>NW_007253372.1:1842071-1914653 GCF_000164805.1 Carlito syrichta | reverse complement strand
GAGCGGCCACTGCACTCCAGTCTGGGCGACAGAGTGAGACTCCCAACTCAAAAAAAAGAAAAAAAAAATCCTCTCTGTTTCATTCATAATACACTCGTGCACCACATAGGAACGTTTCTGCCTATGATAGACCACGGGTACAACCGTGGTCTCACAAGTTTATAACAGAGTCAAAAAATTTGTGTCACATAGTGACATTATAGCCACCATAATGTGTAGCACAACATGTTACATATTTGTGGTGACGCTGGTGTAAACAAAGCTACTGCCTTGCCAGTTGTATAAAAGTCTAGCATATTCAGTTATGTACAGTACATAATACTTGATAATAACTATATCACTGGGTTATGTATTTACAGTGTTATACTTTTTATAAGCATGAACTCTACTTATTAAAAAAAAAGTTAACTATAAAACAGCCTTAGGCAGGTCCTTCAGGAGATATTCCAGAAGAAGGAACTGATCGTAGATGACAATTCCATGCATGTTATTGTCCCCAAAGACCTTCCAACGGGACAAGATGTGGAGAGGAGAGACAGTGATAATGATGATCTGGACCCCGTGTAGGCCTGGGCTCACGTGTATGTTTGTGTTTTGATTTTTAACAAGAGTCTTTTAAAATATATATATATAGATTACCTTTATTGTTATTTAATTTTATTAATTGAAAGATAAAACAATATATTCATGGTGTACAATGTGATGTTATGATATATGGATACCCTGTGAAATCACTAACTCCAGTTAATTAACGTATCTATTACCTCATACCTTATAGATTTTTGTGGTAAGAACATTTAAAATCTGCTGTCTTAGTAATTTTCAAAAACACATTACATTGTTATTAACTATAGCCGCCATGATACACAATGGATCTCCTGAGCTTGTTCCTCCGAGCTGAAATTTGTATCCTTTGACCTACATCTCTCCAAACCCCAACAGCCCCTGTAACCATAATTCCACTCTCTTCTTCTATTTATTCAGCTTTTTCAGATCCTGCATAAAAGTGAGATCATGCAGTACTTGTCTTTCTGTGCCTGGCTTATTTCACTTAACATAATGTCCTCCGGGTTCATCCATGTTGTGGCAAATGACTGAATTTCCTTCTTTTGTAAGCTGAATAGTATCCATGAGGCAGGGAGCCCTTCCCCCAAGCCTAATACGATGAAGGCTTTCCCAGGATAGAGTAGGGGCCCTCTTACTACAGTAAGATAAAAGCCTTCCCAGGATAATGAAAGAGTCCTTCCAGCACCATAAGATAAGAACTTTCTTGGAAGATCTATGTTAGAAAGGAATGTAGCCCCCAATCTGTAGTGCGCATGTGTAACTCCTCTGCAACCTTGAGCTGTGAAACACCCAATTAAGATATAGGTTACTAATATGTAAGCCTTATTCGGGGGGACAAAGAAGCTAAAACTGTATGAAAGACAATGCCCCCCTGTGCTTGGGGCTCAGCCTTTGGATGTGAATCCGCTGAGCCGGTGCCTGCACGAATAAAACTGCTTCCTGGTCTCGATGTACCGACTCTTTCTATAAAATCCTGACACATCCACACTTTCTTTCTCCATTCATCTGTTGATAGCCACTTGGATTGATTTTATATTCTGGCTATCCTGAATAGTGCTACAGTGAAAATAAGGATGCAGATATCTCTTCAACCTACTGATTTCATTTCCTTGGGATATATACTCAGAAGTGGAATTGCTGGATTATTTGGTAGTTCTAGTTTTAACTTTTTTTTTTTTTTTTGAGTTGGAGTCTCGCTCTGTCGCCCAGACTGGAGGGCAGTGGCCGCTTCCGGCCACCGCAGCCTCGACCTGCTGGGCTCCGGCGATCCTTCCGCCTCAGCCTTCCAAGTAGCCGGAATTACAGGCATGCGCTAACACGCCCGGCTGATTTTTTGATTTATTGTAGAGATGAGGTCTCACTGCCCAGGCGGGTCTCGAACCCGCCGGCTCAGGCAATCCACTCACCTCAGCCTCCCAAAGGCGCGGGATTACAGGCTGAGCCACCGAGCCCGGCTTAGTTTTAACTTTTTTAAAGGAATCTCCATTTTTTAACAAGAGTCTTAACAAAGTTTTTTTTTGTTTGTTTGTTTGTTTGTTTTTTTAGATTGGAAAATAAAGTTTATTTTGGAAGCAAATTAGAGAAAGGAGATTCACCTCCCCCAAGGAAGGAGAGGGGGACCCCCCAAAAGTTTTATAGAATAAGGATATAAAAAATAATTTTGGCTGGGCTCAGTGGCTCAGCCTGTAATCCCAGCACTTTGGGAGGCCAAGGCGAGTGGACTGCCTGAGGCTGTGGGTTTGAGACCAGTCCAGGCTACTTGGTGAGATGTCGTCTCTACAATAAAATTTAAAATAATTAACGGGAGTGGTATCTGGCACCTGTAGTTCTGGCTACTTGGAAGGCTGAGGCAGAAGAATCACTGGAGCCCAGTAGGTTGACACTGGGGTGGCTGTGAGTGTCCACTGTACTCACTCCTGGGTGACGGAGTGAGACTCCAGCTCAAAAAAAAAAAAAAAAAAAAGAATAATTTTGTACAGTGTTCTTGTATTTTAAGGAAGTATTCTTACAAAAGAGTCCAAGGTTTAAAAAAAAATTTTTTTTAAGCTGATAAAGTAAAAAAGGTACAGTAAGCTAAATTTCATTTATTACTGAAGAAAGAAAAAGGTGTTTAGATAAATTTAGTATGGCCTAAGAGTCCAGTGTGTATAAAGTCTACAGTAATGCACAGTAATGTCCTAGGCCTTCATGTCCACTCACCAGTGATATAGGTGTTTCATAAACCAGTGACATAGTTGTTTATTATCAAGTGTACTGTACTGTACATAAGTGTATGTGCTAGACTTGGATACACTCACTCACTGACTCACCCACGGCAACTTCCAACCCTGCAAGCTCCATGCATGGAAAGTGCCCTATAAAGATATACCACTGTTATCTTTCATACCATATTTTTACTATCCTTTTTCTATGTTTAGATACATACAGTAGTACATCACGCTACAATTGCCTACAGTGTTCAGTACTATACCGTGCTGTCAGGCTTGTAGCCCAGGATCAATGGGCTGTACCGTGCAGCCTAGGTGGGTAGGAAGCTGGGCCATCCAGGTTTGTGTAAGTTCACACTACAATGTTCACACAATGACAAAATCGCCTAAGAACACATTTCTTAGACTGTATCCCTGTCGTTAAGCTACAAATGACTTCATCTGCTAAATGCAAATGTCTTTTGCAAGGATGATAACAGGGAGGGGCTTCGTTATCTGTGAAGACCTACACTTCCAAGTTGATCTTACTATTTCCTAGTGAATGGCAGGGCTTTGAGGGATGATGCTTGGGTGAAGTGGTTTTAAGTTTTCCTGGGAGTGGGAGAAAACAGAGTAGGGAGATATGTACTGGGAAGGTATGATTTCAGAAAGGAACTCAGGGAATAGATATTGGAATTGGAAGACAGAATGCCTGCCTCTCATTCCTGCTCTCAGCATCTCAGTTCAGGAGTACCACTGCGTGGTCTCTCCTGTCACTCAGGACGCCATCCCCAGCAATCCCGCAATGCCAAGATCTCCAGCTGAGTGCTCTGATAAAGGTGATGAAGAAAAAGAGATTTCACAGTCTGAATCAGTCCTAATGGGTGGGGAAGGCAAATTATTAGGCACACAGGAACCAGAACTAATTCACATGTGTATTGGCCATCAGACATTGTATCAACTACCCACATTTATACCAGAAGTTGAGTATCTTTAGAAACATATCTTTTACTAATATTTTTTAAATTGTCACTACATTAATGTTGCTTGTAACATTTTAACTTTGTAATTTAGGGGTACAGTAGTTGTCAAAACAGAACAGAATACCCATCTGTCCTTCAGGTTTACCTAATGTTGACATCTTTCGTGATCTTAGCACAAATTTCAAAACCTGGAAAACATCACTGATGTACGATTATTAACTACCCTACATGCCTTATTTAAATGCTCTCAGTTTTCCTACTTTTTTCTACCTGAGGTTCCCACATGGCACTTAGCATGGCACTTAGCTGTCGTGTCTCTTTAGCCTACTCCATGCTTTCATGTTTTCTTGCCTTTAAATGACCTTGACACCATTGAAGACTGGTCAGTTATTTTGTACTATGTCCCCTACTCGGGGTTTGTCTAATGTTGTCTGGTACCTAGATTGAGGCTATGCATTTTTAGCAAGAATACCCCAGATGTGACACCACGCCCTTCTCAGGGGTACATGATGATGATATGTCTTATTCTGGATGACAGCAATTTGGATCACTTGGTTAAGGTGGTGTCTGCCTAGTTTCTCCACTGTAAAATGACTAATTTTTTCCTCTTGAAGATTACCTAATAATTTAATGAGTTATATTTTGCCTTAATTAAGATGCATATTTATTTATTTATTATTTATTTTGAGTTGGAGTCTCACTCTGTCACCCAGGCTGGAGTGCAATGGCACACTCACAGCCACTGCAGCCCTGACCTGCTGGGCTCAGGAGATCCTTCTGTTTCAGCCTTCCAAGTAGCTAGAACTACAGGTGTGCACCACCACATCTGGCTAATTTTTTGATTTTTATTTTAATCGATGAGGCTTTGCCTAGTTGCCCAGGCTGGTCTTGAACCCCTGGGCTCAGGCAACCCTCTCACCTTGGCCTCCCAAAGTGCTGGGATTATAGGTGTAAGCCACTGCACCCAACCTAAGATGTATGTTTAAATGCTACCTTCTAGAAGAGTATTTGAGACAAATTATAACATAAATTATATATAAATAAGGTTCCTGTGCCTATCTCAAATAGTTGTTACCATCCTTTCTGTCCTCTATGCCTGAAAGATATCTTAATTTTTCCTTCTTAAATCCAGTCATCACCAAGTTCTACCAACTTCACCTTCTAAATGTGTCTCAAATGTGTCCTCTTCTATCCTCACCTCATTTGTCTCTCTGATTCCAAGTCTTGCTCCCCTCAAATTCTACCTGCTCACTTACTCCAGAGCTTCAACGAGCAGTTAAGATCAGGTCACTTCTCGCTTTGAGCTTTCAGTGACTTCCCTTAGCAGAGACCATCTCAGCAGCAAAGCTTGAGATGGGCCCTCCAGGACGAACTGGTGGTAAATGGCCTCCCCAGGCAACTGCACAGGTTAATCTTACAGTTGCAAATCAGAATCAGCTGGGGAGGTTGTTAAAACTATAAATCCAGCTGGGCGTGTGGCTCATGCCTGTGATACCAGCACTTTGAGAGGCCAGGGCAAGTGGATTGCTTGAGCCCAGGAGTTCAAGACCAGCCTAAGCAACATAGCAAGACCTCATCTCTACAAAATAAAGAAACAAAAAACAACTATAAATCCACGGGGTACTACTCACAGAGATTCTGATTCAGTAGATAGAAACCTTCAGGGCTCTCCAGGTGATTCTGATGTGAAGGTAAACTGAAAAATCACTGATATGACTCCGAAAAATGAAAATAGTGCCTCCTAAGAACCAAGTATTTTTCCCCCATTTTCCAAACTTTCCGTAAATACTTTGCAATCCTGCTATGATTTTTTTTTTTTTTTTTTTTGAGTTGGAGTCTCACTGTCACCCAGACTGGAGTGCAGTGGCCACTCCCGGCCACCGCAGCCTCGCTTGCTGGGCTCCAGCGATCCTTCCGCCTCAGCCTTCTGAGTAGCCGGAATTACAGGCATGCGCTACCACGCCCGGCTGATTTTCTGATTTATTGTAGAGATGAGGTCTCACTGCCCAGGCGGGTCTCGAATCCGTGGGCTCAGGCAATCCACTCATCTCAGCCTCCCAAAGGCGCGGGATTACAGGCTGAGCCACCGAGCCCGGCATAATTTTTAAATGTATCTAACTTTATTTAAAATTATATTATACTAAATACTAAATTATGCTATATTTATATTTAATATAATATAAATTATATTACATTATGCATGTATACTATATTATACGTGTATATAGTGTGTAGTAGTGAAGTCTAGGCCTTTTATTAAAAATCAGCTAAATACAAACTCTTGGCATATTCTAACTTCTGTTGAATTTGCACGTATCACAAGAAAGTTATTTTTTCTTAAGAAAAGTGATCATTTTATTTCCTAAGACTTATTATATTTAACTCCTTAGGGGTATGGATGGAATATTTTTGGGATTAGGATATGAAGTTTTATTTTCCCATGTGAAAAATCCCAGTGTCCAGCAAAGGACATTTACCAAGCTCTGGTTCCCATATTTTAAAATTCAGGCAGGGCGATGTGCGTGGCTGAGGCATACAGGAAACACTACATATCATGTTGGCCCCCAAGGTTTGCAAGACAAATAGAGTCAGGTCACCCAGTGCCAAATATGTTTTTTTAGTCCCAATATTTTCAAACTGACAATTTAGCCATCTGAAAAATCTAAGCATAAAAGAGAGAGAGAGAAAAAAAGAGAAAAATCTAAGCAAGCAATGATATCTATTAAGTTAATTATCTATGTCAAATGTATGGAGGCCTGAACATAATTTCTAACATAGTAAAATTTAGCCTCATTTCTAAGACAGCAACATTCACATTTCAGTGAATGTTAAGGTCAAAGTTAAATAAATAATGTGAACAAATATTTTATCTCCTAACAAAATAAGAGAAGTGGCATCTAATTCAACACTTAAAAAAAATAAACAGTCTACATGTAGCTTCTGGCTTTGCAGATTTTGCAGTTAAGTGTACTGGGGGAAATTCTGGTAGAGAGAAGAGACAGGGAGCCGTGGAACCTCAGGACATATGAGCATATGACCGTCTGTAACTACCCGGAGTTCCCTAAACTCTTCTGTGCTTAGTCAGAGCCACTGCAGAATGTGGCTCTTACTCAGGCCTTCATCACCTCTTTGTTTTTTTCTTGTGATCAACATGTGTGTACACACACAAATGTATATATTTTAATTTTTTATTAGTCTTTTTATTTTTATTTTTAATTTATAGTTAAGGGGTACAAGTACAGGTTTATTACTTGCATATATTGCATAGTGGTGAACTCTGGGACCTTTTTTTTGGTTTGTGTTTGAGTTGGATTCTCACTCTGTCTCCCAGGCTGGAGTGCAGTGGCATGCTCATGGTCACCGCAGCCTTGACCTGCTGGGCTCAGGTGATCCTTCCACCTCAGCCTTCCAAGTAGCTGGAACTACTGGTACATGCCACTGCACTTGGCTAATTTTGTGATTTACTGTAGAGACAAGCTTTTGCCAAGTTGCCCAGGCTGGTCTTAATCCCCTGTGCTCAGACAATCCTCTCCCTTTGGCCTCCCAAAGTGCTGGAGTTATAGGTGTGAGCCACCATGCCTGGCTAACTTTGGACCTTTTTGTGTAACCACCACCCAAAGAGTCAATATTGTACCCAAGAAGTAGTTTTTCAATCCTCACCCCCTTCCCTTTTTCAGTCCCTAATGTCTATTATTCCACTCCATATGTCCATGTGTCCCCATTATTTATGTCTCACTTATAAGTGAGAACATATAACATTTGACTTTGTTTTTACCTAGGACAATGGTCTCCAGTTGCATCCATGTTGCTGCAAAAGACATGATTATATTCCTTTTTTCATGGCTGAGTAGTATTCCATGGTAGGTATATACTACATTTTCTTTATCCAGTTCTCCACTGATGAACACTTAGGTTGATTCCATATCTTTGCTATTGTGAATAGTGCTGCAATAAACATGAGTGCAGATGTCTTTTTAATATAATGGATTTATTTTCCATTGAGTTGATGCCCAGAAGTAGGATTGCTAGATTCACTGGCAGTTCTATTTTTAGTTCTTTGAGAAATTTCCATACTGGTCTCCTGTACTCTATGGAAGTTGGACTAATTTCCATTCCTACCTGAAGTGTGTAAGTGTTCCCTTTTTCACAACCTCATTAACACCTGTTGTTTTTTGACTTTTTAATACTAGCCATCCTGACTGGTGCAAGATGGTATCTCACTGTGGTTTTACTTTGCATTCTTCTAATAATTAGTGATGAGCATTTTTCCATATGTTTCTTGGCCTCTTGTATGCCTTCTTTTGAAAAATGTCTGTTCCTGTTCTTTGCCCACTTTTTAATGTGATTTTTTTTCCGTTTGGTTTGTTTTTGCTTTGTTTTGTTTTCTTGATGAATTGTTTAAGTTTCTTGTATACTCTGGATATTAGCCCTTTGTCAGATACACAGTTTGCAAATATTTTTTCCCATACTGTAGGTTGTCTGTATACTCTGCTTATTTTGCTGTACAGAAGCTGTTTAATTAATCCCATTTGTCTATTTTTGTTTTTGTTGCTTTTGAGGACTTGGTCATACATTGTTTGCCTGGGTCAATGTCCGAAATAGTTTTCCTTTGATTTTATTCTAGGATTTTCATAGTTTCAGGTCGTATGTTTAGGTCTTTAATCCATCTTGAGTTAATTTTTACATATGGCAGGAGATGGGGGTCCAGTTTCATTCTTCCGTATAGGGCCAGCCAAGTTTCCAGTACCATTTATTGAGTAAGGTGTCATTTATCCAGCGTATGTTTTTTTTTTTGAGTTGGAGTCTCACTCTGTCGCCCAGACTGGGGTGCAGTGGCCGCTCCTGGCCACCGCAGCCTCGACCTGCTGGGCTCCAGCGATCCTTCCACCTCAGCCTTCCGAGTAGCCGGGTTACAGGCACGCGCTACCACGCCCGGCTGATTTTTTGATTTATTGTAGAGATGAGGTCTCGCTGCCTAGGCGGGTCTCGAACCCGTGGGCTCAGGCAATCCATTCACCTCAGCCTCCCAAAGGCGCAGGATTACAGGCTGAGCCACCGAGCCCAGCCAGAGTATGTTTTTACTTTGTGAAAGATCAGATGGTTGTAGGTATGTGGCTTTATTTCTGGGTTCCCTATCTGTTGCATTGATGTATGTGTCTATTTGTATATGTGTATGTATTTTTAAGACTTCATTAAAAAAAATCAGTATCAGGTTCACAGCAAAATAAAGAAGAATGTACAGTAATTTCTCATATACCACAAGCTCCCAAACATAGCCTCTCTCATTATTCACATCTTCCACCTCAGGGGTACATTTGTTACAATGGTGAACCTACATTTTCCACATCATTATCAACAAAAGTCCGTAGGTTACATTAGGTTTCATTCTGGGCGCTGCACATTCTGTGGGTTTAACAAATGTGTAATGACACGTATCCATCATGACAGTACCATACAGAGTATTTTCATTGTCTTAAAAATCCTCTGTGCTCCATATTCATTTCCTCAAACCCTTGACTACAACTCATCTTTTTTACTATCTCCATAGTTTTGACTTTTCCAAAATGTCATGAAGTTGGTATTATACAGAATGTAGTCTCAGATAGGCTTCTTTCACTAATAATATATGTAAATTTCCTTCATGTCTTTTCATGGGTTCATACTCATTTCTTTTTAGTGCTGACTAGTATTCCCACTAGCTGTGTGTACCACAGTTTATATATCCACTCACCAACTGAAGAATACTCTGGTTGCTTCCAAGTTTTGTCAGTAATAAACCAAACTGCTATAAACATGTACGTGCAGGTTTTTGTGTAAAACTAAGTTTGGATGAATCCAAGGAACACAATTGCTGAATCATATAATAAGGGTATGTTTAGTTTATAAATAACCACCAAATTGTCTTCCAAGTGGCTGTAACATTTTGCATTCCCACCAGCAATGAATGAGAGTTCCTGTGGCTCCACATCCAAGTCAGCATTTGATGTTGTCAGTGTTCCAGATTTTGGGCTTCTGATAGATGTGGAGTGGTATCTTGTTGTTCTTTTGTGTTTCCCTGATGACATATGATGTGAATCTTTTTTTTTTTTTTGTATAAAGTTATGGGGTATAGGTGTAATTTTGTTATACGTATCAGTTACATACTGGTGAAGTCAGCACATTTAGGATATGTGTCACCCAAATAATGTACATTGTATTCAGGAAGTGATTCCTGGTAATCCACCTCCCTCTCCTCCCACGCCCTCACCTTTCCGAGTCTCCATTGTCTATCATCTTTTCATGATTATTTGTTACCTGTATATCTTCTTTGGTGAGGTGTCTGTGAAGATCTTTGGGCCATTTTTTTAAAAATTGGGTTGTTTATCTTCTTATCATTGAGTTTTAAGAGTTCTTTGTATATTTTGGATTATGCAGTTCCAGAAGACATTTTTTTTTTTTTTTTTTTTTTGCAAAAACTGTCTCCTAGTCTGTGACTTGTCTTCTCATTTCTTCAATATTGTCTTTCAGAGAGCAGTTTTTAATTTCATGAAGTCCAACATATCACTTCATTTATGAATCATGCCTTTGGCATTGTATCTAACAAATCCTTGTCATACTCAAGGCCAACTAGATTTTCTGTCACCTTTTAGAACTCTTATGGTTTTCCATTTTACACTTAGATCTACGATCCATTTTTAGTTAATTTTTATGAAGGATATAAGGTCTGTATCCAGAGTCTTTTGGGAGCAGATTGAGAATTGGGGCCATTTGTTCCAGCACCATTTGTTGTTTGTTAAAAAGAGTATCTTTGTTCTATTGTATTGCCTTTGCTCCTTTGTCAGAGATCAGTTAACTGGATTCATGTGGGTCTGTGTCTGGGTTCTCTATCCTCTTTCATTGATCTATTTGTCTGTTCTTTTGTCAATACCACACTGTAGTTTATAGTAAGTCTTGAAGCCACATAATGTCAGTCCTCAAAATTTGTTCTTCTCCTGCAATATTCTGGATACTTTGCATCTCCATATAAACTTTAGAATCAGTTTGCCAACATCCACAAAAGAAATTTCTGGGATTTTGATTGGAGTTGCATTGAGTCTATAGATCTAGTTGGGAAGAACTAGTTTGTCAATATTGAGATCTCCCATTTATACACATGGACTATCCCTCCATTTATTTAGTTCTTTAATTTTGTTCAGTTCTGCACTTCCTGGATCTGTGGTTTTGGTGTCTGAGGTTAATATGGGAGAGAATTCTCAGTTATTATTGTTCAAATCTTTCTTCTGTTCCCTTCTCTCTTTCTTCTCCTCTTACTATTCTTATTATACATATGTTGCTCCTTTTGTAGTCATACCAAAGCCCTTGGATAGTATGTTTAGTTTTTTTCTATCTTTACTTTTCAATTTTCAAAGTTTCCATTGATATATTCTTGAACTCAGAGATTCTTTCCTCAGCCATATCCATTCTACTAATAAACACATTTTTTATTTCTGCAACTGTGTTTTTCAGCTCTGACAGTTTTTGACTGGGCACAGTGGCTCATGTCAATAATCTCAGCACTTTGGGAGGTCGAGGCAGGAGAAATGCTTGAGCCCAGGAGTTCAAGACCAGCCTGGGCAACATAGCAAGAACATGTCTTTATAAGAATGCTTTGCTTTGTTTTTTAATTAGCCAGGTGTGCTGGTGTGTGCCTATAGTCCCAGCTGCTAGAGAGGCTGAGGTGGGTAGATCACTTGAACCCAGGAAATCACGGCTGTGCTGAGCCAGACTCATGCTACTACACTCCAACCTAGGCAACAGAGTGAGACTCTATCTTAAAAAAAAACAAATAAAAAACTCTAGCAGTTATTTTTGGCTCTTTCTTAGGATTTCCATCTTTCTGTTTATATTGCCATCTGTTTCTACCTGCTGTCAACTTTATTCATTATTCATTATAACCCTTAGCACATTAATCATAGTTGTTTTAAATTCCTGATCTGATAATTCCAACATCACTGTCATGTCGAGTTCTGATTTCTTCCAATTGTGTTTTGTGCTTTTTAGTATGCCTTATTAATTTTTCTTGATAGCAGGCATGATGTATTGGGTAAAAGGAACTGCTGTAAAATGGTAGTAAGGTTTGGGGGTGGGAGCAGTGTTCCATAGTCCTATGATTAGGTCTCAGTCTTTTAGTGAGCCTGTACCTGTGGGCTGTGAACTTCACAAGTGCCTCTCACTTTTTGGGGGGTTCAATTGTTTGTTTCCTTCCCTCTTAGGTGGTACAGGATGGCTAGAGTGAGTGACTAGAGTTGGATATTTTCCTTCTCCCACATGAAAGACTAGAACTGATTGGGGTTGGGTATTTTCTTTCCATCAGGTCAATTAGGCTCTGGTTAACTAATTTCTCCTGAGTGTGAGCATTGTTAAGAAGAAATGTACTCTGGCATGTTTTAAAATGGCTCCTTTTTCTCCTTTCTCTGTGGAAACACAAGGAGATTTTTACTTCAGTATTTACTGTAGGAATCTGGACAAGCTCTTGGAGAAAAACCGTTCAATATTGTGGGGATCCCCCTAGGGCCAGATCCTCCTGAAATGTTTAACTGTCAGAGTTGTCCATACCGAACCTCTAGCAAGCCATCAATTACCATTCAGCTTACCTGACTCTGGTACCATGACAGCTTTCACATGTGGGTGAGTCTCCATTCCAGCAAGCTGCTGATTCCCTGTATTTGCCTGTCACTCCAGTCGTGGAGGTGGCAGTTTGCCCTGTGTCATCCCCTCTCAAGACCAAGAAGAGCTATTGGTTTTTCAGTCTGTGAAGCTTCTTACTTGTTGTTAGGATGAAATGGCAACTTCCAAGCTTCTTACATATAAAAAAGAAACTGGAAGTCTACAAATGTACATATATTTTTAACTGTCAAGATAAAAAATTATGAAAAAATCTTGATTTAAAAAAAATTAAGTTTCTTGTAGGTTGTGAGGTATCATCTGGACACACCTCTGGCCAAGGCTGGTCTCTGATGAATACACAGTAATGAGTCATGGGATGCAGGTGAGCAAGCAAACCTAAAGATAATGTAGTCGTCAGTCTTAAACAATGTAGTTGTAAGCACTGTATAGAAATGTGAATGATTAGCTTGCTTGCTTTGATTATAAAACTGCTGGTTGTACCATGCCAAGGCATGGATTCTTTATCGACCAGTCACCATCAGTGCTTCCGTAAGTTTTAATGTCTCTCCCTGCTGGACCTCTGTGTGACTTCTTTGGAGTAGGTAAACATCGTGGGCAAGCCCTCTCAGATTTGGGACCACTGTGTTATATAGGTAGAACATTTTTTGTTTGGGTTAATTAATGAGGAAAATATAGGTATCAGAATAAGATTTTTATCACAGACTCTGACCATAGGCAAAAGAAAGAAAATGAAAATAAATGAGTTGTTATGAATATGGAAATTAAGTAGTACTATATTATCAAATAATAGTTAAACATAGTTTGAAGTCTAAATGTAAATCCAATAAAGCTCCAAATGGAAGAGTCATAAAATCAACTGGAAGAACTAATCAGGGCTTTTCCCAATAGCCAAGTTTCTACTGTGTGGAATTTTCCATGTGAGATTACTACAACATTTTTATTAAAAGGTGATTGATTGAGCCATTACCGCAGGGCCAAACCACACTGCACTTTGTCTGAAGCATGTACCTTAGAAGAATGATGAGCATCTTTTGAAATTAAAAGAGACATCTAAAAGTAGAAACGAGAAAAAAAATTAAAAACTTCAAAGAAGCAGAGAAGCTGATATTAAGCATCTGGGCTGAACTGTTGAAGGTGAATGGTGAATGTAGCCCTGAGTCTATTAGCCCCTGAATGAACTTGGGCAAATTACTCTAAACTTCAAAAGTCTCAGCTCCTCAGACACACACACACAAAACCCTCTATTTACTTCAAAAAGATATTCTACAATAAACGGATTAAGTGAGCCAATGACCTCCCTGACTAATGACAGCTCTCTCAGCTAGCTGCTCTCTCTCTCTCTTCATCTTCCTTCCAGGGTCCAGCCCTCTGCTACAGTCCTGATCTGACCTGTGCCCTATGCTGGTGACTGCTGAGATTCAGCAGGCATATCCATCTGCCCACTGGGAACAACATCCTGTCACCCATCAACTGGCTGCAGTGTTCTGGCCATTTTCTCTTACTCTGCAACTTCTTCATCCTGACCTCAGGCTTCAGAGAGTCCTATGTCCTCCCAGAATTCCTGGATTTCCTCAGTGAGGCACTTAAGGGCCTCCAGTCCCCTTCCTACAGGCCGTGGAGAGCTAAGAGCTGCCTCAGTTCCATCTGTCATGGAACTTTTCCCTCAGGGATGCACCATGGCCGATGTGCCAGCCGGCAGATGTTACTGAAAGGGCCAAGATGGAGTTGATATACCCAGTGAATAGCCATCTGGACACTGCCTAGTTCTGTCATATTTTCTTAACATGACCTTGCTTGCCCTCTAATCAAGGGCAACCCCCTTCCCAGCTTGTTTGGTAAACAAGTTAAGCTAATCAGTCCTTCATGACCTTCATGACACAGACCCCATCAACATGGCAACAATCATATGACTGACCCACCCATCTGCCTGCTGTCTATCACTTGATGTCAGTATCTGTGCTTACCTGTCCCCCTTCATGATGGTAGAACAGACTACCACTCAGTCACTTTAATGACTTGTCCCCATCATTAAAGGGAAGGTTTAAAAGCATAAAGATTCAAGCAGCCATTTGCCATTGCTTTGCTAAGCACTGCCCCTGCCACATATTCTCTGAGCTATGGTTGCCATGTTTCCTAAGCTTTGGCCCCCTCTCCTACCTTGGGAAGGGGAATCTCCTCTCTCCCTCTCTCTTTCTTTTACTTACCTTTTAAATAAACTATATTTTCCAATCTAACTTCTGTGCAATTCTTTGCACCTTTTGCTTGACACCAGAACACAAACCAGACCCCCAGCGGGTCAAACCTAACATTTTGGAGGCCTTGCTGGGATTTTATTTATTTATTTTTTGAGTTGGAGTCTCATGCTCACAGCCACCCTGGCAACAACCTGCTGGGCTCTGCCAATCCTTCCACCTCAGACTTCCAAGTAGCCAGAACTACAGGCATGCACTACCATGCCAGGCTAATAATTTATTCATTGTAGAGATGAGGTCTTTCCAAGTTGCCTGGGCTGGTCTCGAACCCGCAGGCTCAGGCAATCTACTTGCCTCTGCCTCTCAAAGTGCTGGTGTTACAGGCTGAGCCACCAAGCCCGGTCCCGGCTGGGATTTTTAGCCTAACAATTACCATCCTTCTAAGGAATCCAGAGCAGGGCGGGCCACAAGTCCCTTTACTTTTGGGTGCACCTATTCATCATGGCTCCTTTCTCTGGCCATCAGCCCCAAGAGGAGTGGTCAGGACATGGCTCACTCCCTGCATCCCTTTCTTCTCTTTCATACACTCCACTTTGGAGGAATATGAGGCCTGATCAGGCCAGCAGCAATAGGGTAAATTGAGGAAGGAAATCTCAGGATGAGATTTTAAGAAGGAAACTTACCAGTACAGCAAAAGCTGGAAAAGCTGGTTAGGCAGCTGTAAAACATTTGCAGTAAACAAAAAGTAGTTAACCATTTGTTGCTAGTTAACTATTGCTGTTAATTAACCTTATCTTAAAGAAAGAAAATACCACCATCAGTCAGACATTTTGCAAACGTCTGGAAATTTCCTTTTGCAGACCTTCCTCAAAGACAGTTCTCTGGCCCACACTGGACCCCTCTTATAAAATCACTCCTCCAGCCCCTGCCTCTTTGCATACAGCAGACACTCTCACTACTATCCTGCCCATTGTGCTCTTCACAATGTATCTTCCCTTTAATAAATCTACCTTTCTTAATTCATAACTGCCTTGATGAATACTTTTATCCCTGTGACTCTGGCCTACCTAGCCTGCTACACACAGCAATCATCTACCCTTTGTCAGACACTCCTTGCCATTTGATTTAATCTAGTCCCCTAGGATGGCTCTTGATAGGCACTGTGATGATTCCTAAAAGAACTAAAAATTGACCTTCCATATGATCCAGCAATTCCTCTCTTGGGAATATACTGGAAGAACACAGATTGTTCTACCAAAAAGACACTTACACATGCATGTTTATAGCTGCACTATTCACAATAGCAAAAGCATGGAACCAACCCCATCACCCATCAAAAATGGACTGCATAAAGAAAATGTGGAATATTATGCAGCCATAAAGAAGAACAAAATCATGGAATTCACACCAAATTCGATGGAGCTGTAGACCATCATACTTAGGGATCTGTCACAAAGTACTGAATACTTAGTGTTCATCAGGGGAGGGGGCACATAGCATAACAAAGGGTACCTGGTCCTAAACCTGGGAAAAAGAGGGGCAATTGGAGGTCCAAACTTCATCTGCACACAGCCTACTTGTGTAGCTAATCCTAACTTGTACCCCACATTTCTATAATTTTTATTTTTAAAGACAGGGAAAAAAATCCTCTCTCTGCAAAGCTTGCCTGTCAGAACAAATGTTTTTCTGCAGACCTGGAAGTACTATTCTAGAAGTCTAGGACTGAATATCGAATCTTTCAATCTTTGTATTCCTGCTGTGGCAATCTTAATCATCCTTCAAGGAAAACCAGATGATTTCTGCTCAGAAAATGCAAAACTGCACTTCAATATATTCCCCCCAAATTACACATTCTTCAGAATGCCATACCTCTCCCTATGATAGTTTTTCTCTCCCTCTCCTATTTCCTCTCTCCTTATTAAACAGAGTTGAAAGTGCCCCTAAGAGGAAAAACTGAAACTGAGAACTTGGAGAAACCGAGATAGAAAGAGGAATACAATGAATCCCCTACATATAAACCTTTAAGTTGCGAACCTTCAAAGATGCGAACATGCGTTCGCATGTCCCATCATGTAAGTTAGTGCACGTGTCTGGTGTACATTGTCACATGTGTGCATCCTCTACAAGTGGTTGTGCTTTTGAGTACTTTGCTGTACAGTACTGTATACTGTATACAGTAGTACACTGTCATTTTTTTCAAGCCCAGGATGTCTGGAAGCAAGCATAAAAGCAGTGGTGACGTGGCTGGTACTGTATAGCCGATCGTGTTAGGTGGGCACCTAGGCTAACTTTGTTGGATTTACAAACAGAGTGGACTTACAAACACACTCTTGGAACAAAACTTGGTCATATGTAGGGCACTCCCTGCAGGGGAGAATGAAGTAGGTCACTGCGGCTCTTTTTACTTCACCACAGCGGTCACTGCCTGGGGGTCCCGTGCATATCCTTAGACGATTGATTCAAAACATGCTGTCCAGCAACTTCTGAAACCCTATTTCAGAAGACAATGCGTCCCTTGCTGTAAGAATTCCAGAACAGATTTTCAAACCTCTCACAGTGGCAGAAAGTTCTTTTGCTCTCCCTAATGGGTCTCCACCC
The DNA here is from genome assembly GCF_000164805.1 of Carlito syrichta. NCBI lineage: Eukaryota > Metazoa > Chordata > Mammalia > Primates > Tarsiidae > Carlito > Carlito syrichta. Next base: position 1,897,481 of record NW_007253372.1, on the reverse strand, counting down.
CTCCTGAAAGAGCCTGCTTGTTCTCAGTCACAGTTCCATAAATCCATTTGTGAAATTTCTGATGTAGACATCTTATTCCACTCCTTTTAGGGCATGGTACTGTAAGCAAGATAGAGACGAGGAAGTCAGGGTCTCTGCATCCCAGAAAGTCCAGCTCCCGAGGGAGCAGAGAAGGGGAGGAGCCGCTATATAATTAGCTGCAAGACAATGGAAAACATGACAGGTCCAAAATGCCATGGGTGCATTCCCAGTGGATCTTTGGGGCACTTCTCACATGTGATCTGGTATCAGCAACTGAGTCACGTGCTGGAAAATCCCCTGACAGATTTGTGGCCAGTGCAGAAACAGACTGCCTGGGACTGAGTTTTCCTAGTGATTATGAATAAAACTATCTGGAACCAAACCCTCGTGGTCCAAGTCCTTGGCTTCTGATCAGGTGGATAAGGCTAAAGGGCTAGCAGGATCCTCAGTGTAAATGGCATGTCTCTGTGCCAAGGATATCGGAAGGTGGATGGAGAATGGGAGCCAGGATTAGAAGACAATGGCCAGCACAGGGATCTGTGGCCTTTCTATGTGGTGTTCTGAGTTGCTGATGGAGAGTAGACACATGCTTTGGAAACTAGATAAGTGGGGGATAAGGTTGCTATTGTGCCTTGACACTTGAGACCACACTCTTTATCCCTGGATTTCCATGGAGAGGGAGGACAGAGAGGGGTCTGTAGGGAATAGTAATCAAGATAAGAAGGGCAACATGAAACTAGGAGAGCTGGCAAAGTTTTATTTTAAAGGCAAATGCGGAGGCTGGGTGCGATGTTTCATGCCTGTCATCCTAACACTTTGGGAGGTCGAGACAAAGAGAATCAATTGAGCCTAGGAATTCAAGACCAGGCTAGGCAACATAGTGAGACCTCCTCTCTACAAAAATACAAGAAATTAGCTGGGTGTGGTGGTATGCACCTGTAGTCCCAGGTACTGAGGAGGCTGAGGCGGAAGGATCACCTGAGCACAGGAGGACAAGGCTGCAGTAAGCTGTGATCATGCCACTGTACTCCAGACTGAGCAATAGAGTAAAACTCTGACTAGAAAGAAAGAAAGAAAGAAAGAGAAAGAAAGAAAAAATACAGTCATGCATCACTTAAAAACAGGGAAGGTTTCTGAGACGTGTGTCATTAGGCAATGGCCTTCCTCTGGGATGGGTGCCTCAGTGACTGGCTCTCCTCTGTGATGGTGCTCCAATGACTGGACCTTCTCTGTGATGGTCTCCCCAGTACCTAGATTTCTTCTGTGATGAGTCTCTTGGTGCCTGACCTTTCCCATGGTCCCAATGTTACATCATGGTATAAACATTACACAAACCTAGGTGGTGTAGCTTATTACACACCTAGGTTACAAACCTCTATAGCATGTTGCTATACTGAATACTATAAGCAACTGGAACAGAACAGTTAAGTATCTATGTATCTACACACTTTTTGTTTTTGAGTTGGACTCATTCCATCGCCGAAGCTGGAGAGCAGTAGCCTGCTCACAATGACCCCAGTGTCGACCTGCTGGGCTCAGGCAATCCTTCCGCCTCAGTCTTTCAAGTAGCTGAGACTATAGGCATGTGCTGCCACACCCAGCTAACTTTTTGATTTATTGTAGAGATGAGGTCTCGCCAAGTTGCCCAGGCTGGTCTTGAACCTGTGGGCTCAGGTAATCCTCTCACCATGGCCTCCAAAGTGCTGGGATTACATACAGGCTTGAGCTACTGTGCCCAGCCTATCTATACATTTCTAAACATAGAAAAGGTACCATAAAAATAAGTGTTATAATCTTATGGTACTATCGCAGTCTGTTGTTGACCCAATCATTGTTATACAGTGCATAACTATTCAACACTGGAGACTACTGGCATTACAACATACTACAGTCAGAAATAGTTGTGTATTTGATAGACTTGGGATGAGGCCTTAAAAGTAGGAGTTGAAGCAGTCAAAAATGAGAAAAGCCTCCTTGGGAGGGAAGCTAATATATAAAATGGGAGAATTCAAGCAAAATTTAGCATAAGCAACCCCAATATTCATTGGAAAAAATGTTGCTAGAAAGTTTGACATTAAAATAGATCCACTTAAATAAACACGTAAAGGTCTCTTATTTCACATCACATGCTGGGCGCTGGCAAAGCCCTATCAGGGTGACCAGGATAGCGCTCCAGGTCCAGCAAGTGGACAAAGAATGCTGTGCTTTACTCCATTGGACTGAAATCTGACAGCAAGGAGTAACATGCTTAGGAAACTTGCGCGGCCCAGTCTAGACAAAAGTGAGTCAAGGGACCAGGAGCGGGAGTTGAGTCAAGTCTGTCCAAGGAGAGGGATGCTGATTCTGGGTATTTTATGTCTCCCGTGTAACTAAATGAATTGGTGTTCAGGTTCCCCATGCATTACTGACAACCCAGAGAATCTGAAGCAAGAGTCAACAAAGCAAAATGCAAAAACCACCAAAGAAAGCCAAGGAATGGGATTTTACTGATGACATATGCATGGGAGTTGGGCCAGTCATGTTCTTGCCACATACTTTGAACAGAAAGAGTATGGGGGTAAAATGACATGGAAATAAAGCAGAAAGGATACACTATAAATGGTACCTTTGGACATTAATAGAAGGAAATAGGACAAAATTTGCACTAACTTTCTTGGTGTCTGCTGTCAGTATATGAGTTTGTTCCTGGCTCACAAGAATGAGGTGTGGAAATTGAATGGCTGGGAGCCCTATGACATGCGGACACATACCCCGAAAATATTTCTAAGCTCTACTATCAGAAGAAGTGGGACATTAATTATACAGCGACTGCTTCTCAATTTAGTAGATTTGTTCAAGGCAGAAAATGGGGAGATCTGATGTCAAGGGTCAAATCATCCCCTACACAAAATGATGGGGCTAGAGAGACGTCATGGAAGGGGAAGAGGATGTGTGTATCCAGAGAGACGTGTCCTGAAAAGGTCATGGTAAATGGAACAAAGGAGACCTTCATAAGGGCCAAGGGTCAGGGACAAACAGGAAAATCTTATTCCACAGGATAGAAAACTGATTGAGAACACTGAGAAGGATTCAAAACAACTGTCAGGCAGTGCATGTCACCTGTCTAGGCCTCGGGGTCACATCTGTAAAATAAGGAAGTTAGATTAGACAATCTCTGAGGTCAGATTCAGCTTGAAAATTTCATTACCAACTCACATTTAAGAACTAGCAGAATGCAGAAGAATTAGGCCAAAGCAGATATCCTCTGAATTGTCTTATGTGACAAATTACATTAAAATAAGGGGGAAAAAAAAGCCCTTGTCCCAAAGTAGAGTTTGACCAACAATAGAAAAGGAGTAGCATGTGATGCTCGCACAAAATACTTTTTGGAGTTGACTCTATGGAACCATAAAGCAGAGACTATAATGCAAAGAAAGATAATGAATGAAAGGGAGAGAAAGTGCAGTAACAATAAAAATAAGATCATTTGAGACCTTATCTTTTTTTAGAAAACCATATTCATATCTTAATTTTTCCTTGGTTTTAGGGGTAGAAGAAGACATGCAAAATTGTCTCATAAATATGAAAAAACTCATGAGCACAATTTCAAAGTACTTTACAAATCTGTAACAGTTAATGGTTTCCTTATCATCTAATGAGCACAGCCAAGCACAGGTTCCTTGAATTCTCAGTGCACTCAACCCTTTCTTGAGGATGCTTTGAATATTGGGAATGCAAAAAAAAAAAAGGTATACACATTTTAAGCGATGTTATCTATGTATTACTTTGAGTTCACTGTAAGCAGAAAGTGTCTGGATGCTGATGGTAACCACTTTGAGCCACTTTGATGTCAAGGGTCAAATAATTGCAGAAGTCTTGTAATTGAGACGTCAAACATGACTTGAGTTCATCTATTCTTATTGGTATATAACGAGTATTACAATTTTGACACAGTTTTTCCCTTTCTTAAAATTTGTATACATTTTTTGGCACCCTCTGTGTGTGCTACAAAAGCAGACATTGGCACCCCGAATCACAAGTAGATCCTTAAGAACACGAATACAACAAAATAATAATCTTTAAGTAATGATGGTAAAATTTGTAGGATATTTCCAAATGCAAAGGAACGAGATACAAAAAGGGCTTAAATATGTAGTGTCTTTGGGGTCATCATTAATACGAGTATTAGTACAAGTTTAGGGGTAGTTTTGGCAAAGCTCTTAGAAATCTTTCATCAAGACTACAGAGCAAGAGAGAAGGAATTTCAAAGCTAAAATAAATGGTCATATGCTATTGTCAAGCATCCTACATACTTGGAAGTTCCAGGTCTTGATTCTTGAGAAACCCATGTCAATTTTCTGAGGATTGACGCTTCCGTCTCCTTCCTGTTACCTTTGCCAAAGACCATCAATAAAAACACAATGGAAGTTTTCCTGCACTAAAAAGGGAGTCTACGCTCTTTCATTCTATTTGCTGTCATGATGACAGGCAGCTGTACCAAGTCAAGAAGTAGCTTAAATGTTTAATGAAGTAGGGAAGTCATTCTTCAGTGGCAATGCAGACCCACTAGACAGTCTGAAAAGATCACCTCTGTTTGTTTTAAACTGGGAATGGGTTCCTAAATATTTAATGCATGCCACAGCATTCAGCTCTGTGAGGGGCCAAGCTAGGGTCAGGTTATGGCTGCCTGCTGTTCCCATAATTTCAGATTCCCTCCGGTTTATTAAAGATGGGAGATATCAAGGTTGAACGAAGACAGAATCCGGCAGCACCGTTTATAGCACTAAGTGGAAATAAAAATGGAAAGTCACATGCCTGTCCTGCCCTAGCATTGTTAAGAATTAGGAGCAATCTTTCAGGAAAAATGAGGAGCAGGCCTAGCTTTTATTGCTGTTATTCACAAAGGTGGAGAAGAACAATAGTATCAGGAAAGAGAAGCAATTAATAATCGTATTGTGATTATGCCGGGAAAGAGATCTTACTGCCAGATGAGTCCATTATTCATTTGCAGTAGTAAATAAGCTTTACTAACCGGGCGCGGTGGCTCATGCCTGTAATCCCAGCACTTTGGGAGGACAAGGTGAGAGGATTGTCTGACCTTAGAGGTTCAAGACCAGCCTGAGCAACATGGAGAGATTTTTGTCTCTATAATAAATCAAAAACTCAGCTAGGTGTGGTGGTGCATGCCTGTGGTTTCAGCTTACTTGAAAGGCTGAGGTGGAAGGATTGCCTGAGCCCAGCTGGTTGAGGCTGTGGTGGCCGTAAGTATGCCCCTGCACTCCAGCCTGAGTGACAGAGCGAGACTCCGACTCAAAAAAAAAAAAAAAAAGAAAGGAAAAATCCTAATCCAAGAAAGGAGTGGTTTGGTGAACAATGATCTCATAGTCATATTTAATATTTAACTTATTTAGAGCCTATTGCAATCATACGGGTGAAACCTGGACAAGTGGTAGCAAACACAGAATCAAGAGACATCTGCTGATTAAAAATGCATCAAGGATGATACCGAGAATTTTGCCCAGAGCATTTGCAATAATGGAGGTACCGTTTACTAAGAATGAAAAAGAAGCAGAGAAGTAGTTTTGAGAGGAAAACAAAAACTAAACTTTCAGATAGTGTTAGATTTGCGATGCCCATTAGACAAGCAAACCTAGATGTCTACTAGACAGTTCGGTATACTGAGTTGTCATACCGGTTGGAGATATTTGGGATTCATTACGGTAGAAATGGAATTTAATTAAACAAAATCATCTAAGGGGATGTAGTTAGAGAACAGAAGAGTTCTGAGGACTGTCCTGAGGTACACCAACACTTAGAGGTCAGGAAGGTGAAAAGAACCCACAAAGGAGATGAAGGAGGAGTCCACAGTGTAGAAAGACAAATAAGAGAGAAAAGTATGTAACCATCACCACTCTCCCCAGAACTTTGTAATTATCTCAAATGGGAAACTCTGTATCCATTGAAAACAACTTCCATTCCCCCCTCCTCACAAGCCCCTGGTAATCACAATTCTACTTTCCATCTCTATGAGTTTGCCTTGTCTGGGTACCTCCTACATAACATCATACAATATTTGTCCTGTTGTGTCTGGCTTATTTCACTTAGCACAATGCCTTCAAGGTTTATTCATGATGTAGCAATTTCATTCCTTTTTATGGTTGAATGATATTCCCTTGTATGGACTTATCACATTTTGATCATCCACTCATCTGTTGATGGGCACTTGGGCTGTTCCCACTATTTTCCATCCATTCTTCATATTGCCAAGACCAGATGATTTGTCTTCCCTTTCTTTGTCCATCCAGCCTCTATTTGTTCCTGGCTTGTTTCCCTACAAGCCTCATTACTGAACTTCCTACCTACAAACTACCTCTGGGATTATTTAATCACTCTCATTCCCTCAGTCTCAGATACAAGATTCTTCTTTTCTACAAATAATTTTGAACACCTCATCTTCCAACTCAAAAAATACCTTCCAGTTACTTCTCAATCAACACATCTAAAAACAACCAGTGACAAACTCTCCTACTCCTTTCATGAACACAACTGGATTTATTTCAGTCTATACTCTGGCTCATGCAAACCAAATAGTTAACCAATATTGCCACATGACTTATCCATGACTCTCATAGGATACATATTTATATGCAGTTAAAAATTCCAACCATCTTTTCTAACGTTTCTAAAACATTTTCTTGATGGTTCATCAATGATTTTCCTTAAGAGCCTCTGACAAGTCCCATTTGTCATTAATTATATCAACAAGCTCTTGATCTTTGTGGGTGAATTTGCCTATTTGTAGAAATCTGATCAATGGAGACAGATGGAGATAAATGTAAATGGCCACATGGTAGTTGTGCAATAAGAACTGGAATTAAGGGTATAGTAATCATGCTTTTTTTAAATTTTATTTTATGATGTTTTGACACTTTGGGGGTCTTCGCTGGCTAGGGAAAGACTGCCCCTCTCAAGGCTAGCTAATCCCTAGAGATGATAAACACCTGGCCTGCCAACATGCCTTTCATATACAAGGCAACCACTCCCAAGTCCATAGCCCCAGCCATCTCTTTTGTCTAAGTCTCACACACCAAGCCAATATTTCCCTTACACTAAACCAATGCAGGGTCAAGCCCCAGACAACCAGAGCCCACTCAGAGGTCACCGACATTATTCAATCTAGCTAATCCCAAGCTGTTTCCCATGTCCTGCTTGCCTTTCCCATGGAAAACACAATAAAGCTTCTCTGCTCTGCTTTCCTTTTACTTTTTCTGCCCACTGACAAAACCTAGTACCTTCCATGTGGTTCTGTATGGCATGGCATGCCCCCCTTCTCTTGGATACTGTAAGTAAAAAATTATTATTCCAAGGGCATTGGTCTTTCTGTGTTGTCACCCAGTCACCTAAACCAATTAAAAATTCTAAAAATTAAAAAATTAAAAAATAAAAATTCTGTGGGTAGGCTGGGTGTGGTGTCCTACTTCTGTAATCCCAGAATTTGGGGAGGCAGAGGCGAAAAGATTGCCTGAGCCCAGGGGTTCAAGACCAGGCTGGGCAACTTGGTGAGACCTCATCTCTACAATAAATTTTAAAAAGTAGCTGGATGTAGTGGCTCATATCTGTGGTTCTAGCTACTTGGAAGGTTGAAGAAGGATTGCCTGAGTAGCAGATTGAGACTGCAGGGGTCATGAGCATGTCATTGTACTCCAGCTTGGGTGACAGAGTGAGACTCCAATTAAAAAAAAAAAAAGAAATCTGTGGGTACAGCTGAAATACAAGGCCAGTCAAAACCACCAGCGGTGCACAGATATTCTAAAGGTAAATGGGAGTAGTACAAAGGTTCTTCTAATAACTTGCTCTTCCTAAACAGAATCCACAACCATGCTGTGCAGAAAAAGTTAACATAGCAGGTCACAAGCAATGCCCTTGGCTTGTGTCTGGGAACTCAGATTTTGAGAAGATTCCCACCATTCACTGATAATAGTGCCTCACTGTGTCTAAACCATTTGCTTCAACAATATGGTTTATGATGAATACATACTTTTCTTATAGGAGTCTGGAATTTGGACACATACCAGGCAGAAGGTGCCTACATGATCAGCTACCAACAAAAACCCTGGACACCGAGTCTAATGTTTGCTACTAGAAATGAGGAGGTAGTGATCACGTTTTTTATTTTATTGTTACAACTTATTGCTGAGGAAATTAAGTGTAACCTGTGTGACTTTACTGGGAGAGGACTCTTGAAAGTTTGTTGCCTGGCCTCCCTGGGCTTTGTTCCATGCACTTTGCTGACTGGGTTTGGAATCCTCTCACCATAATAAATCATAGCCATAAGTATAACTTTATACTGAGTCCTGTGAGTCATGGCAGACTTTCATCCAGTTAAGATGCTCTAATTTTTTCTTATTTTTCTAATCAAAGCAATTCTGGCTCACATCCATCATTCACCATGACTGATGTGTACTGTCATAATGTTTAAGGTTTCTTCCCCTTCCTAGAATCATGGAAGTGTCCTGCAAGGAACTTTCTCTCTGAGGCTGCTGCGATTTCACTGTTGCTTCTTTTGGCATAGCCCCAGCATTTTGCAATGATGCCCCTCACAGTGGGCCTACCAGCAGTGCACAGGCTGATGTGCAGGCATCCTACTCCTCCCTATCCCACACCCTGTACCCACGGCCAGACAACTCCAGGAAAATGTCGGTTCCAGGGACTCCACCACAGGCCCTTCCTCTCTTGAGGAGTGCTGCCCCCTTCAGGCAATCAGTTTACATTCTTTTCCTCAGAATCTGGGCCTGCCCTCATCACTTAATTCCTTCCAGAGGTTAGGAACCCCCGCACTTGAGAGCAAAGTTCTAACACCCACTATATGGATGTGGGGTGTGTATGTGTGAAGGAAGCAGAGGAAGAGATGGGGAAAAAATTAACGCTTTATTCTTTAAATCTTCTACAACAGTGTGAATATAAAAATCGATAAGAATCTCAACAGGTTGTCCTACTACAAAAATTGTAAACTTAACTTGTTTTTGTTAAGGAACATTCTGATCCAAGTCATCTATTTCATAATACCAGTCAGCAACTTCTCTTCAGTATTATCTCTCTGCTACAAATACTCTTCAGTATTATCTCTCTGCCACTAATACTCAATCTTTTTCCCATACATAATCTCCACAGGGCATCTCTGGTCTATTCTTTGTTTATAACATCCACAAACAACTTTCAACTGCGATGTATGACTCAGAAAAGAGATTTCTAACTGAAAGAACGGTTGGCAACAGAGGTACTAAGATTAATTCTGGAAGATTAGCAAACTCAGATAACAACCACAAAAGCCTATTTGACTTAAGCATGCCAATTCCTGTTGAGAGACTGCAAATCAAAGGATTTGTATTCCTCTGCATCCATTCTGGAAGACAAAGAAGTGGCACACGCAATATCAAACCTTTGAATCCATGCCCTGAAGCCCCTGGTAGGGTCATTTGATACAACTGTCATTTAATTCTCTCAGTCTGGGCCCAAGGTGACCTGCTTTGTGCCAAAGTTTTCTCTACAGAGAACATTTCTGAAGCTTCCAGAATAGTGTTAAATATAAAGTACAAATCTCCAATAAAAGGAACAGGGGTAGGCCGGGTGTGGTAGCTATAATCCCAGTTCTTTGGGAGGCTAAAATGAGAGGATTGCCTGAGCCCACGGGTTCAAGACTAGCCTGGGCAACTTGGCAAGACCTCATCTCTACAATAAATAAAAAAATTAGCCGGGAGTGGTGGCTCATGCCTGTGGTCTCAGCTACCTGGAAGGCTGAAGTGGAAGGATCGCCTGAGTCCAGCAGGTTGAGGCTGTGGTGGCCATGAGCGTGCTGCTGCACTCCAGCCTGGGTGACAGAGTGAAATTCTGACTCAAAAAAAAAGGTGGGGAAGTGGACAGAAGTTGTTGAATAAATGGCCAATTGGAGGGCAGCAAAAATGCACAATAAGCCTGGAACATCCCTTAGTACCAGAAAGGAAGAAAGTGCTTATGAATAAATAACAAATAAAAAAAGATAAGGTATATCAAAGGGAAAAGAGAAAACCTGAAAGAGTTCCCAATGGACAAAGCTGGAACAGTTTGAACAGTGAGATCAATAGCAGCACTGGATTATAACGCAAAGTCTAACATAAATATCCATGAGTTTTTACTGATATAAATTAATTATTCTTGAGGCCAGGAGTTTGAGATGAGCCTGTGACAATCATTCCCATTTTTCCACTAGGTTGTGATTTCATCAAGGTGGGTTATGCAGCCAGACTAACTGATCTCACATCAAGATTCCACCACTCCCTGGGGTGTATAGCAATATTCCATTTCTACAAAAAAATTTTAAAAATTAGCAAGGCATGGTGGCACATGCCTGTACTTCTAGCTACTTAGTAGGCTGGGGCAAGAGGATCACTTGAGTCCAGGAGTTCAAGGTTGCAGTGAGCCATGACTGCACTCCAGCTGGGCAACAGTCTTTAATAAATTAACTGAACAAAGAATTGAGGAAATAAATGTGGAGGAAGAGACAAGTCCTCCTTACAAAGAACTCTAATGTATGTAGCTTGGAGTAGGTGGAGCATAATCCCCCTTTCCTTCTTGATTTAGTAACTTGCTTCCAAAGGACACACGGCGGCAAATGTTACTCTACAGTGGAGAAGCCTAGGAAACACTCCCTGACCAGGTGATCAAGGTTAACTCCACCAGTGATAAGTCATGCTCATTGTATATATCCCTTGATGTAACAAAAAGGGCATTTTACCCCTGTAATCTTCATCTCCAAACTCCTAACCCAGGAGAAAATATCAGAAAAACCATACCCAAACAACAAGAACACAAAAGACACGCAATCAACAAAACATCTAGCCATACTCTTCTAAACTGTTAAAGTCACAAAAAACAAGGAAAGAATGAAGAACTGTCACAGTCCAGAGAAGAGTAAGGAGACATTATAACTACATGCAATGTGGCATTCTACATGGGACCTTGGGGCAGAAGAAGTACCACAGTGGAAAAGCTAATAATATCTGAACAGTCTATAGTCAATAGTATTCCAGTGTTAGTTTCTTAATTTTGACAAATATATCATGGTTATATAAGATGTTGACATTAGGGGACACTGATGAAAAGTACATAGGAACTCTCTGTACTTCGTTTGCAATTTTCTCTAAATCTAATCATTAATAATAATACACATACATAAATAACAATGGGCACTGACTCAAGCAAATAAAAGTGCTCTCTGGGTCTCGGCATTTCTGTTTTTGAATTTGCTTTGCCTGGAACCTGAAACCCGATTCCTTGGAAATCAACCAGGGTAAGTGGATCTTGAAGAGTGCCTTTCTCCTCTTGAACGACAATGAATATTACAGAAACGCTTCCAACCCCATGGTCAGAGCTTGTGACACTCCAGGCCAGCACCAGCCAAGAATGAGCAAATGACAGCTACAGGTCAGTGTTGGAGAGGCTAATTGCCTTTTGCAATTAACAGTTTGCTTCAGTGTTATAATCCAGCCTAAAAGAAACCACACAGCAACTAGCAGCCTGTGCCATTAGGAATTGCCAACGAATGTGCTGTTTGCAGTTCTTAACACTTCTCAATTGTGATATTTGGTAATTACTTCCATATCCCAACATCATCTCCATGTTTCACTCTAGTTCTTTCTAAAGTACTCTTAGAACACACGGAATATTTTGATTAATTTTACCTTCAAAACGAAGTTTTAAAACATGGCTTAAAAAATGTTTCAGTCATTTCCTCAACTTATGAATGTAAGTTTGAACATAAAATTCCCCCTTTCACAAGAGATTTTCAGATTTAAATATGTGACTCTAATTTTATACTGCATATTTGCAACACACTGTTATAAACTTATTAATAAAACCATCCTTACAACAACTGTTTAAGTTAGGCAGGACAGACACAATCATGGTGGAAAGTCCAGAAAGCTGGCTTAAGTCACCATGGGTTCTCAAGTAGTAGGCAGGAAGCAGAGGAAATCTAGTGTGGGAGGGACAAGAGTTGGGAACACTAATACTGTCCATAAGGAAAACTCCCCAGAGGAAAAACCAGTGGCTCCCATGAGAGGGTGGATGGGCCCGGCCAGGGCCAAAAGACATCTCATCTGGACAGAAAGAGAATGATAAAGAGAGAATGAGAGAGAGAGGGAGGGTGGGGGAAGGAAGGGGGGAGAGAGAGAGAGAGAATGGGGTAGAGACAGTGGGAGAGAGAGCAATATCAAGATCCCACACACACACCCTGTCCCAAGCTGTGGCAAAATTCTGATCCTGGGTAGAATATTAACCCAAACCAAGGCAGAACACTTCTTACTTGGTCCAGATTAGTCAAGACTACATAGAATTCAACTTAGAAGGCTGGAGAGACAGATTGTTAACGGTCATTCCCATTTTTTAACTGAGGACGCGATTTCATCAAGGCGAGCTATGTAGCCAGACTAACTGATTTCACACCAAGATTCCACCACTCCCTGGGGAGTTTGCTAAAGCAGGCTACATGGTGAGGAATAAGGAATAAGGAGCTCCTCAAGATGTCATGGTCCAGACAGTAGATGTCTGTATTTTTTATCTATGTGATACTCCAAGGAAGGGGTTCCTTGCGGGTGGCAGTGATTCAGGAACCCAGGCTTCTTCCACTTGTGACTGTGAAAGAGGGCCACTCCTGCTTCTCAGAAGATTTGGACCAGAAATGGCATACTCTCTCCCTTTCATTGGCCAGTACTCAGTTCCCTGGCTAGTCCTTATTGCAAAAGAGCTAGGAAATGTTAGTTAAGTACCCGGAAAGAAGAAACATCTCAGTCAATGTGTATGCTACATTCACTACAGAACCTTGGGAGAGTTACTTAGCATCTTTGTGTCTCATCTTTTCCCTCAGTTATGAAATGGAGATTATGTGGACCCAAAAAACTGGAATTATATTTTGGAGGGCAGGGCCCTTGTAGTACAGGCTTCCTCCACTAGGTAATTGTTCTAGGAACCCACCGGCAACAGTGTAACTAGCTAGTGTTGTGAGACACTGCTTTGCAGAAGAAACGTCCCAGAGTTGTGGCAAACAGGAGCCTGGTTCTTCTACCGTGACAACGCACCTACCCACACCTTACTGGGTGTTCAGCAGTTTCTGACCCCAAAAATGGCATGTCCCCTGTGTCCCACCCTCATGTGATCTCGCCCCAAGCAAATTTTTTTTTTTATTTTCCCGCATGAAAAAAGTCCTCAAAGGGAAACGTTTTGCCAAAGTGGAAGAAGTGAAACAAAGAACAGCAGAAGCACAAAAAGGCATCACAATGAACAAATTCAAAAAACTGTTTTGAGCAGTGGGAAATGCATCTTAGTAGGTGTATCGCATCAGACGGAGGGTATTTTGAAGGTGACTGAAGTCTAAACATGTAAGATTTATAAACAATGTTTTTATAAAAATGTATTCATAAATTTTATAAATATTTATACAACTTTTATAAGTAAATTCCTGGGAACTTTTGGGGGTCCCCCCTCCTATACTACCTGCCTCAAAGAGTTTTTATGAAGATTACATGAGTTAACCCCTGAAAAGCATGTGAACTGTGCCACGTTCTCAGTAAGCACCATACATGCCAGCAGCTGTCATCACCACTATCATCATCTTCATCCTCACTATTTTCATCACTATTATGCCAAAACTAAGCAGCAGAGCTCCAAATCTTTTTTTGTCTCAGAATCCAGGAAGAACTTCTCTGACTTTTCTATATGACCTTTCTATATGACTGCTGCGGTCTGGAGCACCTGTATAAAATTATTCAATTCTCAGTTTTCCTCCTGAAATACAAGTGTTGTTTCTCTAAAAAGTACAGATGAGAAAATCTGGTCACAATAATCAGAAGCATCCGTTCATCCTAATGGAAGGACATGGTAGCCTTATTTGATTCCAAGTTATATGTCAGAGTTTTTTTTCTTATATTGAAAATTTTCATTTACAATGAAAGCATAAAAATGTCATGCTGGGGAGAAATCTAGTTAAGAGCTCATTGTTCCCTTAGCCTGTATTTTGAGGGGAGGATATACATATTTAATTTTTTTTCTTTCCAGAGAACAGTCTAGTATCTCTCCCTTCACATTCATGTATTAAGAACATAATAAAGCAGTTACGGAGGGCTTCCTTGATGATTTCTTGCCCCTCTAGCCTTTCGGCTAAAGCAGATTGCACCATTCCCATCTTCAGCTAACTCTATTTCATTTGCTTGAGTATTGAGAGGAATATTAGAAAATGAAAACTTCCTTCAGCGAATAAGCCGGACACTTTCAATCTGGTAAACAAAGATCGAAGGACAAATGTCATCACTCATAAACAATACATTTTTCATTCACTATCCTTGGGCTATTTGGCCAACTAACATTGACATTTGTCGGCAAAATAAGTCAGGGCTTTAACGTAAATGTGCTGTAATGATAACTCAATTCTCAGGTTGCCTGTGCATCTGCCAACCGCCTGGACTCGTTTATTCTCTATCTTACTCTCAGTCAGGAAAACACAAGTTTTCCAGTATGCTTGATTCAGCCCGTCAAGTCTGTCTTTGCTGGCATAGTGAGAGACTGGGTTTGAAGCACCAATTTATTCTCACCAAAAACGGGAAACATGAAGCAAGTAGATTTGAAAGAGGCATAATCTGGTCATCCTGTTTACTCCCAAAGTCAGGAATGTGAAGAGAGAGAGGCTGTTTGTGCATTTGCTTCTAAATAGGCCACCTCTGTTCTCAGGAAGTTCTGGGAGCAGAATTTTTCAAGTACGTGCTGAAGGGAAGAATGCTGTGAAGTCCAGGTCTGGAAAGCCTCCTGGACACTCTCTGAGGACACTTCAGCTGATTGGGTGGCCACCAGAGGTCTCTGGGAGGTGTGTGGTGGGACTTTGGATAGAATTACATGGCAGGGACTGTGATTTGTCTGCCAACATCTGCTCCCTGCTCTTTGAAAGTAATAGGATTGCAGCCATGTACACCACTGCTTGGCAGGATTACTTTTCCCAGACACCCTTGCAGTTAGGCACGGCCACATGACTAAGTCTTTACCCAAGGAATGTGAGCAGAAGTGATACATACCACCTCCAGTTCTGGGCCATTAAGGGGCGTCCCTTCCCCTCCCTTCCCCTTTCCTGTAGGTTAGAACCTGAATGTGGCAGTCAGAACTTTGACAACGCAGACAGTGATAATGACCTAGGGTCTGGCTATACCAGTGTGGTCAGCTTTGCATCACCTGGGAACTGTCAGAAATGCACAATCTCAGGCATCCCAGACCTATTAAAATAGAATCTGCAACTTCACAGGATCCATAGGAGAGTCATATACACATTAAAACTTACACCTTGACTTAGAAGAAACCCAAGTCCTTGTGAGCAGAACTGTCTATTTATGTAAGAGCAAGAGAAAAAAATGTATTTGTTTATGACTAAAGTCATGGTATTTGAGTGTCTTTGTTACTGATGCTTAGATTTATTCTGATACAAGTAATGTGACACTGTTCACAAAGTGTCATTTATTAGATCTTATTTTATTCTTATATATATTTTTATTTTTTTGAGTTGGAGTCTCACACCTGTCACCCAGGCTGGAGTGCAGTGGCATGGTCATGGCCACCACAGCCTCGACTTGCTGGGCTTAGGTGATCCTTCTGCCTCAGCCTTCCAAGTAGTTGGATATCAGACATTATTATTATTATTATTATTATTTTTTTTTGAGTTGAAGTCTTACTCCATTGCCCAGTTTGGAGTGCAGTGAAACACTCATGGCCATGTCAACCTGCTGGGTTCCTACGATTCTTCTGCCTCAGTCTTCCAAATAGCTGGAACTACGGGCACATGCTACCAATGCCTAGCTAATTTTTTAATTTATTGAAGAGACGAGGACTCACCAAGTTGCCCAGACTGGTCTCGAACCCGCAGGCTCAGGCAATCCACTCACCTCGGCCTCCCAAAGTGCTGGGATTACAGACTGAGCCACCGAGTCCGGCCCAGACCTTATTTTAAACTTGCCATGGAAGATTCTATCCTAAACCAAGTCAGTCTTAAAAACTTACTACATGCCTGCACTTTGATTAGCTTGAAGCTCGACCAGGTGTGACTTTGGGCCCCAAAGATAGCTCCCACTATGATATGAGGATCCTTGTCCAAAAGATCCAACTACTCAGATATCACCAGCTCAGGCTAGACATGGTGGCTTATGCCTATAATCCTAGCACTTTGTGAGGCAGAAGCAAGAGAGTTGGCTGGGGTTCGAAACCAGCCTGGGCAACTTGGTGAGACCTTGTCTCCACAATAAATCAAACAATTAGCCAGGTGTGATGATGTGTGTTTGTAGTTCCAGCTATTTGGAAGGCTGAGGCAGAAGGATCACCTGAACCCAGCAGGTGGAGGCTGCGGTGGCCTGAGGTGGTGACAGAGTTAGACTCTGACTCAAAAAAAAAGAAAAAAATTACCAGGGTAAGAGTGGTTCTCAGTGAATGGTCACTCATGGACATCAAGACTTGAAACCAGGAGGGGAATAGCAGTGGATAAAGTGAGAGTTGCAAGTCTGGGAACTCACAGGACCCTCATGGCTGTCCATAGCAGCTGCTCTCCTTAATCCAACCTGAGCCCCGGTCTTCCTGGGTGGCCACCGGCCAATTCAGGACCTGCAGTATTTTCCCTGCCCAACTAAGACCCAAAACTGCTTTAAGGTCAACATCTTATCTATAAGGAAAATGACCAATTTGGGTTGGGTGTGCTGGCTCATGCCTTTAATTCCTATATTTTGGGAGGCCAAGGCAGGAGGATCACTTGAGTATAGGAGTTTGGTCCACATGGTGAGAACTCGTCTCCACAAAAATAAAAAAATTAAACAAGTGTGGTGGTGCACACCAGTAGCCCCAGCTACTCGAGAGACTGAGGTGGGAGGATCACCTGAGCCCAGGAGGTTGAGGCTGCAGTAAGCCATGATGGTGCCACTGCACTCCAACCTGGGCAACAGAATGAGACCTTGACACACACACACACACACACACACACACATACACACACACACACACACACGAAAAAGACCAATTTATATTCCCAAATGATGTAATGATATTTCCCAGATGAAGTCAATCATGTTTAATGATCTAAACAACTCAAGTGGGTTAGCACAGCAGGTAACCCCACACTCTGACTACTATATACTTCCTATAGACTTGGTTTCCTCTGCTCTCCTCCTCATCCCAGGCCTGCTCAATGTGCCCTTTGTTTAAATTCACCACACAAAGAATTTTGCCATTCCCTAGGGATATTTCCATTTTTTGTCTCCTTGGTTTTGTACATATGTTTTCCTCATACTTGTATCAAAATTTTGCTTTTCCTGTTGAGAACTTAAAAAGCTCCCAAAATAGAAAAATTAGCAAAATTGTCCTCTTTGACACTTGGATTGACCTTCAATAATCTGCTCCTTCACCCTTAGTGATCAGATTGTGGCTCTGAATACCATTCCCCACCCAAATGGACCAAGGGTCCTGGTAGAAATGGCTGATTCCAGGTCAGGACAAGAAATGTACAAGATACCTTGTCATGCCAGAAAGCAAGGAAGCTCGGAAAGACTTCTGGAGTCATGTCAGTAGGAGGCAGGAAACCAACTGTAATGGCTCCCACTGGCCAAAGAAGGGACAGATTGGACATTCATAGAGGTATATCCTTTACTTGAAATATACAACCAATGGATTGCGAGAAGTCAATTAAGTTTTTAAAAAAGTTCATGGATTTGTACATGTATGCCCATTCCCCTATAAAACAAAATTAAAAACCCTTATCGAGCACTCTTGGAGGATCTATGAAACCAACTTGTTATTCTAAAAAGTTGTTTAAATGAGAAAAAGTCAAGCATTTATCCTGCCTCTCTCATATGAAGTAGACCTCAGAGCTCATAAAATGTAGTTCTGGGCCTAGATAAAGGACTAACCATTAGTGCAAGGGACTGGCTTCTCCAGAGGCTGCTCTGGGAGGTCGAGAGCTCAACCTGGAAGGTTAGAGGAGTTAACACCTTGAGGTGAACTTTGACCTTTGACCAATGAAAGACAAGGTATGGGAAATCATCAGCGGATAAGCTTACTTCCCTTTCTCCCCAACGGACTGTTCCAAGATGTAGTGTTTCACACTGGCCCTCTGGACAATGTCCTATGTAACCACATAACTAGTTGTGTGTTTTTGTGAGGCTGGGCCAGTTCAGTAACACACCACCTTGCATTTGCTTTCCCTCCTTCCCTGCTTCACTTATGTTTGCCTTCACTCAGGATGCTCTGGAATTGGATCTTCCAATAAAACCTTAGTATGCAAATTTTGTCTCAGGCTTCAGGTTCTGGGAGCCTTATTAATTCACAGGGTCATCAAATGGTTGAAGCAGCAAAATGTTGGCATTATTTCGTTAATTCATGAAAGAAATGACGGAACTAGAATATCACCACCTTGCAATCTCTTATAATAGATACATTATTGTATACCTATCAATGGCTAATTTCACAAGAGAGAGATTTCCTTTCCCCCAAAATAGAAGCAGGCAGAGGATGTCTGCACTCTGTCTGTGGTTGGGGGGGTCTTTCTCCTTTTTTTTAATCTCTCTTTCTAATCCACTAACTTCACCACTACCCTAAACACAACCAGCACCCTGAGTCAATGAGTATATTTATCTACAGAAGACAGGTGATAGAGTAGGTATGCATGTATATATGTGTAAATATACACACACAGTATTCTTATGTTTTTCATTTAATCCCAATCAAAATACATTCCTTGGGGGCAAAAAAAAAAAAAAAAAAAACCCTCCCGTGTTTCCTCTACAAATCCCCAGACACATAAAATGGGCTTCTATAGACTGTGGGCAGACACTCAGTAAAATTTATGAACTCACTGGTAAGGTTACTGTAGGGAATGGTATTGTTTGACCCTTCAAAGAGACAAGGATTTGGCTTTTATAAACAGGTGTACTAATAAAAATTTGCCTCACCTGGTTTCATGTTATTTTTTTCACTAACACATCTATAATCCCAGGACATAATTCTCCAGATTGAATGATAAGAAACCAATGGTTAAATATTAAGAGATTGCATTTTATTGCATGAAACAATTCTCTTAAGCAGGAATTCAGTTTTGTTACAAGCTAGAAAGGATCTCAATTTATGTCAACACAGATCTGAACGGGATTTGGTACTTTTTGTTTGGTTGCAGGCATTATCAGAATGCAAGACAAGACTTCGTGTCCTTGCAGTACAAAGGACATAGAAACAGGAAGCTAGATGTGTCCGGTTGGAGAATAAACCCACATATGTGTGGGTATCTTACACTGGGCTTTTCAAGGAACACTATTGGTGGAAGTAGCATGGGCTCTCACTGCAGACCAATCTCTCTCCCGTTTATGTTCACAGAAGCACAGGCTTGTACATTTTGTTTCATGAAGTGCTTTGAACTTTCACCGTAATGAGGACCTGAGACTCGTACAAGGTCAGTAAAGGTTATCAATAAAGACCCAGAGTCTGAGATTTCAGCCAGCCGAGTTGTAGGATGGCTATTAAAAAAGCATCAGCAGGAATACGACTAAAGAAAAATAATGACTTCCTCAATTTGGGTGCAAAAAGTAGTTGGTTTGTTAATAGGCCACACAGAACCAGCTAGCTTGGATTGTGATTTCTGAGACTTCCCAGAAATGCCAAGTTTGCTTTATTCTTTATTGTAGACTGTGAGATTCACAGTATAAATAACTTCATCATTGACTTCTATTTTTCCCTTGTTAGCCCTATTTTCCAAACATAATTTCAATGTCAATCTGTAATAAGAAAAGGAATCTATGTTTAATATGATATTTGCAATAACTAATCAAAGAGACATATGGAAATCAGTATCCAATCTGTCTCACACTTTTTTTTTTTTTTTTTTTTTTTTGAGTTGGAGTCTCACTCTGTCGCCCAGACTGGAGTGCAGTGGCCGCTCCCGGCCACCACAGCCTCGACCTGCTGGGCTCCGGTGATCCTTTCACCTCAGCCTTCCGAGTAGCCGGAATTACAGGCGTGCGCTACCACGCCCAGCTAATTTTTTTATTTATTATAGAGATGAGGTCTCGCCTGCCCAGGCGGGTCTCAAACCTGTGGGCTCAGGCAATCCACTCACCTCAGTCTCCCAAAGGCACGGGATTACAGGCTGAGCCACCGAGCCCAGCTTGTCCCACACTTTTAATGCATATTTAAATAAAATGGTGACACTCATCACCTCTTTCTATTATTTCTCAGCAGAAAATAAGCCAATGATAAAGTTGAAGGCTTTCAGTGACATATATTTAGGTGGGAATACTCATGAATAGCAGTTTAATAAAATATGGCCAATCATATTATCAGTATTGGGGGTGGTACACAGTAAGAACACATTATTTCTTTTACTTTTTCTCTTTTTTTTTGAGACAGGGTTTCACTCTGTTGCCTAGGCTGGAGTTCAGAGGCATGATCACAGCTCATCGCAGCCTCCACCACCTGGGATCAAGCCATCTTCCAGCTCTAGCCTCCCATGTTGCTGGGATTACAGGTGCATAGCACCATGCTTGGCTAATTATTATTACTTTTTTTTTTTGTAGAGACAATGTCTTGCTATGAAGAATACATTTTTTAACAGATAATGCAGTAATCACAATTACATTTCATGAGGTTTGGAACTGTGAAAAGTAGATGGAATAATAAAAGTTCTGGGAAAGATGGGCTTAATATCTTTTTCAAATCAACTTGAAGGTATAATTTACATACAATAAAATATACTCATTTTAAGTGTGAAGTTCACTGGGTTTAACAAAATATTCACCCAAATATTCACTACAAATGAGATATATAACATTTATATCACCCCAAATAGATTCCTCATGGGCTTTTGCATTTAGTCTATCTACTTTCCCCCAGGCAACCAGTAATCTAATTTCCACCACTTTAGATTTTTACATTTTCTAGAATGTCAAATGATTAATGATACAAATAAACAGAATGTGACTGCCATCTTTTGTTGCGTTTAATGTTTTTCAGATTATCTACATTTTGGCATGAAAAGGTATTTTATTCCTTTTTATGGCTAAGTGGTATCCATTGGGCATAATATCTTTCAAATCTACTTATTTAACTAGTTATTTACTTGTAATAAAATTTAGTTAACTTAGTATTTTACTTTATTCACTGTTTTATTAACAGTTAGCTGAATTTTTATTAGATACATCCAAGTGTCATCACTTTGAAAATGTCCAGATGTTTGAACTGATCATGATTTTGATTGAACTGATACAAGAAAATGACATTTAAAAGCTAAAGAATTGGTGAAAAACTATGCATGGTATGATTATATGGGCCAGTATCACATCACCATTATCATGGCAGGTATATTGCTTAAAGATTTTTTCTTTTTGTAAAAGTCATTCTTTATTTCCCCTACCAGATAGATAAGCTTTCTTTTCTACGTAAACATTTATCATGCTTCATTGGATATGGTGAATAAGAAACCATCCTGGTATTTCCTTCTGTCTTTTTATTTCCTGCCAGTTGCAAGTTGGCATGTTCCCTTCCTGTTCTTTAGAAACACTGGAGTTTTAACATAATTATTTTAAAGTTAAAACATTGAATATTTTTACCACTTAAAAGGCTTAAAGATTTAAATATTTAAAATATAAAAGAACAAAAATAATTTTAAGCCACTCAAAATCCTACTCTGAGAAATTTTGATATATGTTCAATTAACATGTGTCAATTAGTCCAGTAGACCTGGGCAACGGACTTAAAAACCAAAGTTTATCTATACAGATAAGAACTAGATCCTGTCCGGAAAAAAAAATAAAAGAACTAACAAGTTAGGATGGCAATTGTGGAAGATTTTTGTCACTTAACTTTTTATATCACCAATAAGTTTGTGCAATAAGCACAATGTTTAAAAATATACTTATAGGCAAAAAGAATTCTCAGCCAAAAAATTTGTACAAAAACACGTGCTAGAAGAAAGTCATCTTGAGTTTCTTCTCATGAAAAGAAAATTGAAAAGCAGTTTGTGCTACCAAATCACTCGTACTATATTTTGCTATATTTACTTGAGTAAGCAGAGACTCGGTCATGATGTCTTGAGCAGTGCCAATTCCTGGCTCCCATTGGGCTCATGTTCTAGTGCGTGGTGCAGGGGAGGCAGTGGACAATTAAAAAAAAACAAATATATATATTTTATTTTTCTTTTCTTTCTTTCTTTTTTTTTTTGAGTTGGGGTCTCACTCTGATGCCCAGGCTGCAATACAGTGGCATGCTCATGGCCACCCCAGCCTCGACCTGCTGGCTCAGTGATCCTTCCACCTTAGCCTTCCAGGTAGCTGGAATTACAGGCGTGCGCCACCATGCCCGGCTAATTTTTTGATTTATTCTAGAGACGAGGTCTTGCCATGTTGTCCAGGCTGGTCTCGAACCCCTGGGCTCAGGCAATCCTCTTGCCTTTGCCTCCCAAAGTGCTGGGATTATAGGCTTAGCCACTGCACCCGGCCACAATATTTTATAATGTAATGTTGGAAATGAAGAAACCTGTCTTCAGAGTCAAGAGCTAAAGAAAGACAGGATCACCTTAGATTGGGAAATCAGGAAAGGGCTCTCCAAAGAGAGAACTAAGAAAGGGAGACATGGACATTTGAAGGACTGGGAGGGAAAATACTAAGCAGAGAGAAGAGCAAGCTCAAAGGTCATTCATTCCCTCAAGGTAGCCTACATGATTCCAGAAAGCATGGTCCAGTCAGGGTTGAATTATGCATTCTCCAAGTAAATGAAAACAGTATATAACCAGACCACAATCACACACATACACACTCTCCAACCCCTGAAAAAAAGCAACCAAGTACATGAATTAGCTAAATGGTTCTCAAACCGTCAGGTACATGAACATTTCCTAGAGTTCCTACTAAAAATGAAAAGTGAGGATTGCAGGACAACAGGTGGTCTGCCAGGCATCTAGTTAGAGCTCACTCTTCATTGGCATGATCAGCCTTCAAATTTCCTGAGCTTAGTTTAAACCTTTTCAGTGAAGGACAGATTGTTGCTGTGGATCCAGGAAGTAGAGAGAGGTCATGAAAAGAGCAAAGAGTCACTTCCAGCTGGGAATTGCAGATGAGATCATTTGGATCAATTCTTTCACTGAAGACAACTGTAAAATCTGGATAATTTTTTTTAATCTTAAAAGCATCATAGAGATAAATGATAATAAGGATTTACCAGGTCAAAATCTTGAAGAGGAAAGTGGAACCTCTTCTATCCTGAGGATGCTTGCTAGTCTGGAAGACGCAGCTGAAAGGTGATCTTATAAGAGCAGGGAGATGGTGAGATGGAATATCAAAAATTAAAGTTTGGTACCTACTAGGGATTAGAAGTTGCTGAACAACCCCTCCTCAGACCCCAGATTGGGGCTCTCAAGGTAACACCATGGAACTGAGGCTACAGGCTACAGTCTAGTCCAAATGACCCAATCTTGGCCTCGGACTACAATCACTCTCAAGTGCTGGCAGAAGGAAATGCTTCTAAAGAAAGAAAATTATCCTAATCCCAAATTACCTCTGTATTTTTTTTTCAAATACAAAACCCAGCAAAAATTTTTAAATGAGGTACATGAAAAGATAAAGACGACACAAACCAGAATCATCAGAAACAACAGAAAGCATAAAGAGACCCATAGGAACTCCAGATACTGGAATGATTAGATACAAACTGTAATACAACTCTGCTTACATGTATGATGATAAAGGGCAATCTTGGAAACTTTAGAAATAAGTTGGAAATTTAAAAATTGATATTTCGGTTTGGAAAAATAAAGTGTAGAAGTAAAAAAAAAAATTGATGGGTGGTTGACTAAAGAGGGAAGCAGTGAAATGAAAAATCATTTTTAAAAAAAACAGTCTAGAATAAAGAAAGATAAACAAGAAAGAAAAGAGAATAAGAGACTGTGGGTACACTACAAAGATTTACATTTAACTAGAGTCACAGAAGGAGAGGAGAAAGGAGCATAGTAATACTGAAAGAAACAAAGGCTGAGAGTGTCCCAGAATCTGTTAAAACATTAACCCACAGACTCAAGAAGCTTGACAATGTAGAATCTAAATCCAATTTTTAAAAAAGAAGCCTATATGTAGATGCATTGGAGTGACACTGTAGAAAATCAAAGGGAAAAAAATAAATTCTTGAAAGAACACAGAGTCAGATAGAAACTAGGTTTAGATCCCAGCTCTGCCATCAGTAAGCATGTGACCTCAACCAACTACCTCTCTGTGCCCCAGCTTATGCACTACGTAGATTATAATGGCTAGGGCACATAGTAGAGGAGATTCAACAATGTCACTTACTGTAAAATGCCTATTACAGTCTCTGACCCACAAAAAAAGACTTCCTTCCCTTTTTAGAGTATTATTTGAGCCATGCCTGCTGCTATCAATTGTCAGGGCTTATAAACAGAGGCGATTTTAGACTTCTATTGCAGATTTTTCCTTAAATTATTTAGATGTGTAATACTGAACCCAGAAACATGGTCAAATCATTAATCAGGTTAATGGGATCAAGGTGAGAGCTTTCTTTCAACCTTTGAAGTAAAATAGGAAAAGAAAATAGGCAGTTGTAGATTAAATAAGGCCTCCACTCAGCATCAAGTCTTTTGCAAATCATTTTCTCCAACATTATAAAAGCTGGGTTGTTTTTGCCTAAGCACTGTAATATAGCACAGGAGGATGCCTCAGTTCTTAACTCAATATTTTCCTGATTAGCTTTAATTATAAGAACCAAAAGAGTAAAAGCTACACTCTCAACAAGAGGAAACAGAATGGATATTTATATTCAGATACTATCAAATCAGATTCAACATTCTCCACCTTGATAGCTATGAATTTCATAGCCAATTTTTAATAGTAATAGGCTTTTCCCTCCTCAAAGAAAGGTTGCATCTTGAATGTACACAATCTTAAATTTTATTTTATATGTGATATGGGCACTTCTGCAAAGAAATGATTATATTTACCTGTGAAATGTCTTGTATGACAAATGCTGGCGAAGACAAGGAGAAAAAGGAACGCTTCTACACTGCTGGTGGGAATGCAAACTAGTGCAACCTCTTTAAAAGACAGTGTGGTGATTTCTGAAAGAACTAGAAATTGACCTTGCATATGACCCAGCAATTCCCCTGTCGGGAATATACCCGGAGGAACTCAAATCATTCTACAAAAAAGATACCTGCACATGTGTTTGCTGCAGCTCTATTCACAATAGCAAAAACATGGAACCAACCAAGCTGCCCATCAAAGCTGGACTGGATGTGGCATATACACACAACAGAATATTACACAGCCATAAAGAACGACAAACATATGAACTTCGTGGCAACTTGGATAGATTTAGAGTCAATCATACTCAGTGATCTATCACAGAAACAAAGAACAGGGTACCATATGTTCTTACTCATAAGCGGACCTTGAACAATTATAATACCATAAGAAGGGGATTGGCAGTAGTGAGAAACTACTGGGGGTGGGAATGGGGGTGGGATTGGCCGTTGAGGGAAACTGCCAGGGAAGGGGGGGGCGCACCTCACCAACGAGGGTACCTGCATAATCAACGTTTGTATACCTAACCCTGAATTGTACCCCACATCTTTATAATTTAAAAAAGAGGAGGAGAAAATAAAATAAACTACAAAAAAAGAGAAAATGTCTTGTATGAATAACATAACAGACAGTGATGCACAATGACTCACCAGTATTAACAGGATGTTCCTTACTGTATAGAGAGGGAAATGGGTATGTGTACATTTTATATTGACCCCATGTTCCTTTTATCTTTTAACTTTTGCTTTTGTATTATTAGAACTCACCTTGCTTGTAGTTGAATAAGGCCCTGATGTTTGCTTTCTTCTTCTTTTACCCCCAGAAGGAATTTGCTTTGTGTGTTTCATGCTTCCTGAATGTTGCTCTCTTTTTATAGATCTCAAAATTCACGTCAATTTAATTGGGCTTGAAAGTTACAAAATTATAAGCCCTTGCCTCAATACCAGAATGCAACCAGGGCAAGTTAATACTTTGCTATGAGTCTCAGTTGATGAGGGAATCAATCCTTCATGACCAACTTCATGCCATGTGTTCTAAGAATTAAGAAAGATTAGCTAACAATGAAATGTTTAATAGTACATCCCCTAGAATAAGCTCTGTAACCCCTAGAGATCATGAATGTTTACTAGCACTGTGGACTCTTAAGGTTGGTTGTCAGTCATTCTTTCAAATGGTCTTTGAAGTTACCTAACTTAATACTAGGAGGTCTCCCTTCCACTCTCTGCAGAGGAATCAAGAGGGGAGATCATCTCTTCTCCTCCTCGTTGATCCAAGTCAGTTTTCAGAGGGAATCTTATGTTGTACTCAAAAGAAAAACTTCAGACAAACTACAACAGGACATTTTACAAAAGACCTGACCAGTACCCCTTACATTGCAAGTTCATTAAAAAAGACAAGTCTGAGAAACAGTTACAGCCAAGAGAAGCTGAAGACAGGATGACAAAAGGTAATGCAATATCCTGCTGGGCACGGTGGCTCATGCCTATAATCCCAGCACTTTGGGAAGAGGCAAGAGGATCATCTGAACCCAGGGATTTGAGAACAGCCTGGGCAACTTGGTGAGACCTCGTCTCTATAATAAGTCAAGAAAAATTAGCTGGGTATAGTGGCACATGCTTGTAGTTCTAGCTACTTGAAAGATTGAAGTGGAAGAATCACCTGAGCCCAGGGGGTCAAGGTTATGGTGGCTACGAGTGTGCCAAGGCACTCCAGCCTGGGTGACAGAGTGAGACTCCAACTCAAAAAAAAGAAGAGACCCTGCCATTCTGACGATTTAAGAAACTGGATATTGTGATCTCTGGCCTTTGATTCCTTCCTGCACTGGCCTTTAGAAAAGAAAGAATTGGGGGTTTTGGTTTGATCTATTTTTTAAAAATCTTATTTCTAATTCTGAGTCTGTGATCTGATTTTCCTGCCACTCAGTTTCTCCATCTATGAAAGTGAAGGGACGATAGATGGCAGTATGGAAAGACACCCTAGGCTACAATGAAAAAGCAGCTCTATGTGTGGGGACATTGACTTGTAAGACTGGGTTCTCACCAACGTACCCTAAACACTTCCAACAGTGGCGTGCAAGTTGATTGCATGTGAAAGTCAAGACTGTCCTGCCTCTGGATCTCTCCTTCAAATGGACTCATTCCCCTCACTTTTTTTAAACAACCACCTTAACATACTGGCCATTTCTGAGTCTTCCAGACAATGTTGGTATTTTATGAGACAGGTTACCAGAAACCTTTGCAAATTCCTGTCAGGGTATCATCAATTCACCTTTGAGGCATATAACTTCTCATCTTTGATGTTGTCAGAAAAGGTGAGTGAAAAGATCCATCAAGAGACAAGAAAAAAAATTTAAAATGCCACGCTAGCCAAGCACAGTGGCTCAATGTCTGTAATCCCAGCACTTGGGGAGGTGGGGGCAAGAGGATTGCCTGAGCCCAGTGGTTCGAGACCAGCCTGGGCAACTTGGTGAAACCTTATGTCTACAATGAATCAAAAAATTAGCCAGGCACAGTGGTGTATGCCTGTAGTTACAGCTACTTGGAAGACTGAGGTGGAAGTATTGCCTGACCCAGCAGATAGAGGCTGTGGTGGCTGTGAGCTAGCCACTGTGCTCCAGCCTGGGTGACACAGTGAGTCTCCAACTCAAAAAAAAAAAAAAGAAAAAGAAAAAGAAAACATCACACCAGAACTAAGAACCCTTTAAAAGGGGTCTGTTGCTTTTCTCTCGATATAGCTTTATCTGCCATAAAAGAGGAGAAAAGCACACCAAGACACAAATTAAAGTCCAGTTTCATTTCATTAGGAAATTATTTCCAGCATTGTTCATTTCAGCACTGCTAACACATGTGGAAATGAATTCAGATATAAAGGTAAGATCTTATCAACCAGGCTCGGTGGCTCAGGCTTTATCCCAGCACTTTGGGAGGCCAAGGCGAGTGGATTGCCTGAGCCTGCAGGTTCGAGACCAGCCCAGGCAACTTGGTGAGACCTTGTCTCTACACAAAAGAGAAAAAGAAAGAAAGAAAACGAAATAATTAGCTGTGCATGGTAGCACGGGCCTATAGTTCTGGATACTTGGAAGGCTGAGGAGGAAGGATCATCAGAGCCCAGCAGGTCGAGGCTGCGGTGGCCGTGAGCATGCCATTACCCTCTAGCCTGGGTGACAGAGTGAGATCCCAACTCAAATAAATAAATAAATAAATAAATGGTAAGATCTTTAGGGGACATGAACTTATTTTTATCCTGAGGCAGTAAACTTCCTAACTACCTATACTAGTTCCAAGGTACGAGTTTGGAGGATGCGTGAGTGTCTGTGTGTATAATAAAGTGAACAACATTATGAGTCAGAAATCTATGAACTATCCTTGAGAAATGCACCAGAAAAGTACAGAGCACTACTCATTTGCCAGCTTTATTTGCAGTTAACCACATAGCCCTTATCAATGGGTATATCCACTCCAAACCTTGAAACAGAGAAAAAAAAGGAGCAGGGACAGCAGGGAATTGTCTGCAGCAGTGGCACCCAGTGTTCAGGGACTGCAGCAGCATAGCACCACAATGGAGTGTCCTGTCCACTGCACAAGCTATAAAACTGGATGCTTGGGATGCCAGTGGCCGTGTCCTCACCCACCAACCATAAGATATAATTTTAGCTGTCTGGAATCCAGATGAATCGGGCTACCAAAATTTCAGTGGGGATACCACAGTTCAACCCTCTTGGTATTTCTGTGAGTTACCCAGGATACTTGTAATAAACTTATTTTCTGTTTAAGTCAAGGTGGGTTGGTTTATTTTTCTTACAGCAACATCTGAACTGATACAGGAATGGTTGCAGGCACACCCCCAGAGTAGCAGGAAGGAATCCAAGATTGGTTACCCAGCCTGGCTGAGGCAATGAAAACCAACTAGCTTTGAAAACTTGGGTTAGGGGAGAGCCCGGCCCTCTTGAGACTGGCAGAGGTAAAACAATAGACTTCATTATTTCTCTCATGGCCATCAAGAACGAAGTGCCCATTGGGTGGTTGAGTGTTTATAGACATAGAAGAGCGTCTCTCAAGTTCAGCACTATTGACACTTTGGGCTGGATTATTCTTTGTTGTGGGGGCTGTCCTATGGATTGTAGGGTGTTTAGCAACATCCCTGGCCTCTGTCCACTACCTGCCAGTAATACCCACACACAGTTACAGCACCTAATGTCTTCAGACATTGCCAAATGTCCCCTGAGGGGTGACAGTTGTCCCTGGTTGAGAAGCACTGCCATAAAGAGTTTGAAGAAGCTGCTGAATTACAGGACTTTGAGGTGGGTAGCTTAATAAAGGAGAATGACAATCCCTAATTTTTAGTCCGAGGGATGGAGAGAAAACAGGGAATCTGTTGACTTTGTTAAAAGACTCCTTTATCTCATCCAGCTACCAGGGTATAAGAGCAAAGGTTAGTCTTGAACTTGAACTGAACCTTACTCCCCACCCAGTGAGGTCAGAGGTATTTAAAGAGCTGCAAATGAGAGGCCATATGGAATTTGTAGCAAGCCTCTTTCAAGGGACCTATTGCCCCAACTGCTGGTGCCTGCAGACAGTCTTCACCTGCCTGCCCTCTTTGGAACTGCCCCAGCTGAAAAGAGTTTTCTTGTCCAAGGTCAAGCCCCCTTCAAAAGGAAGTCCACATTCAATGGCAGATGATATCGGGGTATGGATACCCAGTCTTTTCTCTTCAAACACAGGGCAATTCTGAAGGTTGACCCATATTTCTGAACTCTTTGTGGTTTCAGCTGGATACTGATTGATTTTGCATTGCTGCCAGAGGTGAGATGATAAGAGGGGCTCTCCAGAGGAGGGGGGAACCCTGGTTTATAGCACCTGCCAATTTCCATACAAGCTAGCTCCAGCATACCATGTGTCACAGCCCAATTTCCTCCCAGCTCTTTTCTGCTTTCTTCCCTTCTTTTTTACAGGTAGTAATCCATAGAGCCTACACTGATAAAACTCCAATCTGATCTCCTGATCTCCAATCTGTCTTAGAGTCTGCTTCCAAGGGAATCCAACCTACAACAAACGTGACTCAAGAAAGTGGTGAACCCTTAGAAGGAAGGATAAGTTCTCATTCCAGAGAAAAAAAGACTTCACTGGCCAAATCGTGAAGAGCTTTGTTTATCATAAAAAGTAATCTGGGGCCAGGCTTGGTGGCTCAGTCTGTAATCCCAGCACTTTGGGAGGCCGAGGCTCAAGACCAACCCGGGCAACTTGAGGAGACCTCCTCTCTACAATAAATCAAAAATTAACCAGGTGTGGTAGCATGTCTGTAGTTCCAGCTACTTGGGAGGTTGGGTGGAAGGATTGCTGGAGCCCAGCAGGTTGACGCTGGAGTAGTGAAACTCCAATTCAAAAAAAAAAAGTAGTTTGGAATTTATTTTTTTAGGCAATGAGGAGATAACAAAGGGTTTTTAAAAGGGCATTAACATTAACAAGATCAAACATATACTTTAGGAAGATTGGTATGAAGGCGAATACAGAATAAACTGTGGTGGCAAAAGACTGTTGTAATAATCCAGCTGAAACAGTAACAGTGAGGCAGGAGAGGGAAGCCCACAATAAATTGAGAGGATTTGATGACTAATGAACTATGAGGTTGGAGAGGAAGAAATGATAGTCAAAGATAAAGATCACTACTTAAGTTTGAAAGGTCGAATTCATTCCTGGCAGAGAATTTAGGAGGGGGATAAATTTCCAACATGTTGAATTTAAGGTACATCTACATAGACCATCAAGGTGGAGATATACAGTGCAGGATGTGTGTGTATAGTCGTGTGTTACATAATGACGTCTTAGTGGTTCTACAAAATTCTAATGGAGCTGAAAAAGTCCTATTGCCTAGTATTTACTATATTTTTTGTTACTATTTTAGAGTATATGCTTACTTTTTTTTTTTTACTCCCACGTATTAAACAAAATAGTTAACCGTGAAACAGTCTTAGGCAGGTCCTTCAGGAGATATTCCAGAAGAAGGCAATGTTATCATAGGAGATGGCAGCTCCATGCGTGTTATTTATTGCCCCTGAGAACTTCCAGTAGGACAAGATGTGAAGGTAGAAGATAACCTAGATGGTTGCATTTGTACCGAAGACTTACAGATTTTTCTCGTCATTATTCCTAAGCAACACAGGATAGCAACTATTTACGTAGCGTGTACATAAGTAATCTAGAGATGATTTAAAGGATATGAAAGGATTTACATAGGCTACATGAAAATATGACATCATTTTCTATCAGGGACTTGAACATCCATGGATTTTGGTATCCGAGAGGGCTCCTAAAGCCAATCCCCCATGCATACCCTGGGACTACCATATATAGATAAATATACAGAGGTGCCAAAAAAAGTATATACATTTTAAGTCTGACACATTTTAAGCACTCAAAAGATGGCGTTAATCAAATGAATGCTACCATCATCATGACACAGGCAGGACAAAGAAAATGGCAGAAGCACTGTTGAGTGAACATCATACTACACATGGCTGCCATAATTTAATTCAACTTCAAAAAGTAATACATAGATAATATCGCTTAAAACGTGTATACATATTTTGACACCCTTGTATGCACAATCTGTATACATAAAATATTACATCATATCATAACCTCACTAGTTCCAAAGCAAGGCAGTATAAATACATACAACAGGATTTTTTAAAAGATGAAAAAATTGAGGTAATTAGGGAATTAAGTTGAGTTTAATACATAAAAGGTAGACCTTACACAGCTACAAATGAGTCACCAAATCTGTCCTGGACTTCAGGACTGGCAAAGTAGAAGGAAACTTGTGATTCTGATTGTTATGGTTTCTTCCTAATTAGGTCTTAAGGTCTCTCTGTCAAGATTAGCCACTGTCTAGGAGAGCCTTGACTAGGTTCCAGTGTGTTGGTCAGGTAAGGCACAACGGGGAGGCAAAACAACAATGTATGAAACAGAAGAAACATATTACTTACAGACCTAGAGAGGTTAGGGGGCAGAGGAGAAGCTTAGTGGCTGAGCAGGGAGCAGTTAGGGAGTGAGAGGGAAGGACTATGCTTTTATTAAGGCCCATGGACATTGACCCTTATGTTTTTCCCAAGGGAGTTGTGGATTGGCTAATTTAGAGAAAACACAAGCAAAGGAGGGAGCTTATTTGAATGACTCTGGTGTTAACCATGAAGTTTTATCAAGCTGTGGAGTATGTTGGATCAATGGAATAAAGAACAAGTGTGCTGTATTATGGTAAACAACCGCACAGGGAGGAAGTTTAAGTAGGACAAAGGGGATGGGGTACCACTGGGTTTTAAACAACTTATGTCCAGCCTAAAATGGATGCCAAGGCAGCAACTATATTAAATGTATGACCGAAACACTCTCAAGCCCATGGTTCATTGAGATTCTAGGTCAAAAGCAAGTCAGTAGCTTCAGAGAATCATTCGTTTGAGATAGTGAGATATGAGGAGAAACATCTTCAGGGCTAAACAGCAAACAGCAGTTGTTGCATACAGAGAAAGGAGACTTAGAAGACAGGCTTACCATAGAGATGGAGATGAGGAAGTGGGTGTGGGTGGCAGTGATGACCATAAGCTCAAGGAGAGAATAACAGAAGAAAAAGGACCAAAGATAGAACCCACACCAGCATTTAAGAGGAAGGCTGGAAAACCAGGGAGAGAGAAAGAGCAGGAAAATGAAGCTGCCCAGGGTATCACAGCCCTAGGAATGCAGACATACTCAATGGGAGTACTTGAAAGTATGTTTCGTAATTTCATTGTCTACTGCAATGACAGCAGAAGAAACACACCAATAGTAGCCTTCAAATGTTTGTCTGGCGAGATAAACTCAGCAATCTCTTATCTACCTTTTCAAAAAACACCGATAAAGGCGACTGTCAGTAACAAAACGCAAGGGAATATTAGATTATATCAAAGATACCATGGTTATTACAATATGACTAAAGTAATGTAATTGGCAGTGGCAGAATTTCTAGACAAGACATTAACAATGGTTTCTATTGTAACTCTAACTTTGAAGTAAAAATTAGATTTTATGTTCACTTCAGGAATTACTGAGTCTTCAGAGAAAAATAACATTTTTGAAGAATAAGTTTATGTCTACCATCTTGTCTTAAGAATATACAAGTTTTAAGTGCTTTTTATTTGCCTTCCTAATAAGTTCCTCTGCCTATCCTACCCCAACAAAAGAATCACTAGTTTTATCTATGGCTTAGCTGATAAGTGAAATCAGGTCATCTCTGCCCTGCAGATATTTGAGACCTGCCTACTCCCTCCTGAGAAGGAAGGTTTGAGAGAATTTGTTCAAGAGGTCATTGCAGGTACTGCTTTCCTATATGTAAATAACATCAATGGCATCTTCCTAATCCAAATAGTTTCTAAGTCGTCAACCAATGAAAATCATAGAGAAAAACACACTGTTTTACATTAGATTTTTAAAGGAAATAGAACATAGAAGTAGGCTGAACATCTTGTTTGAGAAAGGAATGAACAGATGTAAAACAGGCAACCATATGAAAAGCCCATCGAAGAGAACTGGATGATTAATACCCTACAAACAGGTTGGGACAGCATGATTTATCTCCACCTCAGAATGGGAACCTATGGTGCAGAAAATGAAGTTAAAATGAAAAATGTAGGAATCCTGACAAACAACAAAATAATTGATAATCTATGTTTAAAGAAAGGGCATAAATTAAAACATACAACCAAAATTATTACCATAAAGAATTACCTGGGAGAGTAAGCAGAGTTGAAATGCTTCTGTAGAGAACTTGGAATTTTTCTTTAGCACAAGACAAACCATGGATATAGAATAAAATAAAATTACACTGCATTTCTTAGTAAGATGATGATGCTTTACGAGAAACAAACAAAAAAATTCACAGAGAGATCAAAGGCAAGGCATGAAAGTCTTCTCAAGTATTCCGTCTGGCATATGTAGAGGAATAACTTAGGGTTCCCAAGAAAATAATTGCACTCAGACGATGAGTCATTGCAGAAATTAAATAAAAACAAACTAGAACCAAACTTGCTAATTGATAATATTCTAATAATATTGATAATCAAAAGATCACTTACCGGAGGCCAGACAGGGTAGGTAAGTCCTGTTACAGATGAAGAGCACAGTGAGCTACATCATCCTACAGTCTAACTTAGGGGAAGGAGAGTTTTCCTACCCTTAGAAGAATAAGTATTTCTGATTTCCTATTCCCATTTCTAAGATTAAGGACGTGAACTTTCTGGGAAAAGTAATTAAAAACCTACAGTTTCATTATGTTAACTCTTTTTAGTTAGCATGAAACTTAAAAAAAAAAAAAAGATCAATGACAGTATCAGGCAGGTATTTTATTTCTTACATTTTGGCTTACAATATTTCATTTCAGATTTTATAATATAATTTTATTGACATATATATACAGAAAATAAACACATAGAAAGCATAAAGTTCAGTAGATTTTCACTAAGTTAATACACCTATGTATCAGCTTCCAGAAAAAGAGGAATAAGAGGAATAAGAGGGCAACCCCCTCAGGTCCCCTCCTGTTCTGGGAACTTTTCTGTCCTCTCAAATAAATCTTGCTTTCTCAAAAAAAAAAAAAAAAAAAAGAAAGAAAGAAAGAAAAAAATAGAATAAGACTAGATCCCCAGAAGTTCTCTTGTGCCCATTCCCTGTCACTAAACTTCTCTGAAGGGTAACAGCCATCTTGACCTTGCTATAACAGAATAAATACCACCGACCAAGTAATTTATAAAGAAAATAAGTTTGTTTCTTATAGCTCTAGAGGCTGGGTAGACCAAGAGCATGGTACAAGTGAGAGCCAGCGCATGGCAGAAGAGCAAAAATAAGAGAGCCAACGAAAGCTTGCCTTTATAAAAAAGTCACTCCCATAATAACAAACTTACTCTCATGATAGCTCCATAAATCCATTCATGAAGGCAGAGGGATTAAGTTTCCAATACATGAATGTTTGGAGGCACATTTAAACCATAGCAACAATAAATTAATTGTGTCTGTTTTTTAAAATTTTATTTTAAAGATGTGTGGTACAATTCAGGGTTGGGTACATAAATGGTTGTCATACAGGTAAAGTTTGGGCCTTCCTTTGTTCCCTACTTCACCTGGTTTGAGATCAGGTACTCTTATTGCTGTTATGTGTCCCCCCCACCCTGGCAGCATCTCACTACTGCCAGTCTCTTTCTTTTTTTTTTTTTTTTTCCAGTTGGAGTCTCACTCTGTCACCCAGACTGGAGTGCAGTGGCCACTCCCGGCCACCGCAGCTTCGACCTGCTGGGCTCCGGCGATCCTTCCGCCTCAGCCTTCCAAACAGCTGGAACTATAGGCGCACGCTACCATGTCCGGCTCATTTTTGATTTATTGTAAAGATGAGGGCTCACCAAGTTGCCCACGCAGGTCTCGAACCCACAGGCTCAGGCAATCCACTCATCTCAGCCTCCCAAAGGCATGGGATTACAGGCTGAGCCACCGAGCCCAGCCAGTCTCTTTCTTATAATATTATGATAAATGATCAGATTCCACTTATGCGTGAGCACATATGGTACTTAGAGTTTTGTGTCTGTGATAGATCACTGAGTATTATAGATCTAAATCCATCCAAGTTGCTGTGAAGTCCGTAATTTTGTTCTTTATGGCTGTGTAATATTCCATCATGTATATGTACCACTTTTTTTTTCATCCAGTCCACTTTCGATGGGCAGCATGGTTGGTTCCATGTTTTTGCCATTGTGAATAGTGCTGCAATAAACATGCATGTGCACATACCTTTTTTTATAAAGTAATTTGCGTTCCTCTGGGTATATTCCGAGAAGGAGGATGGCTGGGTCGTTTGGAAGGTTGATTTTTAGATCTTTCAGAATTGCCACACTGTTTTCTACAGAGGTTGTACTAATTTATACTCCCACCAGCAGTGTAGAAGTGTTCCCTTTTCCCTGCTTCGTCTCCAGCATATGTTGTTTTTTGAGTTATTGGTGATGACCATCCTGAGTGGAGTTAGGTGGTATCTCAGTGTGGTTTTAATTTTCATTTCTTTGATGACTAGTGAGGCTGACATTTTTTCATGTATCTTTTGGTTGTTCATATGTCTTTTTCTGAGAGGTGTCTATTCATATCTCTTGCCTACTTTTTAATAGGGTTGTTTGTTTGTTTTCCTTTCAGCATGTTCGAGTTCTTTGTAGATCCTAGATGTTAGGCCTTTGTCAAATATACAATTGGCAAAAATTTTCTCCCATTCTGTGGGCTGTCTCCCCACCCTCTTGTTAATTTCTTTTGCTTTGCAGAAGTTTTCAGTTTGATGAGGCCCCATTTGTCTATCTTATCTCTTATGGCATAGGCATCTGGGGTTGTGTCTGCTTTTGAACTTCATATAAATGGAATCACACATATGTACATGTTGTTGTACTAAGCTTCTCCCACTCAACATTATGAGAATCATTTATATAATTTTATGTGTTTGTAGTTTGTTTCTTTTCATTGTTGTGCAGTATTTTGCAATTTATCCTACTAGTGACAGGTATTTGGTGGTGGCTTTAGTTTTGGGCAGTTAGGAAAAATGCTGCTGTGAATACTTTCTATGTGTCTTTATGGCAAATATGCAGGGGTCGTTTTGCAACCATTCAGATTTACTGGCTGAAATTCTGAGGTGTTTGAATGCAACTTAAAAATATATCATCTTTTTTTTTGAGTTGGAGTCTCACTCTGTCATTCAGACTGAAGTGCAGTGGCACATGCACAGCCACTCCAGCATTGACCTGTTGGGCTCCGGTGATCCTTTGGCCTCAGCCTTCCAATCTCTCTCTTTTCAATGTATATTGCTAATATACTATCTACCTGGACAACAGATCTTGTACATGTTCCAAGTGCACATGTGCAAGATTTTTTTTTTTTTAGTTGTAGTCTCACTCAATCGCCCAGACTGGAGTGCAGTGGCATGCTCCCAGTCACTATAGCCTCAACCTGCTGGGCTCCAGCGATCCTTCTGCCTCAACCTTTCAAGTAGCTGGAACTACAGGTGCATGCTACCATGCCCTGCTAATTTTTTTTTATTTATTATAGAGACGAGGTCTCGCCAAGTTGCCCGGGCAGGTCTCAAACCCGCAGCCTCAGGCAATTCACTCACCTCGGCCTCCCAAAGTGCTGGGATTACAGGCTGAGCCACTGAGCCTGGCCAAGATTTTTTTTTAATCATCAGCAATATCCTTTCTTATGTATGGGTTTTTGAAATTATCTCCTGAATCTCTTCATACACAGGCAAAAATAAGTATGCCACTTAACATATCGGAACTTGAAAACTTGATAATTGCCTAAAGCAGGGAAAATTATTCCCCAAACAGGTTTAACCAGGAGGCCAATGCATCTGATGACCTCCAAGAACAGAGATGAACATGATAGACAGACTGTCCCCATCAGAACCTTCATTCACCACCATTCGAGAACCCTTATTCAGGCCCAGATCAGCAGCACATTTCTTGCCAACACATTAAAGTCCAAGAAGACTTTCATCATCTGATCTTCCTGATGATTGTGTGGCCACCAGGCCAGGCGACCTGATCCTTGGCGATTTCATCTGCCATCTCGGCCTCCCTCCTGGACGCTGTGGCCCAGGAAAAGGCCGAGAGGTGGGAGGAACCCAGGGAGAGCACAATGCAGGAGCACCTGGCCAAGCCAGTATTGCCCATGTGCAAGATTTTATCTGGGTTATAAATCTAGGAGTGGAATTACTAATATATATACACTCTGATCAATGTAGGAAAGATTTTAATAATCAGTTCAATTTCTTCAAAAGTATTCAGGTATTTCATTTCTTAACTCAGTTTTGTTAAGTTATAGACAAATTCCTAGAAAATCATAACTATAATTATAACAAGACTGGCCATAATTGATGGAGCTGGGTGATAGGTACAGAGTTCATTCTCTTTATTTGTGTGTGTGCTTGAAAATTTTCATAACAGAATTGTGTTAGGTTCTCAGGGATGAGAACCATGACTTACATATACTTTATACTCTTTTTTTTTACTTTATATTCTTTTGATATACTCGGTAGTTAATTTAAAAAATGGAAAAGTCAATTTAGTATTGCCAATACCAACTTGACACAACTTAGAACATTTGGATATTTCCATATCTATGTTTCAGGGAAAATACATTTTCTTTGAAGATATTTCAAAATTTTTTTAGAATAAAATGGATATAAAGAAAAATATTATTTATACTAACTGCTAAAACATCATACTGGGTCTGACAATTAAGTTTGTGAACTCACCCTGGAAAATACCTCATTGCTAAATAATCACTACAGTCACCCTAGAAGTACTCCTCTTGGGAAGCTATGCCCTGATGCCAGTGCCTGGTCTATCCATCAAAGCAATTTTGGAACTCTTTTTCTGGAATGGCCATCAGAACTGTCTTCATATTGCCCTTGATGTCCTGAATATCATCAAAATGTCTTCCTTTCAATATTTTCTTCATCTTCAGGTAAAGAAAAAAGTCATATGGGGGGGCAGATCAGGTGAGTAGGGAGGGTGTTCCAATATAGTTATTTGTTTACTGGCTAAAAACTCCCTCACAGACAGTGCTGTGTGAGCTGGTGCATTGTCGTGATGATGCAAGACCTCCTTCAGAACCATTTTTGCCCACACTTTTCTCATGCCAAGATTTTCCTGTTTCTCTCTCGATGTTTATTTGGTCTGCTATGCTTCTCACAGTCAGCCGATGATTTTGACACACAATTTGATGAATTTTTGCCATGTTTTTGTCAGTTCTGTTCATTACTGGCTGTCCTGACCTCTCTTCATCAGTGACACTTTCTCTTCCCTCAGAAAAAAAATGTTTAATCTATTTGTACCCTGCTATTTTCATCATAGCATTATCTCATAAACTTGGACTAACATGTCCCTGATTTCACTTCCACTCTTGCCGAGTTTAACAAGAAATTTAATGTTTGTTCATCGTTGCTCTAATTCAAACTTCGACATTTTCATGATGACAGCTCTGATGGCCATTCCAGAAAAAGAGTTCCACAATTGCTTTGACAGGTGGACTAGGCACGGGTGTTGGTGCATAGCTTCCCAAAGGGAGTACTTAGAAGGTGACTGTAGTGATATTGAACAATGAGGTATGTAGCAATTTTTCTAGGATGTCTGCAAACTTAATTGCCAGACCACATATAACAAAGACCACATAGCATGAATATGTCAGAATCTCCCATCTTCTTGCCAAGATCAAATCCTTAAATCCATTTGTCCAAATTCAGCCTCCTCCAGAAATAGACACCAGCATTAACAGCAATTTCATGTCTCAACTTCTCTGCTACATACCTGCTAGAATGCATGTCACTTCCTTCAGAACAGGGACCTCATTGTATTTATCTTTGCATTCCTGCTCCTATGAGAGCACCTGGCCCAGTGTTCATGCTCAATAAGTGAAAGGGTTATGTATTACCTTATGCCGGCTCACACCTCCCCTCACTGGCTTATGGTGAGGTTTAAAGATGATGAAAGTAAAAGCTTTGTACACTGAATGTCTAATTGTGCTTGTTCCTCTGCCTCAGGTGGAAAGCAGGCAATTCTCATCTTTTGAAAGAAGCTTTTTCAGATGGAGAAGACTCCTTTCCAACCACCACCCCGAGCAAATGGAATGGCTCTCTGCTTTGTTTCCGTTCCTTCACTCTACGCTAGTCGGGTCTACCCAGAATGAAATAAAGTGACTGAAGTCACAAGGGCATATGAAAAACCCTGGCTGGCTGCCATTCATGCCATGGTTGTGTCTGTAGGGACATGTTATTCAGAGACTCTTTGAGTATAAACTGTCACTTCAGTTAATTCAAGAGGAGCATGATAGGAGTACATGGGCAGGTGCTACATCATAACTAAAAGACTCAAATAATGGGGATTAGTCTCTGTGGCCTTACCCAATTTAAGGTACCGGTGTACCTTGGAGATAGTACAGGATCAGTTTCAGAGGACTGCAAAAAAGCAAACTTTGAGCCCAAGCACAGTGGCTCACACCTGTAATCCCAGCACTTTGGGAGACTGAGATGAGAGAATTGCTTGAGCCCAGGAGTTGGAGACTAGCTTGGGCAATATAGCCAAACTGCCTCTCTACAAAAAAAAAAAAAAAAAAAAAGCAAAAATTAGCCAGGTGTTCTGGCGTGCACCTATCATCCCAGCTACTCAGGAGGCTGAAATGGGTGGATCACCTGAGCTCAGGAGGTTGAGGCTCTGGTGAGCCATTATTGTGCCACTGTCCTTCAGTCTGGGCAGTAGTGTGAGATACCAACTTAAAAAGAAAAGAAAAAACAAAGGTTGTAATAAAGCAAGTCATTTTTTTTGCTTTCCCAGTGCATATAAAAGTTATATTCATACTTACACCGTAGTTTATTAAGTGTGCAATAGCATTATGTCTTTAAAATGTACATATCTTAATTAATAAACATTTTATTGCTAAAAAATGTTGACAATCATCTGAGCCCTCATGGAGTGGTAATCTTTGTGTTGCCGAAGGGTCTTGCCACAATGTTGATGGCTGCTGACAGATCAGGATGGGATGGTGCTGTGGCTTGGGTGGCTGGGGTGGCTGTGGCAATTTCTGATAATAAAACAACAGTGATGTTTGTTGATTTCTCTGTAGCATGTGATGGAGCATGTGATGCTGCTTGATTAAATTTTACCCACAGTAAAAATTCTTTCAAAATTGGAGTCAGGTCTCACAAATCCTGTTGCTGTTTTATCAACTAGGTTTGTGGAATAGTCTGAATCTTTTGTTAAGACTTTAACAATGTCCACAGCATCTTCATCAGGAGAAGATGCCATCACTTTCTTTGCTCAGCCATAGTAAGCAAACCCTCATCCATTTGTTTTATTATGAGATTGCAGCAATTCAGTCACATCTTCAGGTTCCCCTTCTAGTTCTCTTGCTGTTTCCACTATGTCTGTAGTTACTTCTTCCTCTAAAGTCTTGAACCCCTCAAGTTTATCCATGAGGGTTGAAACCACCTTTTTCCAAATCCTTGCTATTGTCGATGTTTTGATATCTTCCCACAAATCATGAATTTCCCCAATGGTATCTAGAATAATGAATCCTTTCCAGAAGGTTTTCAATTTACTTCGCTGAGATCCATCAGAGAAATCCCTATTCATGGCAGCTGTAGCCTTATTAAATGTGTTTCTTAAATAATAATAAAGTCAAAATTACTCCTTGATCCATGGGTCACAGAATGGATGTTCTGCTAACAGGCATGAAAACACATTAATCTCCATCAGAGCTCTCAGGTGACTAAGTACCTTGTTAATGAGTAGTAATCTTTTGAAAAGAATCTTCTTTTCTGAGCAGTAGGTCTCAACAGTGGGCTTAAAATATTGGGAAAGCAGCCGGGCTCAGTGGCTCAGCCTGTAATCCCGCGCCTTTGGGAGGCTGAGGTGAGTGGATTGCCTGAGCCCGCGGGTTCGAGACCCACCTGGGCAGCGAGACCTCATCTCTACAATAAATCAAAAAAATCAGCCGGGCGTGGTAGCGCATGCCTGTAATTCCGGCTACTTGGAAGGCTGAGGCAGAAGCATCGCCGGAGCCCAGCAGGTCGAGGCTGCGGTGGCCGGAAGCAGCCAATGCACTCCAGTCTGGGCGACAGAGTGAGACTCCAACTCAAAAAAAAAAAAAAAAAAAAAATTGGGAAAGCCCCCAAAAGTATACACATTTTAAGCAATGTTAACTATGTATTACTTTTAGTTCACTGTAATAAAAAAATGTCTGGACACTGAAACTGATGGTAATCACTTTGAGCAACTCTTATAATTGCAAAAGTCAAACATGGCTTGTACTCATCTTTTGTTATCAGTATATATTGAGTATTACAATTGTAATACAGGTTTTTCTTTTCTTAAAATGTGTATATGTTTTTTGGTGCCCTCTGTATTTA
Source organism: Carlito syrichta (assembly GCF_000164805.1). Classification (NCBI taxonomy): domain Eukaryota; kingdom Metazoa; phylum Chordata; class Mammalia; order Primates; family Tarsiidae; genus Carlito; species Carlito syrichta. The sequence goes on along the minus strand of NW_007253372.1, from coordinate 1,855,410 downwards.
GTAAACCATGCAGTAAACAGATGTGCTTTCTTCCAGGCTTTGTTGTACCATTTCTAGAACACAGACAGATTTAGCACAATTCTTAAGGGCCCTAGGATTTTTGAAGTGGCAGGTAAGCACTGGCTTCAACTTCAAGTCATTAATCTCTAACAAGAGAGTCAGCCTATCCTTTGAAGTTTGGGATTTTTGAATCCAGGCATTGGCCTCTCCTCTTTAGCTATGAAAGTTCTAGATTTCAACTTCTTCCAATAGAAGGTTGTTTCACTGACATTGAAAATATATTGTTTAATGTAGCCACCTTCATCAATTATCTCAGTGAGGTCTTCTGGATAACCAGTTGCAGCTTCTCCACCAGTACTTGCTGCTTCACCTTGCCCTTTTGTGTTATGGACATGACTTCTTTCCTTACACCTCATGAACTAACCTCTGCTATCTTCCAACTTCTCTTCCACAGTTCCCTCACCTCTTTCAGTCTTCATATAATTGACGAAAGTTAGGGCCTTGCTATGAATTAGGCTTTGCTTATGAGAATGTTATGGCTGGTTTGTCTAAAGGGAATGGTATAGCTGGTTTGATCTTCTATCCAGACTCTCTTCATATCAGCAATAAGGTTGTTTTGCTTCCTTATCATTTGTGTGCTCACAGGAGTCGCACTTTCAATTTCTTTCAAGAACTTTCTCTTTGCATTCACAACTTGGCTAATCATTTGATGCAAGAGGCTTAGCTTTCAGCCACCTTGAAATGCCATCTTCACTAAGCTTAATCATATCTAGATTTTGGTTTAAAGTAAGAGACATGCTACTCTTCCTTTCATTTGAACACTTAGAGGACACCGTAGGGTTATTAATTTGCCTTATTTTAATATTGTTGTGCTCAGGAAATAATGAGGCCCAGGAAAGGAAGAGAGTCAGAAGAACAGCTGGTTAATGGAGCAGGCAAAACCCACACAACATTCATTGATCAAGTTTGCCATCTTATGTGGGCATGCCCTATGGCACCTCAAAACAACTACAATGGTAACACCAAAGATTACTGATCCCGGTTCACTATAATAATAATAAATAATATAATAATAATAATAATAGAGTTTGAAATATTGTGATATTACCAAACTGTGACACCAAGACAGAAAGTGAGCACCTGCTGTTGGAAAAACGGGATAGATAGATAGATAGATTAGATAGATAGATAGATAGATAGCACCAATTGCTTGATGTAGGCTTGCCACATAACTGCCATTTCTAAAAAGTATAATATCTGTGAAGCACAAGAAAGCAAGGCACAATAACAGTAGGCATGCCTGTATCTTCTTAAGTAGTTCCATCCTACATGAAAACACTACAAATCTCAACATCTCTCACCCCTTAGCTCTTGACAAGAGTTTTCTTATTGTTGTTGTTGCTTCATTCTGCATCTTTTGCCCTTCCATAGTCAAGACAAAACAAAATAATGAGTTATATTTCACAGGGAGATAGAATTACTGCAGTTAAATTTGAGATTGGTATTTAACATTTCAGTTTGTCATTTTAATTGATCTTGTGCAGATCAAGAAACAAAAGAGGTTTTTGGAATACATCCCCATGGAGCTCAATAACTAGCCATAATGGACAGATTTTTTAAAGCCTCAATTAAGAGATGGTCTACATATGCTGTTTTTGAGCTGTTCTATTATGACTTCTCATTTGTTTTTCTATGTAATACAGAGTGGACTAACCCAAGAGTTTCACACCCAGGACAAGTGAAGAGCAATTTTATGTTTGAATATATATATATATACACACACACACACACATACATACATATATACACATATATATGTATACATATATATACACATATATATGTATACATATATATTTGTATTTATATTTATATACATATTTTTGGGTTGGAGTCTCAATCTGTCACCCAGGCTGGAATGCAGTGGCACGCTCATGGCCACCACAGCCTCAACCTGCTGAGCCCAGGCAATCCTTCTGCCTCCGCCTTCCAGGTAGCTAGAACTACAGGTGCATGCCACCACCCTCGGCTAATTTTTTGATTTCATTGTAGAGACAAAGTCTTGTCACGTTGCCCAGGCTGGTCTCACACTCCTGGGTTCAGGCAATCCTCTCGCCTCAGCCTCCCAAATTGTTGGGATTATAGACATGAACCACCACGCCTGGTGACATTTGAATATATTTAAGTTCACTTCTTTCTTTCCTTTTCTATCCTCCTGTTGTGACTAGCCAAATTCTCCTATCCCTTCTGGAACAATTTAGCCAACCCTGGTCCATAGGAGCTGATAATACATCCTTACAGCTCAGAAGCATTAAGGTGGCGTGACTCCCTCATGCTTTTATCCCAGAGATCATTTTTATCTTTAAGCCAATAATTCCAGCTTCTCGGGAGAATCATGCACCAGATATACTTTATAAAATTGACCTAACTGTCAAAGATATTTGGTAGGAAATGTGTCAAAGAGCCACACACACGTTGACAAGCTCTGTTTTCTTTACTCAGTTGGGAATTGGTGTTTCTTGAGAAACTGGAGGAAGGAACAACAGCTCTTACCACCCATCCCTTTCCATCCATCTTTGCTCTTTAAGTCTCCTTTGTCAGCTCGGTGCTGGCAGAGAATTGCTATTGGCTGTGGACACACATGGAGCCACATCTGACCCATTTGTGTGTGTGCCTCTCTGAGAAGGGAAGGGAGTAGGCGCTGCTCAAACTAGGATCTATTGCTTTGGTTCCCATTTCCACTGTGGGTTGGTTCACTTGTGTTTTCTTTCCCAAGCCCTCATTTTAGTTAATAAACAGAAGGTCACACAATGAAGGAATTCATGTGGCCTGAATTGGTATGTGTGTTGGCGTGTGTGTGTGTGTGTGTGTGTGTTGCTTAGGTAATTTAGAACAGGCATAGGTGAAAGATAAACTGGTGAGGACCTGGAGCTGATATCCTGTAACTTGGCTTCCTGTGTTGTTAAACACTGATGATGGTCACGTACTTGTCAGTGGCCAACTGAATGCAAAACCAAAACTTGCACAGCATAGGCTAATAGTCTGTGTTTCCCAGACTCCAGAGAACAGCTTGTGGTAGCTCTGTTTCATCAAAAGCAGCCTGGCTCTGCAGCAAGGATAGTTTGCTCATTCTACTGATGAATTAGTTGTATTAATGTGCCAGAAACAAAACAGCGATCTGGGGGTGAGTTCTATAAAACTCAATGTTTCATTCAAATGTGATGAACACAGCCCAGGTTTTTTGCCCCTGCTACTATGAAATAACTTAATGTCAGAGATTGAGTTCATAATGACTAATCTTTTGTCCACACTTGAAGAACTGTATCTGTTGATGTTCCTTCCTTTCTGGATAGCAGTTTTTGAGAGAGTCATAAATAAGCCTTTTATTTTTCCAGTTTGAAGATTTTTTTTGCGTGTATGAGGCTCAGAGAAAGGACTCTGCCAGACCAGAGATTAATCTAGGGAAACAGGGCATTCTAGGAGATTAACAACTATGTACATTTTGTAACAGAACAGCTGTGAGACAGATACTGAGTTGTTTTTTTTTTTTTTGAGTTGGACTGGACTGGGGTGCAGTGGCCGCTGAGTTTTAAGGCTAACATGTGGCAGGTCGGAAGCTAGAAGTAGCCTTGTCTTTATACTTTGAGAATTCGTGGGGCGTTGTGGTTAAAGACACGTGTGGGCATCCAAATGATTCAAAGTTTGACACTACTTCCTTCACTTTAGCTTGTACTGGGAACTGAAGCGAGTTGTTGGAGATGGCTCTATGCCTCAGTCTCCCATCAACCTTGCTGAGAAATTGAAAGAGATCATTTAAGTAAAGCTCCTTGCTCAACAAATGGTAGCCATTCCTAATAGCTGCTTAACTAGTAAATGGATACAATAATTATACTTTAGGTGATAATAAAGATTATGCACTGAATCGGAGGAAATAGTGAGAATTTATCAGTGCCAATACACTAATTAATTTTCTCCATAATTCACACTGCCTTATTCATGTATACTTCATCAGTTATATATTTTTAAAAAAACACCACTGAGCGATCTCAGACAGCTGATGTACTAGAAGCTTTCTGAATCAAGCTGACTCAGAAGGTGGCAAAACAACTCAGTGCTTGGGCACAGAACATGATTTCTATTTTAAATATCTTAAGCCTTTAGACCTCAGTTTCTTTACCAGCCAGAGTTTAAGATGGAAGGAGCAGGGAAGGTCATCCAATTGCTCTTCCCTGATTCTCCATTAAGCAGTGGGCCACGATGAAAAGATACTTCAAACACTGCATATATATATTTCTTTTTCAAAAGGGTTTCCGGGGATTAAAGGAGATATTTCTAAATCAGATGCACATTTTTGGTATCTCTTATGCAATGACTACTTCAAACATTGTCCATGTATAAATTTTTTTCTTTTTCATAGGGGTTTCCAGGGATTAAAGGAGACATTTCTAAATTAGATTCTCTCTTCTCGAGGTCTATAGATGTTATTTATCCTTGGGACAATGGTTCCAAAAATCACTAAAAATGCGTATCTACCAAAAATGTGCATCTGATTTAGGAATGGCTCCTTTAATCTACCAAAAATGTACCTGTAACTACTGAGCTGTACTACTTCTCAAGTTAAGGATAAAGACAAGGCAGTGTCAGAAGTTCCTACTCACCAACCTTTGAGAGAAGCAATGTTGTGCAGTAGTGAAAGCTCACTGCCCGAGTTGGAAACCAGCTCTGCTTGTGTGCTATTAAACTTTGGAAAAATTAATTTAGCTTCCTCATCTAAAAAAGGAAGATGGAAACAATACCTGCTGCCAAGTTCATAGGAAGATTAAATGCCTTAATACATGTCACCTGCTTAGGACGGTTCATGATGGATTTCAAACAGTTGTTATCTGTTACCTCGTTGGGCATATGGGAAGCAGTCTAAGGTTTGGGTTTTCTTCTTCATTTATTTGTTATTAGATCTAAGGAAACTTGCCTCACTTCCAACATGTTTTTAATTTTATCCTAAAAGTCTTGGCGTGTGTCTTTGATGTCTTATGCATTGACTACTTCAAGCACTGTCCATGTATAAATTTTTTTTTCATACGAGTTTCCAGGGATTAAAGGACACATTTCTAAATCAGATTCTCTCTCTCCTTGAGGTCTATGGATGTTAAGTTATGTAACCTTGGGCCAATGGTTCAAAAAATCACTAAGCTTAAAAAAAATGGGTTATAGAAACTGCCTTGTAAGCTGCTGAGAATATAAAATGGTAAACTCTCAGCCAGGGAAGATGGAGCTTATCATGGAGTTAGACTCAGTATTAAAAGCAAAAAAAAGACAGTTACTCTTGAAAATCTCTTAGGATACAGGACAGTTCTGTTTTTCAGGAAGTTCACTGTAGCCACTTTTTTCTCCAGCCTTGGAACAGCTCACATGTCTTCCATTGAACACCTGATGAAATAATTGGCTTGCATTTAAACACTTTTGTATGAAAAATATATCCAATGTAAACCAAGCACTTTATATATACCATCTCATATACTCATGATGACCTTATGAATTGTTACTTCTATTACTATCATTACTATTATTATTTTAGAGACAGAGTTATGCTCTGTTGCACAGTTGTATGATCACAGCTCACTGCAATCTCAAACTCCTGGGCTCAAGGGATCCTCCTGTCTCAGGCCCCTGAGTTGTTAGGATTACAAGTGCATGCCACCACATCTGGCTAATTTTTAAAAAAAGAAAATTGTAGAGATGGACATCTCACTCTGTTGTCTGGGCCAGTCTCCGACTCCTGGCCTCAAGTGATCCTCCAGCCTCGACCTCCCAAAGTGCTGGGATTATAGGCATGAGCCACTGCACCAGCTCTGAAGTGTTATTATTATTCCTTTTTCACCTGCAAAATGACTGAAGCAAAACAAAGTAAATCACTTGCCAGTGGCCAACAACAGGTGAATTTTGGAGCAGAATTTTGATTTCGGTTCTCTTAGACATCAAAGCCTCTACAGTCTCTCTACAACACATTCTGTCTGCCTAGAATTACTCTTACAGGGCATTGAAGGATCAAAACTGTCTTTTACTCTGTCCAAGACTGCTTAGTATCTATTAGTGGAAACGCTGAGTTTAGAGCTCCTCAACCTCAAGTGAATATGAAGAAATTGGAGATAGTCCAGAGTAGACTAAGGAACAAGTTGGAAAGAGGTCCCAAGAGAGACTGTGTTTGAGAGTGGAAAGATTCAGAGAGGAATAGATAGGACATTACTGACTCTGCTGGGCTTTAGAGCCATCAATAAGTGATGCGAGGAAGCCGAAGAAGAATGAGCCCTGGCAGTCTTCATTGTCTGATTGTAGCCCTGAAAGATGGGGCTGGATGGGTGCCCTCTTGAGATACCTTTCCATCTTATGATTCTAGGAAGCCACTCCTGGACATCACTAATACACGCAGCAAAGCAAGAGAGACCAGACACCACTTGGCTGATTCCAGGAACCTCTCTATAAAGGGCGAACAGACATGACAGTCTTCCCCTTATTGAATGGTGAGGAGATGAGATTCAGAGATATAATTCACAGGAAAAGCGAATGTTCGATAGGAACAGGCCAGGCAGTCCCAAGTGCTCTGCTTCACAGATGCAAGACTCCAAGGACATTGCTGAGAGACAGAGGACACCACCACCCACGTGCCGAGTGTCCAGGCCCAGCGTCCTGCCTGGAGGAAGTGCATGGAGGACACTTAGTGACCTGAGTCAGTGGGTTGTTGTGACCTGAGACTGTTGGATGTTCCTCATGGTTGCTGACGCCCACTTTGGCCACCTGAGTTGCCCATCTCTCCTATATTAATAGGCCTGTGAAGGAGACCCATTCCTCAAATGGTCTGGTCCATAATAAAGCCAGGGGCCTCTCTTGTGGCCTTGCATCTTTCTAAGGAGTTCTTTGTCTTTCACTTGCTTTGTTCTAATTATATACACAATATAGTTCAATATAAAAAAGGAAAGAACTGAAAGGTATTTAAAAAGGTAAACATGACTTCTAATATCAAGGAAGATCATATGTTTAATATATACATGTTTTTCTTACAAAATTCAGATATAGAGGGAGTGCCAAAAACATGTATGCACATTTTAAATATGACATTCGCTCAAAAGATGGCATTAATCAAATGAATGCTAGCGTCACCATGTAACAGGCAGGATAGTCAAAGAAAATGGCGGAAGCACAGTTGGGTGAACATCATACTACCTATGGCTACCGTAATTTAATTCAACTTCAAAAAGTAATACATAGATAACATCTCTTTAAATGTATATACATTTCTTTGACACCCTGTATGGTCTTTCATATGGAAAGTAGTAACAATAATGATGAAACGTGCCACCACAGTGCTAAGGGCTTAATTTGCAACATGTCAGTCATAAAAGCAAACCTAGGGAGAAAATATTGGATACTTTCTCCAGTTCCAATCCAGCATGGCACCTTTAAGGAGTCAGATACTTTCCTTTCCCTTTTTGCTAAAATAAAATAAAATAAACTAATGATACCTAACATCTAAAGCATCTTATCATCTTAATTACAGTCTCAGAGGTTTTAATTAATATTAAAACCTAAGAAGAACTAATGAAAATTAACATGAATGATAAGCCTCTACAGCAGTAAGGTCCCTTGAGTCTTTATGAATCTGAAAACTTAATTTCTCACCCCACTTACCCAATGTTAAAATTAGTAGATTAATCTCAGGACTCTGTAGAGTTTATACTTTAGCCACTTTGTTTTGATGATATTCTATAAGGTCTACTGTTCTTTTAGTTGTGTAATTTTTTTTTTCTTCTGAGTTGGGGTCTCATTCTGTTACCCAGGCTGGAGTTCAGTGGCATGATCACAGCTCACCACCCCCTCGACCTCCTGGGCTTGGGAAATCCTTCCACCTCAGTCTCTCAAGTGGCTGGGACTACAGGTGTACACCAGCATGCCCAGTTAATTAAAAAAAAAAATTTTTTTTTGAGAGATAGGTCTTGATATGTTGCCCAGGTCTTGAACTCTTGGGCTCAAGTAATTTTCCTGACTTGGCCTCCCAAAGTGCTGGGATTACAGGTGTGAACCACCATGCCTGGCCCTTAGTTCTGCAATTTTTAAGTCTTGTAACTTTTTTTGGGGGATCTCATAACTGTCAAAGATGATACTGGATACTGATACAAACATTCTACTAACATGAAAACATAATTAAAAAGGCCAACATATCAAAACAAAAAAAATTTAACTATAATTTCTTAATAGAATTATGTTTGGATTGTAGTATAATATGGAAAAAAAATCATTAAGAATCTTAACGTTCTTACAGAGAAATCCACATTTTTATCCTCTGGTTGTCTCTTCACTTCAGCTGATTGATATTTTTATTTCTCAGCAACTTTCCATTTCTCTACTAACTCTGAACATTGTCTCCCTTCTAGAACTCAGAAATCATTTGTGATTAAAACTCCTTTAAGAGTGCTGGATTTTAAAACGTGCTTTCCTTTTTTCTTTTTTGAGTCGAAGTCTCCCTCTACCTCACAGGCTGGAGTACAGTGTCACAATCATGGCCACTGCAGCCTTGACCTGCTGGGCTCAAGCGATCCTTCCACCTCAGCCTTCCAAGTAGCTGGACCACAGGCACATGCTACCATGCCCAGCTAATTTTTTGATTTATTGTAGAAATGAGGTCTCGCCATGTTGCCCGGGTCTATGTGGAACTCCAGAGATCAGGTGATCCTCTCCAAAAGTGCTGCGATTATACTGCGTCCGGCTCTAACTATCATTTTCTTTTATTTTTTTTTTTGAGTTGGAGTCTTACTCTGTCGCCGAGGCTGGAGTGCAGTGGCACACTCACGGCCACCCCAGCATCGACCTGTTGGGCTCCAGCGATCCTTCCACTTCAGCCTTCCAAGTAGCTGGAATTACAGGCATGCGCTACCATACCCAGCTAATTTTTTTTTTTAATTTATTGTAGAGACAAGGTCTTGCCAAGTTGCCTGGGCTGGTCTCAAACCTGCAGGCTCAGGCAATCCACATATTTCAGCTTCCCAAAGTGCTGGGATTATAGACTGAGCCACCAAGCCCGGCCCTAACTATTATTTTTTATATGAATAAGCTTTATTTATGATTTTGAGAAGTTAACTATTGTTGAATTTCATGTATTTAGGATTTGTTCAGAACAAAATTTATGTAAAAGTGATGGTTGATGATGTAATAATTTAGGTATTGTTTCAAAAAATTCAGTATTCTAATCTAATTTTTGCTTCCTGCACTATAATATAAGGATATAGTTTGAGATAAGGAATGAAACTGAAAATTGCCTGGGCCTCACTGGGACACTTTGAAGTTCATGGTTAATCTTTCAGAAAATATCTCAAGAAGAGGAATGTTCTGAAACAGTGAAATTCTAAACTAGAGTTTCCAAGATACTAACGTTCACTAAACTCTTAAGAATCCTGAATGCCTCAGAGATCCCACAATTTACTCCAAGCAAGTATTTCTGTGGTTAGGTACGGGTACTATGAGCATCTGGATGGATAGACCTTATTCTATAAGATGTGACCTTCACCTAAAAACTGGAAGCTCTCAAACCTCTCTAGGGACTGACTCTAGGAGTGTGTTCAAATGGAAAAGACTCAAAAAGCTTTTTTTAAAAGAAAAAAGGCAAAGAAAAAAGCCAAGAACAAATAAAAGACCAATCTAGACACGCTCCACAGCACTTGTTTCAGCGAGCTATAAAAATGACTGAGGTTCTTCCCGGATGCTAAAGGAAAGCTGGTCAAGTCAACACGTTCTGCTATACTGCATCTCCAAAAGTTTCCTGTTCCCCTGACCAAATCTCCAGCCCAGGTCCTGCTGCTTGAAGACCTGCTGGGCTCCTACGCTCCTAAAAAATTCTCACTGTCATTTCTGGAAGCAACTTTGACAGCCTTGACTCTGACATGCATGCAGAGAGAAGCTCAAGGACTTTCCACAAGTAAGATGGTAGGAAGGGCAAGGAGGTGACTGGAGTCTTGACAACTATAAGAAGTGCTTTGATCTACAGCTATGAAATGGACTTGGTATTTAAATAGGGGAAACATTCAGCTTCTGAGAACAAAAAAATGAAAAAGTATAATGGAGAGTGAGAACAAAAGAAAGAGTGAGAAATAAATTTAGCCAGGAAAGTATAAGAATTGCATACTGAAAACTAAAAGATAGTGCAGAAAGAAATTAAAGCAGACCTAACTAAATGGGAAAACATCCCATGTTCATGCTAAGATTGCTTGAAAGACTTAATATTGCTAAGATAGCAATACTTAATTAAATAATACCCCAAGTAACTGTAAACCTTATAAAAAATTCCAATGATCTTTTTTACAGAAATGGAACAGATCATAAAACTTATATGGATTGCAGAGAACCACAAATAGCATTCTTGAAAAACAATCTTGAAAAAGGAAAAACAAAGTTGGAAGACTCACAATTCCTGATTTCAAAACAAAAAACAACAACAAAAAACTTTTTTAGTATTCAAAATAGCATGGTTTTGGCATAAGGCTAGACATATAGCTCAATGTATGGAATAAAATCTATGATCAACTGACTTCAATAAGGGTTCCAATTCCACTCAATGGGAAAAGAATACACTCTTCGATAAATAGTGCTGGGACAACTGGCTATCTATGTGCAAAAGAATAAAGGTGGATCCCACTTCAACATATATACAAAAATTAATACAAAATGGATCAGTGATCTAAATATAAGAGTTAAAACCACAAATTTGACTGGGTGCAGTGGTTCACACCTGTAATCTCAGCACTCTGGGAGGCTGAGGTGGAAGAATTGCTTGAGGCCAAGAGTTCGAGACCAGCCTGGGCAACACAGCAAGATCTCGTCTTTACAAAAAAGATTTTTTAAAAAATTAGCCAGGCATGGTGATAGGTGCCTGTAGTCCCAGCTACTTAATAGACTGAGGCAGAAAGATAATCAGAGCCCAGGAGGTCAAGGCTGTGGTAAGCCATGATTGTGCCACTGCACTCCAGCTTGGCCGACAAAGTAAGACTCCAACTCAAACAAATAAACAAATAAGTAATAAAATAAAACAATAACCTTGTAAAACTCTTACAAGAAAATATAGGAGTTTCTTGTGTTTTTGACCCCAAAAACACAAGCAACAAAATAAAAAAATAGATAAATCAGGCTTCAGCAAAATTAAAAACTTTAGTGCATGAAAGAATACTATTAAGAAAATGAAAAGACAACCTGCAGGATGGAAGAAAATATTTTAAACTCATACATTTGATAGAGGTTATCTAGTATCCAAAATATAGAAGGAACTCTTACAACTCAACAACAAAAAAACAAGCAACCCAACTGAAAAACTGGCAAAGGACGTGAATAGATATTTCCCCAGAGATATACAAATGCCCAACCAGCACATGAAAAGACATTCACCATCATGGGTCATTAGAGAGATGCAAATCAAAACAACAGTGAGGTACTACTTCATACCCACCAGGATAGCTATACTTAAAAAAAAAAAAAAAAAAAAGTTCCCGAAGCTGTAGAGAAACAAAAGCCCTCATTCATGACTGGTAGGAATGTAAATGGCACAGCTGCTGTAGAAAACAGTTTGGCAGTTTCTCAAAAAGTTGAACATAGAATTACCATATGGCCCTACAATTCCTCTTCTAGGTATATACACAAAAGAATTGAAAACTGGTATTCAAACAAAAATGTATACATAATCGTTCACAGCAGCACTATTCATGAGAGCCAAAAGGTGAAAATACCCAAAATCTCATCAACAGATAAATGAATGAACAAATTGTGTGACATATCCATGCAATGAAAGAAGCCAGACACACAGTGTCATATAGTATATGGTTCCATTTATGTAAAATATCCAGAACAGGAAAATCTATAGAGACAGAAAGCAGATTTGTGGTTGTCAGAGGCTAGAAGAAGAGGGAAATGGGAATTGAAGGCTTTGCCAATATGGGGCTTCCTTTTGTGGTGAAATGTTTTGAGCTAGATAGAGGTGTTGGTTAACAACACTATAAATGTACTAAATGCCACTGACTTGTACACTTTGAGGTGGTTAATTTGATGTTGTGAGCATCTTATCTCTATTTTTAAAAAAAGATGGTGGGACAGTAACATAGAAGCCACTGACATTTATTTTGTAAATATACATTTGCTGGCACACTTTTCATAATCATTATAAATCAGGTTATAAACTAAAATATAAACTAAACTTTAAAAAATAAAAAAGTGTAAATTTAAAAAAATTACAAATTACATATCTTTTAAAAGCAAAAGAAACTGAGAAAGAGAGAACAGAGCCGGAGGAGAGTGAGGAAAAAAGAGAGGGGAAAAATATGAGCGAGAGTTTTAGCAACAATTTTAAAGTTGGGCAATATCAAGTATCAGTGGGGGTTATGGAGAAAGACCACAGGCAGAAGCACTCTTCCATAGAGTTGGGAAGAGTGTAACTGCCACAGCAACCTTAGAAAGCAATGTGTCAGTAGTGAATACAATGAAAATGGTCATTTTCAGAGCTCTCCTTCTGGGTGCAGATACTAGAGAAATCATCACGTATGCGCCCAAGGAGTCATGAATAGAGCATTAGTTTGTCATATCAAATAACCCAAATAGTTAAGAGGATGTACATACATCATGATATACTTGTAAAAATAAGTAATTCAAAATCCAAACTGTGGAAACTTTAAAATATTTTGAACCTTAAGGGAATGTGTTTATGAGACCCGAGTTACACGAGCAGGCAGCTATAACCTAGGAAGCTATAACCTTTGTTTCTCTGATTATAGATTGGCCTTTTTCCTTGTTTTGTAAAATGTTGTAAATAACTAAAGGGCACGGAGGAAGACCCCTTCCCTCCTAATCACTGATTTTCATTATAGATTAACTTCCCTGTTTTCTTCTCTTACACAAAGACTTCCATCATATTGTCTAAGAAGGAATGTTAAATACAGTCTTTTAAATAAAAGACAATAAGCTATATGGGGAAAGGAAACAAACTGTCACTAATTAAATTACCGTAACTTATAAACAAGTCTGGTATCTTAATATTATAATCCTACTAAATTTTTTTGGTTTTCTGCCTCTATAAGTAGACCTTAACTATTTTTTTCCCCCTGAGTCCAAGACAGGGTATAAGAGAGAAAAGGGAGACCTTAATTTTTAACTTCAGAGTACTTGACCCTATTTCTTTGGAGTCTGTGTTATCTGAATGGCTATTCTCAGCTTTTTGCTTGGATAAAGTCTTTTTTTTTTTGAGTTGAAGTCTCACTCTGTCGCCCAGACTGGAGTGCAGTGGCCGCTCCCGGCCACGGCAGCCTCGACCTGG
>NW_007253372.1:1839492-1842051 GCF_000164805.1 Carlito syrichta | reverse complement strand
TCACCTCAGCCTCCCAAAGGCGCGGGATTACAGGCTGAGCCACCAAGCCCGGCTGGATAAACTCTTTTAAATTGGGTTCTGATCCTTTCAATTACTTCAAGTTGACATACAAAAAACATGATAATATTATACAGTCATTTAATAGAAGGATTTTATATAGACTATGTATGTGAAAAGAGAAAGAGCTCCAAGCTCTTTTGTTGTCTGAAAAACAGTTGGCAGATACAGTATAATGCCATACAAGATACATTAGTATATAACATATTCATGTATTACTTGTACAGTAAAAAAAGTGTATAATAATAAAAAGAAATGTGAGCTTTAGAGACAGAACTAAAGAGAATTATTCAGGAATTTTAAAATGAAAGGAAAAAAGGACGGAAGGAAGGGAGGAAGGGAAGGAGGGAGAAAGGGAGAGAGGGAGGGAAACTGGTGGGAGGAGGGGTACGGGGTAAGGTGTGGGGGGTGGTGGTGAACAAGCCAGACTGAATTTGTTTCTGAAAGTAGGGCAACTAGCAAGCAAGTGCGTAAACCCCAAAGGTTGAGACTACAAGGAACAAACTGATATCAGGAGGAAGGAAAAAGAAAGACCCTAGAAGCCTCAAATTAAAGTTTTACTAAGATAAGTGGATCAAATGAGACGTGGTTTACTCCTTAACCTGCTCCTAGTTCTATACCAAAAATATTTGTCACATTACTGTGCAACTTGAGTTTGTGCAAACTAAGTCAACTGTGTTTCTGTCCAACCACAGCAGTTTCAGTCAAGAGACTATACCGAAAAAGCAAAAGGCCGTGGATCTCAAACTTTAAAGCTGAAATGCAGCTGGAAGTCCCAAGGAGTCCCAGACCTGTGGGACACCATCATTTTCTCAGAGTTTTTGTCTCATGGAGACTATGCTATGATCAAGGCAGGGAGACTTATGTGAAGGAGTGAGAAGCGGAAAAACCAGAATGCAACAGGGCAGCACTATTAAACACAAAATTTATGAAAGAAGGAATTGCACTTATGTACACTCACAATTTTGGGATGGGTCAGGAGTCCAGGCATGTATTAACTGGGTCCTCTGCTTAGGGTTTCACAAAGCAGCAATGAAGGTGTCATCTGGTCTGTGTTCTCATCTGGACACTTGACTAGGGATGAATCTACTTCCAAGAGTGCCTGCCAGTAAAAGGGAGTCTTTTATGACAAAATGTCATCATGGGAGTGGCACCCATCACCTTTGTTATGTTTATTGTTTAGAAGCAAGTCCCAGGTCCCAAACTCACTCAAGAGGAAGGACCCCACCAGAGCTATGAACCCTAGGATGTGCTGGGAATCACTGGTCATGGGACCACCATAGAATGTGTTACATAGACATAACTTTGTTGCTTCTGAGGTGTTTTTTTTTTTTTTAATTAAAAATAACCCCGAATATAATCCTTGAAGTTTTAAGATGTAGAACACTAAATAAGTAAAATCTAAGCCCAGAGTATATCTAATGTCAGACCTCATGGCCTTTTAACTTCCTTGGTCATATTTCAAACTTGCATGTATATGTCATGGACTAGTTCAAACAGATTTCCAACATTTGCGCACATCCCAAGAATGAAGAGTAAGAGCAAAAGCCTGGGGGTCAAGAGGTTCTAGCCATTTATGAAGTGTAGGAATATGGGAATTTTTTGATCCTTTGTTCCGGCATCAGCTAAAGGGAATTAATTTTACCATCTAAATTCATTGCTTTTGTTGTCATTCTGGGGTTCAGAAGAGGCGTTGGTTATTCAATGAATGTTTGTTCCTGGAATCATAACTACCTACATGGCCATACAAAGTGGAAGCCAGCAAGAAAGGAGATGAAATCCTTGAATACGTTGTGTGTTTCACTGGTCTCTCATCAGCCCCCACATGGTTTGGTCACCAAAGCAAAACAAAACTTTGCTATTTTCAGAATAAGAAAAAAAATGCATTTGACCATTTTCTTTAAATTGCAGGCATTTGTTTATTACTGATTTAAATTTTTTTATGATTATTATTGAGTTTTTTGTTTTTGTTTTTGAGTCGGAGTCTCACTCTGTCGCCCAGGCTGGAGTGCAGCGGCACGTTCCCGGCCACCGCAGCCTCTACCTGCTGGGCTCAGGCGATCCTTCCGTCTCAGCCTTCCAAGTCGCTGGAACTACAGGCGTGTGCCACCAAGCCCGGCTATAATATTGTTTTTGAGTCAAGGTCTCACTCTTTCGCTCAGCCTGGAGGACAGTGGCATGATCACGACTCGCGGCAGCCTCTATCTCCCGGGCCTTAGCCGCCTCCTGAGTAGCCGGAACAGGAGGCAAGCACCACTACCAGCCTCCCCCCGCCCCCTTTGGTAGAGACGAGGTCTCGCGATGTGGTCCAGGCTAGTGACTTACACTTGTCGTTTGTGATTTTTAAAAAAGTCCTACTAGGCTGGCCTATGCGCTTTACCCGTTTGCTTTTTGAGATGCTCGTAGATCTGGATAATCTTTCTCTGTCCTGTTCATCCCATGTCCCCACCCCTCTCTGGGCGCTTCTCTCTCCGTTTGTTTCTGAAGTGTGTGGGCTGGGGG
>NW_007253372.1:1804475-1838991 GCF_000164805.1 Carlito syrichta | reverse complement strand
GTCGCCCTGCGGGCTTCCAGGGAATCTTCCTCCCGGATCGTCGCCCACGGGTCCCGCCCTCGCCCCGGGCACCTCGGAGCCCAAGAATCAGGTCAGATCTGCGTGGGGAAAAGCCGGTCCCAGGGACCCTGGCAGCCTTGGGCTTCACCTTGGGGAAGTCGCGTCGCCGCCGGGAGTGTCCTTCCCCGCCTGCGCGCAGGGGCCCGGCCCGGGCAGCGTTTGTTCGCCGAGCTGCGTGCACCGAAAAGCCGGCCCGTCAGTGGTCGCACCGGCGGGTACTCGCTATCTGGGGCTCGCCCCTCCCCAGAAAAAGAAAAGAGACAGACTTTTGCCAACCACGAAATGATCTCATCACCCAAGTCGGTTACAGTGGTACAGTGTTGATCTTTTAGGAAAAGCGGACAAGCACAGAAGCAAATTCAGTAAGAAGGCTAGGGCAAAAATAAGAAGAAATAAGAAAATAAAAGTCTTAGCCAGAAAGCATTTGCAGAAAGTGAAACATTGTTTGCAAATGATAAAGGGAAGAGTTGAATTAGAGGCCTACCTTTCAACCTAATTCGATGTACTAAACTTCCTTACCAAACTCTGGTACTTAGGTGCTTTGAATTGGCAAATCTACAACCTGCGTTTTTTATGGCAACCTTAACAAAAGTATTGTTGTCTGTTCCTGCTAAGATTAGTGAGGGTTTTTTTCCCCCTCTTATTTTTAATTCTAGAGACTTTTGCATGAAAATATCCCTCTTTTCATATAGTGCAGTGACTTGGAATTGTTCTTTGTGGCGAGTTCTCCCACTACATGGAATAGAAAATATAAACAAAAATCGGATCTTAGTTTCCACATTTGCAAAACGAAGCGATCTGGCTGATCCCAGGTCCCAGATGATCTCTGAGGCTCTTTCTGTCCTGAAAAATCTGTGTGTGTTATCTTCAGAAATTTAGGATCCAAATATATTAATTGAATTCTAGAGTAGGTATTATCTGCCCTCAAGATTTATACACTTAAACGAGAAATATTTGATACCTGTTTCTTTAATCATATCCGTCTCTCAAAATAGCTGAATCATTGTGCATCCTCTGCTTTTTGTTTTTGTTTTTGGAGTCTGGGTCTCACTCTGTTGCCCAGGCTAGAATGCAGTGGCACGATTGCAGCTCACTGCAACCTCCACCTCTTGGGCTCAAGCAATCCTTCCACCTCAGCCTCCTGAGTAGCTGGGACTACAGGCACGTGCCACTGCACCTGGCTAATTTTTTTATTTTTTGTAGAGGCAAGGTCTTGCTGTGTTGCCCAGGCTAGTTTGCAAATCCTAGGCTCGAGCAATCCTCTCACCTCAGTCTCCCAAAGTGCTGGGATTACAGGCATGAGCCAGCATGCCCAACCTATCTTCTGCTTCTAAATGATTACATTCTATGCTATTAAATAAACATGTGTCATGGGAAACCAAAATTCCATACTTCTTACCACAAGACTGACTAATAGAGTTGACACACTGGAGCCTTCATGTTTGCTTATTTTGAAATAGTCTCCAGGAAAAGTCAAGAATGTTGTGAAGTATTTGCTACAGGATGTGAGCACATAAGCAACATGGCCGGCTAGAAATTTCAAAACTGCTTTGGAAAATATCCACCTAGATCTGCAAGCCTGTAAACAGCAGTTAAGATCGCTTTTGTAATTAGTCATTGGTCACCTGGGATTACAAGCTGTAGGGAGTGTCCATTTACCTACAATTAATAGATGAATATACTGAACCATTGATTAGATTTTTTTAAAGGAAGAGGGAAAAGGTTTCTCCTTTTTATCTGAGTGGTTATAAGAAAATGTCTTAAAGTGAAAGTTAAAACAGGTATTTTTAAAACTAACTACATAATCAAAAGTTCCTGACTCAGATTACCTGTAAAAATGCTGGGGCCTCTTCCAACCCAGAGAATCCAGGGCTTCATTCACACAAAGCTCAAGTGAGACCTTCTCATTTTGTTTTCTTTAGCAGAGTAATAACCTGTAGGGAATCTCACACACTCTAAAAATGGTCAGTGTGGAATCATCAAAGAAGGCAGTGTGGGGTGAAGGAGTAAGTAGCAAGCAATTCACAAGCAACTGGTGAAGTTTGCAAAAGAGCCTCTATCTCTCTGAGCTTCAGTGTCTGGCCAATGCTAATGATAATATTTAGGTTGCAGAGTTGCTGTGACTCCTAAACAAACAGAAATCGAATTTAGGAGTATTTTGGGGGGTAACTAATAGGCAGATTTTAGCCAATCACATACAGCTGAGCTTCAGCCAATCACAGGCAACTAGCTCATTACACCAAATAAGGCAGTGACCTAGCTGTAAACAGGGGATTTTGCTACTTTGCTTCTGTGTTCAGTTTGTAGAAGCCTAAGTGGATCAATGTATGTAAGACTTAGTGCCTGCACACAGTGTTGATGTTTGTTAATTCTGGTGTTGAATTCATAGATTTTTTAAATTATATTTTTGAAACTTTCATATGTAAAACTTCACATTAATACAAAATCATCTTATTGTTTTCTAAAGTCATTATAAAGAAAACAGTGTAGATACATAAAATTTAAAAAGTAAAAAGTTTTTATCCCACCATCCAGAAATATTCATCTTTAACAGTAAGTTAAAATAATTCAATATGGCTTTCTATGCATTTATACAAATATGATATATTGATAGCTAAAAGACAGACATGCTTTTATAAAAAATAGTATGGTTAAATTAAATAAGCAGGAGGCCATTAGCCTGAGGCTTTTTCCCTACTTTGAGGTCCATTGGAAAAAACTGACTAACTGACCTAACTTTTTACATAAACAAATAGAAATCTAATTTAGGAGTATTTTTTGGGTAACAGATAGCCAGGTTTCAGCCAATCACAGGCAGTCAGCTCATCACACCAATTAAGGCAGTGGCGGCCTAGCTGTAAATCACTTGATCACAGTCAAGTGATTTTGCTGCTTTGCTTCTGTGTTCACTTCCTAGAAGCTGCTGCTCATGCTTCTGGGTGGAGTTCTCTGAACCTCTTCTGGTTCTGAATGCTGCCTGATTCACGAATCATTCTTTGCTCCTATAAGCTCTATTAAATTTGTCTTAAGTTTTTCTTTTAACCGGATAATACTAGAGGTGGTTTTTAACATACACAATTCATGAAATTTTAATAGAAAAAGAAACTACAGTGAAAGTGAAGGAATTGCTTAACTTGATATTAGGGTTTCTTTATCCTGGAAGATAACAGGTCCTATACAAGTTTCCCAAATTAAGAGAAAACATTCTGGCTGGGTGCAGTGGCTCATACCTGTCATCCCAGCATTCTGGGAGGCTGAGACAAGAGGTTTGCTAGAGCCCAGGAGTTTGAGACCAGCCTAGGCAGCACAGCGAGACCTCATCTCTACAAAAAATTTAAAAAAATTTAGTCAGGCATGGTGGTGCACACCTATACATCCCAGCTACTCAGGAGGCTGAGGCAGAAGGATCACCTGAGCCTAAGAGGCTGAAACTATAGTGAGCCATGAGCCATGGCACTATACTCCAGCCTGGGTGACAGAGTGAGACCCCCAACTCAAAAAATAAATGAATAAAATATTCAGAATATGTCTTGAAATCAAGATTTTTAAAAACACTTATTAGTCCAAATAGAGTGGATCTCTGTTACAGAGGATGAAGCACTAGCACCTTTTTACCACCTATGATTTCATTTCTCACTTGCCAGTTTTTCCCACATATTTACATTTCATATTATGAAGTTCTACATCACATTTTTACTGTTTTGTAAACCTCATTTCAGATATAATTTAGTCTTAGTTTTTATAGCTAAAGAGACTCACTGCTGATCCCTGATCCCTTTACCAAGCAAGACATCTCAGATACCAACGTTTAAATGTTGATTCATCCTTTGATTGGCTCGATTTCTTTTTCTTTTTCTTTTTCTTTTAGAAAGCAGGAGTTTATTAAGAAGACAGAAAAGCTCCCAAGCAGAAGGGGGCCCGAAAGAGAGTTGCCTAGGTTATATTAACATGTTTGTTTCCAAGAAGGACTCATTTCCTCTGTCTTTTTATGTTTGAAGTGTCCATCTTTAGTCCCTGTACAGACAGTCTCTAACTCATGACAGTCTGACTTACAGTTTTTCAACTTTACAATGGTGCAGAAGTGATACACATTCAGTATACTCCTCAACATATGATGGGGTTACATCCAGATAAACTCATCATTCTCGTAAGTTGAAAATATCATAGGAGAATACCACAAGTTCAATGGGTTTAACTGGAAATAACCCCTCTGTCCATTGAGGAGCATCTGTACTTGAGTTATCATCTGTTGTAACATTATAGCACCACTGTTTCCTTTCCTCAGAATTATGTAGCCTTGCTCTGTTAACTTCAGGCATCTCATATGGCTGTGAGGAAGTCTAAGGTTGGCCTCAACATCTTCCCCTTGAAATTGACTTGCTTTTTCTGCCTGGAGTCTTAAACTATTCGTTCTGTTCTTGAAGTTCAGTGAATTAGCCGGGCTATATCGTGGTTAAGTTGTGTATCAATTTTTCGTGGAACTTGGTGCAATCTTTTTTATTTTTCATTTTTCTTTTAGATCTACAGGGTGCACATGTATGTTTGTTACGTGGACGTATTGTGTAGTGACGGGGTTGCGTCTCAGGTGGCCCATTCCTCAGACGGTGACCACTGTACCCAACAGCTAATTTTGGAACCCTAAGTCCCCTCTCCACCTCCCTTCTTATTGGTGTCCACAGTTTCTGTTATTTCCATCTTTGTGGGCTTTTAATTTCCTTATATGAGTGAGGACATGCAGTGTTTCGTTTTGTTCCTGAGTTGGTTCACTTAAGATGATCACAATCTCCACCGATGTTGCTGCAAAGGACAAGATTTCATTTTTTTATGACTGCATAGCAGCCCACGGTGTATATATACCACATTTTATTTGTCTAGGCAATCACTGGTGGGCACTTAGGTTGGTTCCGTGATTTTGCTATTGTGAATAGTGCTACAATAAACAAACGAGTACAGGCATCTTTTTTTAATATATTGGTTTCTTTTCCCTTGGGCAGAGCCCTAGTAATGGGATTGCTGGGTGAAGTGGTAATTCAATTTTTAGTTCACTAAGAAATCTCCATACTGTTTTCCATAGAGGTTGAACTAGTTTGCAGTCCCACAAACAGTGATAGAGAGCTCCCATTCTCAGCAACCACACCAACATCTGCCGTTCTTTGACTTTCTTACAATAGCCATTCTGACTGGCGTGAGGTGATATCACCCTGTGGTTTTAATTTGCATTTCTCTGACGATGAGTATTGTTGAACACTTTTTCATAGGTTTGCTGGCTACTTGTGTGTCTTCTTTTAAGAAGTGTTTATGTTCTCTGCCCACTTTTTGCTGAGGTTATTTGTTTTGTTCATGTTGAGTTGTTTGAGTTCCTTATAGATTCTGGATACTAGCCTTTTGTCTGAGGCATAATTTGTAGATATTTTCTCTCATTCGATACATTTTTCTGTTCACTCTGTTGATTATTTCTGTTGCTGTGCAGAAGTTTTTTAGTTTAATTAAGTCCCATTTGTCTATTTTTGGTTTTGTTGAAGTTGCTTTTGGGATCTTCATTATAAATTCTTTGCCTAGGCCAATGTCCAGAAGAGTGTTTCCTAGGCTTTCTTCTAGGATTTTTATATTTTTGTGTCTGACATTTAAGTCTTTAATCTATTTTGAATTCATTTTTGTATGGTGAGGGTTAGGGATCCAGTTTCATTCTTCTGTATATGGCTAGTTAATTTTCCCAGCATCATTTCTTGAATACAGTGTCCTTTCTTTGTTGTTTATTTTTCCCTGTTGTAAGCTTTTTTTGAAGATCAGTTGTTGTAGGTATGTAGTTTTATTTCTGGGTTCTCTATTCTGTTCCATTGATCTAGCTGTCTATTCTTTTACTGGTGCATTCTTTCTATTGGAATAATCAATTGTTCTTAATTTCAGGATGATTTTTCCCCATTGTGAATGCTTTTTATTTTCCATTTTGTAATTCTTTACTTTGAAGACACCAATTATTCTTGCGTTGTCTTGTCTTTATTTCTATATTATCTTCTGTTTTAATCTCTCCTCTGTTTTTTTTCATTCACTGAGATTGTCTAAATGACTAAAATATAGCTGATTCATAAATGAAAATATAGCACAATATAAACAGCGATAGAGCAAGAATGAGGATATTTGGATTCTAATCCAAAGACTTGGTTGGCAAAATCTTTCTTAAAAAGTTTTGCTTGCTTGAAAAATAGGAAAATAACTACCTCTCCCTCCTGTGTCAAGTATTCTTGTAGCTATGAAATGACCTATATGGAGTCTTTTTTTTTTTTTTTTTTTTTTCAGTTGGAGTCATACTCTGTTGCTCAGTGGCACACTCACGGCCACCCCAGCATTGACCTGCTGGGCTCCGGTGATCCTTCCACCTCAGCCTTCCAAGTAGCTGGAACCACAGGCATGCGCTACCACACCCGGCTTACCTTTTGATTTATTGTAGAGACACGGTCTTGCCAAATTGCCCAGGCTGGTCTCGAACCCCTGAGCTCAGGCAATACTCTTGCCTCAGCCTGCCAAAGTACTGGGATTACAGGCTGAGTCACGCCCCCAGCCAGGAGTCATTTTTGACAGTTGCTACTCAACCGATGCTGGTTGTTACTCCTTATATTTTTTCCTCCATTCAAGATGGGGGAGGGGTGGTATTAAAATTCAAGTTCCAAACACCTGTTACATTATAATTGTTCTGGAAGCTGCAAGACATGAAGGATAGATAGTGCCTTTTTCCCTTTGTTCTGAAAGGAAAATTAACCTCTATGAGAAAAGAAATACACAAGATCACTTTTAAACACTTCTGTTTGGAATTTCTGCTGTAGCATCTAAGCTTTGTTTTCTGTTCCTTGTGTTCATTTTCCTGTTTAAAAGAAATCTTGGCAACTTATGGAAACTCACCAACTGGTGGACGATCCTCGCTCAAGTCTTGGTCAGATAGGAAAAGAAACTTAAGATAACGATTCTAATTGCACCGTGGGAGAAAGTAATTCTTGATAGAGACATTATATCTGGGAAAAGAGAAAGCTAACCATAAAAATGTATCAATGGGGCCAATTTAATGAATATTCATTTGATCTAATAGGGATCTTAGCAGCTCTGAGTTCTAGATGCTACAGACTGACAGCTTGCAGCCAGCTCTGCCACTGAGGTTTTCCTGCTAAGTGTTGGCTCTAAACCTTGTTTGTGAAAATGTTATTTATCTACCAGCATTTTAAAGTCAGGAAAGCTCCCATAAAATCTGGAGTTCTGGCTTCCCGTGAAAAATCGGATGAGCTGACGACACTGGGCTCACCACAGTTAGCTGGACCTAAGAAGTAACTGCCCATTGGATGGGCCATGTGTGGTCTAGGTGGCGTTCCTCTACTGTGCTCACTCATATTGTCTGTCTAGTTGCTGGAGGAACCATTAATGTGTCCCCGGTGGTGAGGGGACACAGTGCTCCTTATTTCAGGGAGTAAACTGAGGCGCGAGAAGTTAAACGCCAGAGCCAGGAATAGAGCCCAGGTCCTTTGCAGCTAGTTCTAAACTTTTACTTCATGCTGTTCTTCTCTTTGATCACAACCCCAAGAGCCTTTGTCATTTTCATGTAAATGTATACTATTGGCCAATCCCAAGGGGTCTGCGTAACCAAATACATGTAGTAAGAAAAGAAATGCTCGACTGTTAAGTATTAATATTCAGCAAAATCTTTGTGGAACTAAGGTCTTCAAACAATTTTTTAAAGCCACAGATATATTGTAGCAGGTATTGTTGACAGATATGTTAAATATTTGCCATTAATATATGCAATATAACATGGGAAGAAATTAAAAGGTAGATGTGCTAATAAAATCTTTTCATGTGATAATTTAATGAAAGGGTAAATCTTGCTAATTATTGTTTACTTATTTAATAAAGTAGTTTAATGAAGATAGTGCATTTTTCAATTTTGTGTGACTTATGTCTTATACTTAAATCTTAAGAATATAGTAGTTTTTTTGTAATAAGTACAGGGATTTCAGTATATCCTTTTGGCATGACTAGTTTTGTTGCTAAGGATTTGGAAAGAAAAGTTTACTATGCATAAATTAGTATACCCTTTGATAAACTTATAAATCTATCCTTTGTTATATAAAAACAGACACATTAATATACTCCAGTGGCACATATGTTTTGGGGTTTGGGGGAGGTTGGCTTGTTTTTGATTTTTGGTCTTTGATGGAAGTTCTAAAAGACAAGTTTGTTTGCTTTCTAATTTTTAAGACTTTAGACTGTCTTTTAAATTGTAGCATTTATTTAAAATTTAGTATGCAACAACTGACTTTAAGTGAGTTTTAAGTAGTTTAAGTTTATTTGCATATAAGGTCTGTTTTTAAGTGTTTAAAATAGATCTCCTAATTTGAAAACTAGACTTTATCATATCAACATTAGAATTTCACTAAATGCAAGCTCCACGAGGGCAGGGTTTATTGAATCATGGCATATATTAATCAATACTATTTCAATTTACATGGGAGAGCTAATGATACAGTTAATTGTGTTATAATGCTTATCTTGACAGTAAGCATCCTTGGAATGTAATTGATATATCAGGAAACAATTTGAGCATGATGCAACTCTCATGTTTGCGCATACCTGGTTTACCCACAAGAAGCACTGGATGGATGCATTCAGCTGCAACCAGCTGAATTAAGCCATGTAGAAATAACAACAGGCACACACATATATTTCAAACACCGACCAGCTACCTTGGCTCACCACTTGTTACCCTGCAAGGTTATGTTTTGGTATTCTTTTATACTGGTGAACTTTCCTATATTAAAAACATGCTAGCTGGGAACAGTGGCTCATGCCTGTAATCCCAGCACTTTGGGAGGTGGAGGCGTGGATTGCCTGAGACTGCGGGTTCGACACCAGCCTGGGCAACTTGGTGAGACCTGTCTCTACAATAAATCAAAAAATGAGTTAAGCATGGTGGCACATGCATGCAGTTCCAGCTAGATGGAAGGCTGAGGCGAAAGGATCTCCTGAGCCCAGCAGGTCAAGGCTGCGGTGGCTGTGAGCGTGCCACTGCACTCCAGCCTGGGTGATGGAGTGAGACTCCAATCAAAAAAAAAAGCATAGAAAAAGCAAGTTCATTTTCACACATAAGTCCTTGGAATAAAGGGAAATGCAGGTGTCTATCATTGAGTCACACTGAGATAAGACTGTTTAAGACAAGCTTCTCTTGCATCTTTCATCAGAAATCTCTCTGGTAAACTTTCTGCACAGCATTGTCAGCTGATCAAAATGCAGTGGCTTCCTGCTTATGCCTTTACCATTTCCAGGACATGGAGAAGTCAAGAGAATTTGAGCAGAGCCTGCCAGTTATTTAAAGCAGTCAGGCAGGCTGAGCACGGTGGCTCACACCTATAATCCCAGCACTTTGTGAGGCCAAGGTGAGAGAATTTTCTGAGTGCCTGGGTTCGAGATCAGCCTGGGCAACTTGGAGAGACCCTGTCTCTACAATAAATCAAAAACTAAGCCAGGTGTGGTAGTGCATACCTGTAGTTCCAGCTACTTGGAAGGCTGAAGCGGAAGGATCGCCTGAGTCCAGCAGATTGAGGCTGTGGTGGCTATGAGTGTGCCACTGCACTCCAGCCTGGGCGACAGACTGAGACTCTGACTCAAAAAAATAAAAAATAAAATAAAGCAGTCAGGTGCCAAGCTTGAGAAGGAGAAATATACTGCTGCTTCTGCAAGTCAAGAATTTTTGGAATTATAAGGCTACAGAATTTAATTGGTGAGATGCACCCTCCCATCCCTCTGTGGCTCAAAAAAACATGTAGTTTCTTAAGAAGACACCTATATTATTTGAATCTAAAACTGAAAAGAAAAAACAAGAGTGTTGTTGATTTGTTCTAGTAGTCCAGATATTTAGATTCAGATTGTAGGCTGGGCACAGTAGCTCACACCTGTAATCTCAGCACTTTGGGAGGCCGAGATGGGAGAATCACTTGAGTCTGGGAATTCAAAACCAGCCTAGGCAATATAGCAAGACCTGTCTGTGCAAAAAACCAGAAAAATAAGCCAGGGATGCCTGGTGGTGTATGCCTTTCATCTCAGCTACCTAGGAGGCTGAGACAGAAGGATCGCCTGAGCCCAGGGTGTCGAGGCTGTGTTGAGCTGTTATGCCACAGCACTCCAGCTTGAGCTATAGTGTGAGACCCAGTCTCAAAAAAAAAAAATTATATGTGCAGCAGCATATCATGGTGGTCAAGAGAGCAGATGGTGGCATCTGCCTGTCTCAGAATGAATCTGGGCTCTGTCATTTTTGTGTACTTGATAACTCTAATCAGTTTTTTCATCTTTAAAATGGGAACAATAAAACTATCAACTTCAAAAAGTTGGGATTAAATGATGTAATATTTTAAGGTCCTTAGAAAAATGCTTGGCATACAGTAAGTGCTCAGTAAGTGCTAGATGCCAGTTTGAGGATCAAGAAGATGGCAATTGGGTTTGGTGTTCCCACCACTCAACTCATTTGACCTTGGTAGAGTCACACAATTGAAAGAATTACAGAGTTATTTGTTTTGAGTGTCTGTGGGCTGCATTTTGAGTATCAGTCTTGAAATATGTCTGAAACATTAAGTGTTTGCCTTATCTGTGTGGCTCAATTTTACAAATAACTGACAAATAGCTGAAACTCAACTGTGGACACATGGTATTCTAGGAGTTCTGTACATTGGTATATGAATGTCATAACTATTCTGGAAGTATCCCATGTGTTTGAATGCTTAACAGCAATGGACACCTGACTCCATGAAAAGAAAACCTCTAAAGTGATACTGGGAACCACTGTGAATTCCAGTGTCATTCCCACGGCCTTACATAGTGTCTTGTTTTCCAGATGCTATCGAGGAACTGTTCTCACCTGATTCTCCCAGTAAACTTAGCATGGATTGAGTGCATTTTGTTTCATAGACCTATATTTTAAGTCCATTATAATATATAGATTATTAGATTAATGAAAAGCCTCATGTATAGTGAGTACTCATAATTTGTGTGTGAGATTAGTTTTCTGTGTAAAAAATTACTAAAGACTTAGTGACTTAAAACAATGCACAGTTATTATCTCCGTTTTTGAGGGTCAGGAGTCCAGGCCCTCTTGAACTTGGTCATCTTCTCATGGCCTCACAAGCCTGTGATGAAGATGTCAGACACACTGCGTTTCTCATTTGGAGCTCAGGGATGTCTTCCAAGCTCCTCAGGTGATTCGTAGAATACAGATCCTTGTGGTTGTAGGACTGAGGTCCAAGTTATCTGGCTAACTGTTGGTTGGGGCTTCTTTCAGTTCATAGAGGCCATTAGTAGTTCCTCTACTTGGAGATCCCATAGGCAGTACACAACATGGATGTTTGCCTTCTTCCAGGCCAGTTGGAGCACATCTCTCTGACTTCCAATCCCTCTCCAGTCCTCTGGTTGAATCCTGTGTAACTTAACATCATCATAGAAGTGATTATTCCACCATCATTTGCCATATAACAGTACCTAATCAAGTAGGCATCTACCCTGCCCTCCTCACAGTTCTGCCCACCCTCAAGGGGAGGGAATTACACAGCGTGTACATACCAGGGAGGCAGGAATTTTGGGGGCCATCTTAGAATCTTGCCTACCACAGTGTGTGATAAAGTGAGATATCAACCATGGCTAGAGATGAATGTATGTTAGCTGAGACATGAGAACAGAATAGTCTAGCAGAGCCTAGGGCCACGTTCTCTAATTTCCTCAAGTCTCAAGGAGACTCCAAGAACTCAATGGAAGCTCAAAGGCATACTCCAGTGGTAGTCTAGTGGTGCATAAAGCGTCTCCACACATTATGTGAAAGCAAAGGCTAGTGTGGATCCTCTGGAATCCAGAAGGTCACAATCCAATTGCCAATGCAAAAATCACAAGATTGCCAAGATTTCTGGTGCATTCGTGAGGTATCATCAGAAGATGAAATGAGAAAATTAAATCACATAATAGAATCGTTTGGGAAAGTGGAACTCTCCTCAGGCAAAAGGAAAAAGTGGTGCTTCCTTGGTAGGATAAAGGGGGCCAGGAGCTGCCGTAGGTTTGGCCAACCCTGTAGGCAGAAACCAGGTGGTGACATCTATGCCTTGGGTAATATCTGACTGATGGTAGCAAACGAATATTGTAGCCAATATCATTTACATTTGCATAAACTTTCTGTTCAGAATCTTGGATAATTCTTCCATATTTATACACTTATGCATTATACATATGCACTGTTTATACAGCATAAACCAAGCTTTTTCATTTCCTCTCTGTTACTTGAGACTTTAGACCAGCATTGTCCAACAGAACTATAATACAAGCCACGTATGTAATTTTAAATTTTCTAGTGTCAGCGTTTAAAAAAAAAGTAAGAACAGGGGAAGATAGCTTTAATAATAGGTTTATTTAGCCCGCTGTCTCCAACACTATCACTTCAACATGTAATCAGTATAAACATCATTAATGATATATTATTTACTTTTGTATTGTCTTCAGAATCCATGGTGAATGGAATCCCATATCTCCCTAGACTCTTTCTCAAAGATCTTGCCAACCCCAGTCTTCATTCAGCATGGTCCTGTGTGATAGCATTTCTTAACTCTCTCTCCCTTTATCCTGCTACTTGTCTTCCACTCTGAATTCTGCTAGACCAAGAGCATCGGTTAAACAAAACTGACTTAAGTCAAAGCTGACTTCCCTTTTCCTCTGACATCTTTACTAATTTCCAGATCTTATATAATTCCAAAATGTCTTCAACCCTTCTCTGTTCCTTTCCCAATGAATCCTTTTACTTCTTCCACATAATCTAACACATGCTTCCTTTTTTTCTAATTCAACACGTAAACTATTGATTCGGTATGGGTCATATCTCAGAGCCAGAATTCTAGAGCTTTTTGACTTATTAACCTGCTTGTTACAAAACAGTATTTCAGTCGCTACTTTTCGACTTGCACTTTGTTATCTCTATAAGTCAGTGAATAATTACTAGAGAGCCACTCTGTTCGAGATAGAGGAGAATTTCAAATATATATTTGAATATGCAAATGAAATGATCAATCAATAAAACTGCTATTTTATTCACACACATACAATCTATATTCATTTCTTTTTGAGTACCTGAAAGCTTGAATATATACCTCAACTGAGAAAGAAACTATGATGATTTTAAAAGGAAATATAAAAATTTTGGAATCTTGAAATATATCAGTAATGGTCAATATAACACAAAATATGATGGAAGCCATGTAGACAGATAATATCAGAGTTGAGAAGCTGCACTTCAATC
The DNA here is from genome assembly GCF_000164805.1 of Carlito syrichta. Lineage (NCBI taxonomy): Eukaryota > Metazoa > Chordata > Mammalia > Primates > Tarsiidae > Carlito > Carlito syrichta. The sequence goes on along the minus strand of NW_007253372.1, from coordinate 1,825,628 downwards.
TACCCTGGTCTTTGAATATCCACAAGCCTTAATCCCTCTTGGCATGATGAGTATGAGGAAGGAAAATGCCTCCTCACCTAAGCAAAGGATGGAAATGGGAACACACAAGGAGAAAACATACTTTTCCAGCCCCTTAAAAGTAAGAATTAAAATCCAGATCTTTGCCGGGCACGGTTGGCTCACACCACCAACCCATCCCAGCTTTGGGAGGCGAGAGGACTGCCTGAGCCGAGGAGTCCCAGACCAGTCTGGGCAACTTAGCGAGACCTCATCTCTACGACAAATAAAAAAATTAACTGGGTATGGTGACACGCACTTGTAGTTCCCAGCTACTTAGGAGGTGAGGCAAAAGGATTACCTGGGCCCAGCAGGTTGAGGCTACAGTAGCCGTGAGTGTGCCATTGCACTCCAGCTTGGGTGACAGAGTAAGAACCCAACTCAAAAAAAAAAAAAAATCCAGATCCTTTAATCTGCAGAATGTTCTGATGTCGTTTACCCTTGTTTCCTTCCTTCTTATCTCTTAGATTAGTTCAATATTTCTTAACCCTGGTAGCACATCAAAATCTTTGGGAAGTTTGAGAAAAAATTGCACGTGTCTGGGCAACACAATGGGCCAAAAATAGTGTTAGAATCTGAAATTTTAATTTGGTTTTGCCACTCGGCTCTATATTTTGACACGTTAGGAAAAATCTTCTACTTCATATCCTGTAGAGTCATGCCTTTTTAGAGCTCTTATGTTGTCCAATCTTTCATTTTACCAATGAGGAAACAGGTCTAGGGAGATGAAGATCACACAGCAATTCAATGGGACAACTGAGACTAGAATCTTTCTCATGAGTAGTAATGCAAGCTGGGTAGACTGGATAAGAGAATGAATGGTGAGCTTACACCAGCACTGCATCCCATGGACAGACTAGGAGGACCAAAGAACATGAAGTCGAGTAGTCAGCATGAAAGGACAGCCAAAGGTCAGCCAGGAATGGACGGCTGAGGTCCTGCGAACAAGCAAGCGTAATTTAGAGGTTATTCAGGAATACCATAAAACAGTGGCTCTCAAACTTGAGTGTGCATAAGCATCAACTGAGTGCTTACTGTAAATGGACCTTCCTCTGTCCTGTCCCAGAGAGTCTGGCTCCGTTATTCTGGGTAGGGTCAGAGAAAGGGGATTTTAAACAATTTACCCACGAGATTCTGATATACATTATTTGAGGACACACCTGTGGGGAGCACTAAAAACTCATCTAAGGTAGAAGATTGCTGCTGGGTTCCAGAGACAGGCTTTCTAACCACTTCGAAAGTGAAGACTCTGGTCGGTTGGTTATGGGTACGGGTGTCTGTACCTACTATCAGTAGAGAATTAAAACACCAGACACAGATGGCCCCTGCAGAAGTGAGTAAATTTAAAATTCACAATTTAGAGACTGATAGCAGCCAAAAGTGACTCATCTGTATTTCGGTTTTCAGTTGTAATTATCTGGAGGAAAGAAAGCTTTTTAAAAACTAAACTCTCGCCGGGTTCAGTGGCTCAACCTGTAATCCCGTGCCTTTGGGAGGCTGAGGTGAGTGGATTGCCTGAGCCCGTGGGTTCGAGACGCGCCTGGGCAGCGAGACCTCATCTCTACAATAAATCAACAAAAAAAAAATTAGCTGGGCGTGGTAGCTTGCGCCTGTAGTTCCAGCTACTTGGAAGGGGGCAGAAGGATCGCCGGAGCCCAGCAGGTCGAGGCTGCGGTGGCCGGGAGCGGCCACTGCACTCCAGTCTGGGCGACAGAGTGAGACTCCAACTCAAAAAAAAAAAAACCCTAAACTCTCTTAAATGGCCCAGTTCTGTAAACATACAAGTATTGTTGTGTAGTTTCTACTATATTATTTTAAAATTTGCCAAGTTTTTTTAAAAACAGTTTTTCTCCTTTGAACTTCCAATACCCTTTAAAGTAGACCGAATAGGATGATATTTCCTCTGGCTTACTGATGAATAAACATGCCTGAGTTTACCTAAGTAGCAGAGAGGAGACTAAAGCCTACATTTTCTAAATCCTTGCATAGTGGAGGCAGAATTATGTGGTAGACTATGAGCTTTGGAATCAGGCAGGATTGGATGGAATCTTAGTTCCGTTATAAGCAATGTCATCTTGAACAACTCACCATCTCTAAATTTCAATTGTCTTATCTGTAAAGTGGAGATAATAGTACCTCCTCCTGAGGTTGTTAAATGAGACAACTTCTAAAATATGCCTGGCACATAGTTGCTTAGTAAAGGTACCACCTTGAGGATAAGTAGGAAAAAAAAAAAACAGCTTAAGAAAATGAGAATTTGCCGGGCTTGGTGGCTCAGCCTGTAATCCCGCGCCTTTGGGAGGCTGAGGTGAGTGGATTGCCTGAGCCCGCGGGTTCGAGACCCGCCTGGGCAGCGAGACCTCATCTCTACAATCAATCAAAAAATCAGCCGGGCGTGGTAGCGCATGCCTGTAATTCCGGCTACTTGGAAGGCTGAGGCGGAAGGATCCCTGGAGCCCAGCAGGCGAAGCTGCGGTGGCCGGGAGCGGCCACTGCACTCCAGTCTGGGCGACCGAGTGAGATGCCAACTCAAAAAAAAAAAAAAAGAAAATGAGAATTTAGCATAGGGAACACATAACAAAGTTGGGATCTGATTCCAACTAATGAGTAGAATATTGATGGAATTTTGAGCTTGTGGGTTGCTTAGCAACCAAAATTAACTCAATACCACTGGCTACCAAGTTGTTGTTGTTAATCAAAGCAGTAATTAAACTGCTCTTAAGGAGCTTGAGGTTGTCAGCAGACAAAGAATTCCCCTATGAATTCAGGGTTGTGCCAGACATTTTGAAAAAGTGATGCCTCAACTTCTCTGTGTGCCCCTGGGTGACGGAAGATGCTAGAACATCTGTTAAACTGGATAGAGGGCAGAACTGGAGAAGGCAGAGTGCTTGCACTTCTCCGCCAATGTATTCAGTCAACATTCCACGGAACGCCGGGGTCAGAAATACAAAAACATTTGTCTTGTCCTGTTGCCCTTTAGAATTTCGGAGTCTAGGAGAGAAAGTCAGACAGTGTTGAATAACCGTATAGCAAATTATTTCCTGAGTGGTTGTCTATGTCCCCAGCAGTATTCTAAGCGTTCTGGATTGAACAGTACAGGCAGCTATATAGCAGGTCTTAAACATTCACTCTTAGGATTTTCATTTTTTCCTAACAAAGCAGTTCTGGAAGAACAGCTCACTCTGGCTCCCCAATGCATTCGCATCTGACTCTCAGCCTTGAGAGGCGGCACTGCTTGCTGGAGAGGGCCTGCAGCGGACCGGAGGGAGACCTGGGCCTCCACACTGCCATATATGACTGACTTGCTGCCGGTTTCACCTGAAGCCGAGACTTAACCAAGCTGTGCACGGCTTTTCTCATTTATACTCTGGGCATGATGATTTAGACTCTGCCTACCTTGTGGCAATGAGCATGACACGTGGGATAATAAATGTAAATGTCCTGAAGGAACAAACGCCGTTTCTGAGCTAATCTTCATCCTTTTGCCACAAGGTTTAGATCACATTTCATTGCACACCTTTGTGTCTTCTTTTACATTCCTTTCTTCCTTTATAACTCAGAGTCTAAACTTAAAGAGGAAAAAAACAAATGGGTGAGCTGGAACTATTGCGTTTATTTTGCCCTTAAGTTCGTCTCCATCTTTGCAGCTCAGTGTGCCAACTTCTTTTGCAGGGAAGCTCGTCTTTATTGCTTAGGGAAGAAATCCATTGTGTCACTTTGGCATGTCAGCATCTATTTACGCCAAAGCACGACTGCAGGCCTGCGGGTCTTTAAGGCAGGCGGCTGGCTGATGAATCAAGTTCAACATGCATACAGTGCTGCCCGCGCGTATCCGAAAGCCACGCCCACTCTTCACCTGCTCCTGTCAGTTCTTCCTCTTCTAATAAAGTCCATCTGTTTTGGTGACCGAATAAAAACACACCACATGGAGAAGGCTGGGTGTGGAGTAATTCAATCAGGGCAATACAGGATCGAGGGTAAAAAGATGGTTTGGGAGCAGCTTAATGAAACAGGAGTCAACTGGGAAGGGCCGGAAGCACAGTTCCTTACAGTCATCATGGGTCATACTCCTGGAATGGGGGAGCCCACCAGAGCCCCACTTAAGATTTTTTAAAGGACACAATTTCCAGAAGTTCTCTTCTGAATTGCCACAAACACTTTACATGGAATAGCATCAATTTAACATTTCACTGAGGATTATAAATTTTTAAGGAAGTTCAAGCCAAAGTTCAGAGCACCACAAAGCGATTCTTTTAAATATCGGCTTTTGTGGCTGTGTTTGGCATCCTGAAGAATTGATTGATTTAAAATACCCCGGTTTTAAAACAGCAGGGAGACTGACATTTGCAGTCTGGTGTTTTGCAGTTATTATTCCTCATTGTATTTTTAAAACATGTTTCTTTGTTGTGACTATCCAGTAATACAGATTTTTGTGTTTTTTTCAAAGAAGAGAAGTTGAACGTCTTCAGGATGCTGATCCACCTTGAATTTCATTATCTCATAGGTTGATTGTGGGGAGAATAATTAGGGATCCATAGAATGTTTGAAATATATTTGAAAGCAGGTAAAAATAGTAACATGACCTTGAGTTCTGTGTCTAGGATTGTTTTTCCTTTTCTTTCTTTTTTTTTGAGTTGGAGTCTCACTCTGTTGCCCAGGCTGGAGTGCAGTGGCACGCTCATGGCCACCACAGCCTGGACCTGCTGGGCTCAGGCGATCCTTGCGCCTCAGCCTTCCAAGTAGCTAGAACTAAAGGCATGTGCCACCACACCTGGATAATGTTTTTGATTTATTGTAGAGATGAGATCTCACCACGTTGCCCAGGCTGGTCTGGTCTCGAACCCGTTGGCTCAGGCAATCCTCTCACCTCAGCCTCCCAAAGTACTGGAATTACAGGCGTGAGCCACTGCACTTGGCCCTTTTTTTTTTTTAATGATTTACCTGGCAGTGTTGTTAAAGTCATGTCTTATTGAGAAAAGGATCGCTATCCAAAATGAAAAACCAGGAACCACAGCAGTTCCCTTATTTCACTGTGCCTTTTTTACTCAGCTAAGTCGTTTTCACCTCTGTATTTTTCCCCCCATGGGACAAGATCTGTGATATCTGATATTTTATTAACAGGTGTTCTGGAAATAATCTATTTCAAAAATAAAACACTAAATATAGCACAAAAGTTCACAGCTTTGGAATGTTATTATGGTTTCTAAAAAGTCAATCTAATGAATGCTTTACACTGAAATAATTTAGTGTTAGGAAAGCCGGTGGCAAATGACACATATTTCCTATAGCTCTGTCATCATGGCTAGTTCACTCCTGACTCAGATCACATATTAGCATTTTTACCATATGGCTGAAAGGGTAGAGAATATATGTGCAGAAGAACAGAATTGGTAACATTTTTGACCATCTGGTAAATAAATGTGTAAGTAGCAGGAATATTAATATTTATTTAGTTCTATAGATGCAAATTTTAACACAAAATAACTACCAATACAGCCCAGTAGTTCTTTTTTTTTTTTTTTTTTTTTGAGTTGGAGTCTCACTCTGTCGCCCAGACTGGAGTGCAGTGGCCGCTCTCGGCCACCGCAGCCTCGACCTGCTGGGCTTCTGCGATCCTTCCACCTCAGCCTTCCAAGTAGCTGGAATTACAGGCGTGCGCTACCACACCCGGCTAATTTTTGATTTATGTAGAGATGAGGTCTCGCTGCCCAGGCGGGTCTCGAACCTGCAGGCTCAGGCAATCCACTCACCTCAGCCTCCCAAAGGCGTGGGATTACAGGCTGAGCCACCGAGCCCGGCTGCCAAGTAGTTCTAAATGTATATTTCTTAAATAATTTCAATGGAAATTATTAAACATTTCATAGTCTATCATAGTCTATCAGTGCTCTTAACATCTGACTCCTAGTTATGTGTTTATGTTTACTGATTTAGAGGCCACATGAGTGGATGAGCATGAATGTTAAAGTTTTGCTCTGCCACTGACCACTGTATGACCTGGGAGAGATGACTTGGGCTCTCTGAGCCTCAAATTCTTCACATGTAGAGAGGGAATTGTATATTGTCAGACAGTATCCCTCAAAGGGTAGGCCATGGGGAACATGAGTGAATGCATCAGAATCACTCATTGATTCTGATTCAGTGTGTCTGGAAGCAGCCTGTGAATATGCATTTTTACTCTCTCTTCCAAGTGGTTCTGAGGTACCCTGAGCCACTGCTATGGAGACTAGATGAATAGAGAGCACTTAACGACCTTGAATATGTAGCTAGCTAATTTTAATAAATATACTTTTTTTTAAGTCAGAGTCTCACTCTGTCCACTAGGCTGGAGTACAGTGGCACGATCATGGCTCACCTCAGCCTCCCTCAGGCGATCCTTCCACCTCAGCTTCTCTAGTAGCTGGGACTACAGGTATGCTTCCACACTCAGCTAATTATTTTTATTTTTTTTTAGTGTTGCCTAGGCTGGTCTCGTGTTCCTGGGCTCAAGCGATCCTCTCGCCTCCATCTCCCAAAGTGCGGGGAACAGGCATGAGCCACCGCGCCCGGCAAATATACTTTTTATACCATAGAAGTTTAGCACTTGTCAGCACTTATGCTTGAACTACTCTAACTATAGAAAATAGGAGGTCAGCTTGCATAAATAATGCTGTTGATTCATTGATATGCTCTTGTTTAATTAGATCCTTTATCTTTTTTTTCTCTTGCACAGGAAATAGCAAAATATTTGTGGACTCGATCTAAATCAGGAGCCCAGAAAAACCTGAAGATGATAGCGTGGGATTCTTAGGTTTTCGAGATTCACACACACCAAATTTGTAATCATCACAAACTCCACTGTCCAGGTTTTGTCTGGCTTTATGAAGACAGCAAAATTCTGATGATGGAAAAGCAGAGAACTTAATCACTTGCTTCAGTATCATCGAAAGGCAACTGAAAAGCGAACCAGGCAGTCATACAGCCATGGAAAAAAATTCAAGTTTATGGAAGAACCTGATAGACGAGCACCCCGTCTGCACAACCTGGAAGCAAGAGGCCGAAGGAGCCATTTATCATCTTGCCAGTATTTTATTTGTAGTAGGTTTCATGGGCGGCAGTGGATTCTTCGGGCTCCTCTATGTCTTCAGCTTGCTAGGGTTGGGTTTTCTCTGTTCTGCTGTCTGGGCTTGGGTGGATGTCTGTGCAGCCGACATATTTTCCTGGAATTTCGTACTCTTTGTCATCTGTTTCATGCAATTTGTTCACATTGCGTATCAAGTTCACAGCATAAACTTTGCCCGAGAATTCCAGGTGCTGTACAGCTCCCTTTTCCAGCCCCTGGGAATCTCTTTGCCCGTCTTCAGAACGATTGCTTTGAGCTCTGAAGTGGTTACTTTGGAAAAGGAACACTGTTATGCCATGCAGGGGAAAACTTCCATTGATAAGCTCTCCCTGCTTGTTTCAGGAAGGTTTGTACCCTCAGTGCTTGCATGTCTTTCCTCTGTATTAGTTATTTGTTTGTGTATCTTGCCACTATATTTTCCATATCAGGGTAGCAGAGTCCTGGATGGCATTAAGCACCCTGAGGCTTGAGAAAGTCTTTGATACATGAGTCACAGACAGTGGGATTTATAGTACATGGCATTATTTACTTGAAGCAGGAAATAATCTAGAGCCCTAATATTTTGTCTTTGGAATAAAATGACATGAATATTAAAGTAAGAATTTGTTTTTCTAGATATATTATTTATTTCCTAGCTAATCACTGAAAGTCAAGAAGAGGATGATGTCAGCTTGAATTAATAGAGTACTTATGTTGGCATGCTAAGTATTTTAAATAGACTTTTTGACAGGGCATTCTTTTATGTAACAGAGAACACTTAAATTTTATGATTATCCTTTTTTTTTTTTTTTTAGTAAATTCTAGCAATTGCCCACTTGTGAGAAGTGTGGAGAGGAATATCTCAAGAATATATATATATAGAGAGAGAGAGAAATCTAAACTTTGAAAACAAAGTTTTGGGGAGGAAACAATAATGGGATTTCTTATTTTTTTAAAAAGTTAAAATTTGCTTTACAGAGGTATTTACAACAGAAATCTTTCATGTTCTTAAATGTCCTCCTACTTAATATCTGACTGGGTGTACACTGAAACTTTTAATTAAAATATAATATACACACATACGTGGAAATATATCATAAATGTACTACTTGATGAATTTTCTGATGAATTTCACTCAGTATTCCAGAATCCTAACTCTGTAATGATTATCAGTACATGAATCCTTTGGACTATTAAGTTTCTTAGTGTTATGTATGAATTTCATATTTTGCCTTTCAAAGTTCTAAAGGGCAAAACAGTCATCAGAGATCTGAAATACACTTCTTGTATCCCCCACCCAGTTATGTGCTGTCTCTCACTCCCTCATAAATGATGTTCTTGTGTTTTGGTAGGATCAGAGTGACAGTTGATGGCGAATTTCTGCATTACATTTTCCCCTTTCAGTTCCTGGATTCCCCTGAGTGGGATTCACTGAGACCTACCGAGGAAGGCATCTTTCAGGTAAAGGGGTAGCTGAACCACAGGGTTAATGCACCCTCTTCCAAACAGACGTTTGCTTAAAAACAAACAAACAAACAAACAGAACAGAACAGTGAATAAGACAAGGATCACTGGCATTTATTGTTATTTTAGCTTCGGAATATAATTTGCAGCACACGTGACTTACCAATTGTGTTTGGCTCCGCTGATTAATACTACTTAATTAAAGTCCAACAACAAGGAGAAAAAAAGGTGTTATATATTCTAGGAAGGAGTCCATGAGAAACATCCTTAAGCTTTTCTTTACACAACTGTGTATGTGGGAATTAAAATATAATTCATGGAGATTTGACTGAACTAAACACTGGTCATGTGACAGTCTGGAAAACATCAAGAACAAAACACTGCACTCATTAAAAAATAAATGATTTTTAAAATTTAAAATGGATCTAAGTTGTTTTCCAGCAGCAGAATGCTAAATTACTTTCACTACTCTGCTGCCACATCTGGTTGTTTTGAAAGATAGTCATTTCAGTAGGTTCCATTTATTATGTACACTGTTTTCCTATGAATTAATAATACATGTAATATACGTGTGTATATGCAAAAACTCACATACATATGCAAATTAAGTACAGAAACTCTATTTATAACTACAGAAACTGAGTTTTTAAAAAAATTCATTTATAACTACAGAAGCAGAGTTAGGGTTAAATGTCGACAGTCTTCAGAATTGACTTGGAAAACTTCTTTAACATTAGCCAACTTTATTTTATTTCTTGCTTTTTTAAAAAAAATTATTTATTTATTTTAAAGATGTGGGGTACAATTCAGGATTAGGTATACAAATGGTCATTGTACAGATAAAATTCGGGCCTGGCTTTGGTGCCCAATATTTTATTTTTTAAATATCAAGTTTCTCTCCCTTCAATAAAATGCAAAATATAGATACCCAAATTTAGAAAAATAGAAAATTGGAGATGACCACAACATTATGATTACTCACATTATAAATTATATATGTAGTGATACATTTTGTAGTTTTTTTTCCCCAACATATTGTGAGTCAGTGGGTTTTTTCAACCTATAAAATGCACCAAGTGAAATTTAGGAAAAAAATGTGTCAGAACTTTTCTTCCTTCCTAATCTTTGTTGACATACGGTCTTATGTTTTTTAGGTAACCCTCACAGCAGAAACTGATTGTCGCTACGTGTCTTGGAGGAGAAAGAAATTATATTTGCTCTTTGCCCAGCATCGTTACATCTCCCGCCTGTTTTCAGTGTTAATTGGCAGTGACATTGCAGATAAACTGTATGCCTTGAACGACAGGGTATACATGGGGAAAAGATATCACTATGACATTCGGTTACCCAACTTCTATCAAATGTCAAGTCCAGAAATGCGCAGATCACCCCTGACAGAACATTTTCAGAATTCCAGACGGTATTGTGATAAATGACATCAAAGTCTGAAATGCAGAAGTATAAAAAAAAAAAAAAGACTCTTCATCATTCCCCAAATGAAATAGCAAAATACAGAAAATTGATCTAATATTTTTATACATCAAATTCAGAGGCGAGATGTCACTGCCAACTGTTTTATTCATTTCAACTGCTGCACTGCGAATAAATTTTGCAAATCTTTCTTGTATTTCTTACTATTATAATTGGGGAAGGGAGGAATATGGGCAGTTTGCCCTTTTCTGCATCAGAACTGGGAGGAAGAAATTTCATGTTCTCAAAGATTTTCTCAGATTTGTTCAAATGTATTGTCATGCCCTGTGGACTCAGGTGTTCCTTCTCAAGAAGCAGCCAGCAAGGGCCAGGTGCGGTGTCTCATGCCTGTGATCCCAGCACTTTGGGAAGCCTAGGTGAGAGGATTGCTTGAGCCCAGGAGTTCAAGACTAGCCAAGGCAACAGAGTGAGACCTTGTGTGTACAAAAGTAATTTTTAAATTAGCCAGTCATGGTGGTATGTGCCTATAGTCCCCAGCTACTTGGGAGGCTGAGGCAGAAGGATTGCTTGAGCCCAGGAACCCAAGGCTACAGTGAGCCGTGATCATTCTACTGTACTCCAGCATGGGAGACAGAGTGAGACCCAACCCCCCCCCAAAAGCAGCCAGCAAGTATTCTCAGGATGAGAGTTAACTGCCACTGTTCCACATGGGCATTTCCAGAACTCACTTTTTTGTTGCAACCTTTGATGAAAGAAAAATATATTATTGTGGTGGGCGGCGATTATTTATTTTAAATGTGAAGTTTATTTGATATGACTAAAAAGTAGAATAAATGCAAGAGGTGATACTATACCAATCTTGAAGACTATTTATATTGCTACAAGTAATTCCTAAACTTAATCTTCATAGTATGATTTACAAAGAGGCATTTCGTGGAAAACAACGCTGCTTAATAATGACTGAGTAAAAATACCCATGAGCCAACAGTAAAGACATTGCACAGTGTTTCAATGGCACATGTTCAGCTGAAAGAGCAAGAGTCTGTGATTTGGAGTGGCAGAGTCGTGGCGAATGCTCAGCCCGCCACACAGCACAGGGGTCTGCCTCACAGCCTGTCCTTCAGTTTTGTGAAGAAGAGCTTAGGAGAGAGACAGACCCCTAGTCACAGATCTGGCCCCTACCTTTGGAAAACTGGTTTTCTGCCAATCACATGCAGGCCATGTCTTTGGTTGGGAGCTACATGATCACACATTTAACAGTGTGTATTGAGCAACTTCTGTGGCTCCCGGCGCTGATCTGGACGTTGGGGACCCATCAAGGAATACATGGAGATCCCATCCCTCATAGAGCTTACATGCTGGGGATGAGGGAATCGGATAATATGAGGGGGGACCCCCAAAAACCAGAATTGTATTTTGGAGGGTGGGCCCCTGTACTCCCCTGCTAGGTGAGTGTTCTAGGAACCCATTATCATCAGTGAACCGGCTAGCATTGTGAGAGGCTGCATTCGGCCTCAGTGAATTTTTTTTTTTTTTGGAGATTCTTTCAGTGCCTTTGTCCATTTCATGATGGGTGACTTACGAGTGCATCTGCCCACACTACGCTGAATGTTCAGCAGTTTCTGACCAAAAACTCCCTATTCACTCTGTCTCACTCCAAGTGACTTTTTTATTTCCTGGATGAAAAAAGTCCTCAAAGGGAAATGTGCCAATATGGGAGAGATGAAACAAAAAAATGACAAAAGCACTAAAAAGCCTCAAAAGTGACACATTCAAAAACTTTGAGCAGTGGAAAAAAGTCTCGATAGGTGTATTGCATCAGAAGGAGAGTACTTTGAAGGTGACTGAAGTTTAAACATGTAAGAATCAATACACCATTTTTAATAAATAAATTTCAGGGGGTTTTTGGGGTCTCCCCTTGTAATCAGAAAAACCTGATTAGAAAGTGAGGCTGGGCATGGTAGCTCATACTTGGAGTCCCAGCTACTCGGGAGACTAAGACCAGGAGGATTGCTTGAGCCCAGGAGTTCAAGACTGCTGTGAGCTGTGATCACACCACTGCACTACAGCTTGGGCAACAGAACAAGACCCTGCCTCAAAAAAAAAAAAAGGAAAAAGGAAAAGAAAGTGATAGTGCCATGGAGAATGGTAAATCAAAGGAGGTGGATAGGAAAGGGCACTGCAATTTTAATAAGGTGGTCAAAGAAGGCCTCAACAAGAAGTCAATGTGTGAACAAAGAAAGAAGCTAAGGATCCATGAAGATATCTGGGGGAGAGCAGCCTGGACAGAGAAAACAGCAAAGGAGCAGAACTTTAGGCACGAGCATGACTGGTCTGCTCCAGTAGCAGCCAGAAGGCCAGCAGGGCTGGAACAGAATGAGCACCAAGGAGAGACAGAGAGGTACCAGAGGGCAGATTGGGTGGGGCCTAAGCCATGGTAAGGACTTTGACTTTTCTTCTGAGAGTGAACAGAAGTCATTGTGAGCTTTAAAGTAGAAGAGCGGTGAAATCTGCCCCACGTTTTAAATAGGATCACTCTGGCTAACATGCTGCATACACACTAGTCACTAGAGGGAGGCAGGGCCAGAGCAGCCTTGAAAAAGAAGATTAGAATTGAGAGGGAGAGGCCCACTAGACTTGGAAGTAGAGTAGATAGTTGGATACTTGAGTCTGGAGTTCAAGAGTAAAGTGTGGGCTGGAGAGAGAGCTTGGGAGTATGTGGCATATAGATGGTGTTTAAAGTCATGCATCTAGATGAAGTGGCCAGGAGAATGAGTCTAGATTTGGAAGACAAATGGTCTGAGGACTTGCCTGGGCACCTCATTCGGGCAGGGAGATGGGAAAAGATGACAAAGGATCTGAGAAGGAGTAGCCAATGAGGTGGGGAGTGTGGGGTCCTAGAAGCCAAAGAGAAAGTGTTTCAAAAAGGAAGTGATGAACTGTCTGAGAGGCCTGAGAACAAACCATTGGGTTGACAAACGTTGAAGTCACTGGGGAACTTAACAGGGTCAGTGTTGGTGGAGTGATGGAGGACAAAAGTTTGACTGAGGCAGGTGGAAGGGAATTGTTACGGTCTGAGTAATGCTTAGCTGCTCCCCTTGATACCAATAAACCAAAGGGGCAGGGAACTGGGAGAAAGGAGTTTATTTCTGAGTTCGGCTGGATTTGAGGTCTTTCTAAAATGGTTCTGCTTATCCATCAGGCCTCGCGGTCCACTTTTATAGTCCAGAGTTGTCGGTACCTATACATTAGGTACCTATACATTAGCCACGTGACCAGCAGAGCATTGTATAGAACTTCAGTAGTGACATTTTGAGTAAAGGAAGTTTACAAGGCCTAAGACATCATGCATTGCAAAAGTTCCACCAATCACAAGACTTAACATTGAAAGGGAGTAAATAGGGATTTATATCTTTGGGCGTAGTCTGCAGGGAAGTCAAGGATCCCCTGAAGCTCCTTACTGGGAGTGCACAGAAGACCAGGGGACTCTCAGTCATGTGCTCAGGAATGTACAGGAGTGATTGAATCCCCACCATGCCCTTCTTTAGGGACTGTGGCAACACGGAGGGACGTTGGTGGGTCCCTTGATCAAAATGGGAGGCAAGAAGTTGGAACAGCAAGGGTAGATACATTTTTCAAGGAGTTTTAATGGGATGGGGAAATTGGAAACGGACAGTAGCCTGAGCAGAAATTGGGGGGTGAGAGAGGTGGTTACTATTGTTTTTAAGATCGATGGCACATTTGCATGTGGGTAGAAGAGATCCGGATGCCAAAAGTGAATTGCTGGGGTGGTGACCTTGAGCGCCTGGGTAAGTGATGGTGGGATCCAGTGTCCTTAAACAGATGTGCGAACAATTCATCATTAGAAAGGAGAGAAAACTAAGTATATGGGAGAGTGGTTGCTGGCACGTTGGAGGTGTCGTGAGAGCTTGTGAAAGTTCTCTAGTGATTACTTCTATTTTCTCAGTGACTTAGAAAGCAAAGTTAGCAAAGAAAGAAGTTTTGAGGTTATGTAAAGTACATTACTTTTTTGGTATGTCATCTGCCATAAGTAGGACAGTGTGACAAGGTCTGAATCATTAGTCTGGGTGAGCTACTGAGCTAGTCAAGTCCACTATGAATGAAAGGAGTCGTTGGGATGATTTCTTCTGTCTCCTGGCCACACGTGGCCATCACAGGCAGCTCTTCCAAGCAGACACATGGCAGCTGTCTGCCAGGTACAATCAAAGGCCTGCTAGAAGCACCCACTGGCTTGTCAATGAGCATCACAATGGCTCTGGAAGAAATCTGTTTCTTTGAGTCTTTAAGACTTTGTGGTATTTATTAAGTATTAAAATGCCAAGAACCCTACGTAGGAATCATACCTTAAGTTAGTACCAGGTAATAATTTAACAGAGATTAATTGTCGGATAGCTTTCTTTTTTTTTTGAGTTGGAGTCTCACTCTGTTGCCCAGACTGGAGTGCAGTGGCACACTCATGGCAACCACAGCGTTGACCTGCTGGGCTCAGGCAATCCTTCTGCCTCGGCCTTCCAAGTAGCTTGAACTATAGGCACACGCCATCACACCTAGCTAATTTTTGGATTTATTGCAGAGATGAGGTCTCACCAAGTTGCCCAGGCTGGTCTCGTACCCGTGGGCTCAGGCAGTCCTCTCACCTTGGTCTCCCAAAGTGCTAGGATTATAGCAGTAAGCCACTGGGCTGATCTATCAGATAGCTTTCTAACCATGAGAGTCATCTAAGAACAAAGTCACACAGAATTGGGATGCAGACTTTTGGCTCAAATTATGTGGCAGAGGGAGCATGAGAAGATCCTTATATATGTTTTTGAGAAATTGAAGAGTTTTGAGTATGGGGAGGAAAGGGTACAAACATAATGGTATAATGGGAAAGCAGGGGAAAGGAGTGCTTTATTTTTATTTTATTTACTTTTTACTTCATTTTATTATAAAGATGTGGGGTACATGTCAGGATTAGGTACATAAGTAATTTACAAGCAGGTGAAGTTTGGGCACCCAATCTTCCCCTGGTTTAGGACCAGGTTCCCCTTGGGTTGTTACATTCCCTCCCCCCTTTCTGCCTCCCCTGGCAGTGTCCTACGACTGCCAGTCTATCCCTAGTGCTATTGTGATTAATGTTCAGGTCCCACTTATGAGTGAAGACTTGTGGTATTCAGCTCTTCGTTTCTGTGATAGATCACTAAGTAAGATTGTCTCCAGTTTCATCCAATTTGCTGTGAAGTCCATGCTTTTTGTTCTTCTTTATGGCTGCTTAATATTCTATTATGTATGCGTGCCACATTTTCTTTATCCAGTCTACTTTTGATGGATAGAAGGGTTGGTTCAATGTTTTTGCTATTGTGACTAGTGTGGCTGTATATGTGCCATGTTTTCTTTATCCAATCTACTTTTGATGGACAGTAGGGTTGGCTCCATGTTTTTGCTATTGTGAATAGTGCGGCTATAAACGTGTGTGCAGGTGTCTTTTTGTAGAATGATTTGTGTTTTTCCAGGTAAATTCCCAGAGATTACTGGATGGTTTGGAAGGTCAATTTCTAGTTCCTTTAAAAATCACCACACTGTTTTCCACAGAGGTTGGACTAGTTTACACTCCCACCAACAATGTGAAAGCTTCCCCTTTTCTCTGCACCCACACCAGCATCTGTTTAAAGGGGTTCTTTTACCCCACACAGTCTCCACTTTTGTGTAGGGCTGTCACCATCCCTTGACATTAACAGATATGCTATTATCCAGCTCCTTGGTTTGCATCCAGGTTGTCTCACTTTGCGAAATAATAATAATATAATCATAAATAATAATAATAATAAACCTTCGGTGACCTCTATGTGGCTACACTGTATGTCTGGTTTGAAGTATCTAGCCAACCATATTTTACTATCTCAAAATACTCTCATCAACCCAGATGGAGAGCAGAAACAATCAATAAACATCCTCTAATCCTCTAAAAAGCACCCAGTATCATGGTGCACTTAAAATTATTATTAAAAATTGGGCTCATTTTATTAATAGTCTTAATCTAGTTGTTTCCATCCCTGAGTTCCCTTGGCTCTGTCTCACTTGTAAGAGGGCAATAAGGTGAAGAAAGCTTCTGTTCTTGTGTTAAAATGCTTCATGGCTTTGTATACAAGATCTGTATATTCATAAATAAATGGAGCCCAAAGAGTGGTAAAAATGTCAAGGTTGATACAGCACAGGATGCAACCAAGGGCAAGGCTCCTGTAAGTCCAACACCCTTTATGGCTGCATGGGTTGCATGCTTAGTATGCTGGCCCTGGCCAAGAGTCGTTCCTATGACTTTAAGGAATTAGGGTGACTGCCTTGTAATTTTCTGTCCTAAATGTTGTGGTCAGGAGGGACTCTGAGAAGTAGCAAGAGGGAGAAAGGGAGTGGCTTTGGCACAAAGTGAGTTCATAAACACCCCCACCAGTCACCAAGGCAGGGCCCTCAGCATGGCCTTTACTTCTGCTGCGTGGTTGGAGTTATCCCAGTCTCTTGGAGCTGTTCCTTTGAACCTGATTTGACCCCTGTGCAAATACAAGAAGGGGCCAGCATGACTTGCCTTGAACTCTGCACCTCTAGGAACTCAAAGTCCTGAGATTAATCTGCCGTGCAAAATAGTATATAATGCCCTCTGAGAACTTAACGGTTGAAGAGTTTTTCTCTCCTCTTCCATAGAGTACCAGAAGGAAATTCATTTGCTCTCTGCTCATCTGGATAAGCTCTGGATGTCACATTGTTACATGGCCCAGACCCAGAAGAACAGAATTGATTTGACAGAGCAGTTACACAGTGAAATATCCTAAGCCAACAAGAGCCATAAGAAAAACAAACTAGGCAGACAGTATATATTATTGTAAAAGTAATGCATTTACAAATTTATGTATCTGAGATACCTGATTTGACAAAGGGCCTGAATACACATTGGATGGCACTTTCTAACTGGGTTCCCTGTTCCCCCATATTGAACATTATTAAATAAATTAACCTTCAGAAATGATGCTCCCAAATTAATAAAATTTGTAAATAAAAGACAGTTTATAAACAAATTAAAGAGGTCAATGGGTCCAATCAGTTCCACTATTTTTCTTCATTCTCCTAGAATTTAGCACATACATATCAACAAAAAATACAAATAAATATCAGTATTCTATAAACCTACTATAATAAAATATAGGTTTAATTTAATAGAACTGTGTCTTATTTCAAGACCGAAAATCTTACAATTAGGACAAAAGAGGCAAGATTGAAACATTACTTTAGCTTTGAGTCATCTCATCCTAAGTATTATCATTTTAATGCTGAATTGTACATTTGCATATCATATCAACACGGTTTGAACATAAGTTGAAGTCTTATTATTATGCTAAATTTGACTAGTTTTAAAACCTACTAGCTATTAAAGATTGACAGGGAACATTAAAACACTTTTTTCTCCCTAAGAACTGATAATTTGTGTCTTGAACTATAATTTTCCCTTTTACTCTTTTATTTCAGTTCAAGCTTTGGTGATTCTTTTTTTTTTTTTTTTTTTTGAGTTGGAGTCTCACTCTGTTAGCCAGCAGGCTGGAGTGCAGTGGCATGTTCACAGTCAACACACCTCGACCTGCTGGGCTCAGGTGATCCATCTGCCTCACCCTTCCAAGTAGCTGGAACTACAGGTGTGCACAACCACACCCAGCAAATTTTTTTTTTCAATTTATTGTCGAGATGAGGTCTCACCAAATTGCCCAGGCTGGTCTCGAACCTGTGGGCTTAGGCTGGTGATCTTAATAAGTGTAGTATTTTTATGTATAAGATTCCAAAATATTTGTTTTTACATTATTTTATTGAATTTTAGCTCAGTTTATATAACGCCAGATGTTTTGAGTCATCAAAACTGAGATGGCCACTCTTATTAAATGTACAATTACCTCCCAAATTATATAATTATAAAACAATGTCTTACATCTATGTAGTACTTTAGAGTTTATAAAGCATATGCCTGCATGTGATTTCATTTGCTTGTTCCTTGGAAGAATCTCATTTTATAGATAAAGATTAGAGGTATTGAACCACAGTAGGTAAACTGATGATACTCAATTTAAGTCTAGCTCTTACAAATCAGTATCCTTACATTTTTTATGCTACACTGACCACGTTCTCAATTGTGTTCCTGACTTGAAGAGTACTAAAATGTTCCCAACCTAATGGAAGGAAAATTCAGTGCCAAAATGCTAGTTACACATCTTCTGAATTTAATAGTGACAGCATGAAGAGCATCATCCAAACATAACCCTTTCTTCTTTTGAATCATTGGCAGTTAGCTTGAGTTCAAAAGTGGTTTACAAATAAAATGTGTCATTAAAATGGCTATAAGTTTATATGATCAAAAAGCAAGGTCAACTTTCCTCTTTTTTTTGAGTTGGAGTCTCACTCTGTCACCCAGGCTGGAGTGCAGTGGCATACTCATGGCCACCCCAGCATCAACCTGCTGGCCTCTGGTGATCCTTCTGCATCAGCCTTCCAAGTAGCCAGAACTACAGGTGCATGCTACCACACCCGGCTAATTTTTGGTTTATCGTAAAGAAGTCTCACCAAGTTGCCCGAGCTGGTCTCGAACCTGTGGGCTCAGAAAATCCATTCCCCTCGGTCTCTCAAAGTGCTGGGATTACAGACTGAGCCATCGAACCCGACCCCAACTTTCTTAGATGCAGTTAAAATTTATTCTTTAGCTGGATGCGGTGGCTCAAACCTGTAATCCCAGCACTTTGGGAGGCAGAGGCAAGAGGATTGCCTGAGCTCAGGGGTTCGAAACCAGTCTGAGCAACATGGTGAGACCACGTCTCTACGATACATAAAAAATTAGCTGGGCATGGTAGCGTGTACCTGTAGTTCCGGCTACTTGGAAGGCTGAGGTGAAAGGATTGCCTGAGGCCAGCAGGTCTAGGCTATAGTGGCCATGACCGTGCCACTGTACTCCAACCTGGGTGACAGAGTGAGACTCTGACTCAATAAATAAGTAAATAATTACATTCTTTAAATTTGGGATTGGTCCGATTTCATGGCAGATACTTTCACAGCTCATTTGTGATCTCTAGGTATTTTGAGAAGCCGTCATCATCTGAGTTCATCGTGCTCTGTGTGCCATTCACCCTGCCTTCTCATATTATAGGAAAATTAATTCCATTATTAATTAATTCTGTCTCTCGCTTCCTTTCCTCAGGTGGAACTTTACATACAATGAAACTTTATAAACTGAAGTTTTTAAAAATAGTAGCTGGTAAGGATTCTATTACAAAAGAGGTTTTGTTACGATGTATGTGGGGTTTCTGAAGAACAGGGTATTTCTGTGGAATATAAATTGGTTCCTTTGGATAAAAGTTTAGCTAATTCACAAACACAATATCTATTTTAATGAGAAAAGGAATTCTCCTTTTAAACTCTTCCACTACTCAAAATCTCATTCACCATTTGGGAACAACGCCTGGCACATGACAGCTGCTTTGTAAATATTTGTTGCATAGCCGGAAATTAATTGCATCCATTTTTGAATCTGTGTCTGAATTTTAATACTGAATCCCCTGCCTAATTTGATTTTAATTGTGCAGTGCTACTGGCAGTTTTATCATGTAATAAAATGTAAAACCTATAATAATAGTATTTTTTCTGCATGATGTAGAATGAATTCTTTCAATGACTCTCCAAGCCACCCTTTTCTTGCCGATACTGTTGAAATGAGTTTGAACAGCACTTATTCAGAATGCACAGTTATTAGTCTTTAGGTTCTAAAGTTACTTAATGGACCAAAAATCTATAAATTTATTTTGCTTAGAGACTGTGTTGGAAATGTTAAAAGATAAACTTAAGCACAACCACATTTTGAAGAGTTTGGACAGACAGCAATTCATGAATCAGGCAGCACCAGACCACAAGTGGTTCAGTGCTCCACTGGGCAGGGGCCGGGTAAGAGAGAAGCAAAACAAAGAAAATATGTTTGGGTAGTGTGGAAAGACCCCAGTTAGAGTTTAGTTGACAATTTCTAACTGGTTAAACTTAAATTTCATCTTTCTGTTAACATTAGGCTTGGCTTATTTATGTGGGAACCCAGGGCACTGGAACCATCTCAGCCTAGTGGCCTCCCAGTTAGATTTATTTGAACAGAAACATGTAACAGATTATCATGTCTCCCATGAGTATAGTCAACCCTCCTTATCTGAGGGTTCTGCATCCACAGATCCAACCAACTCAGGATCAAAACTACATGGAAAAATAATAAAATAAAAATAACAACCAAACAATAAAATATAACACCAAAAGTACAATAACTATTTCCATATAATTCACATTGTAACCGAAGATATTATAAGTAATCTGGAGATTATTTAAAGTATCCAGGAGGATGTGTGTGTCATAAGCAAACACTATGGCATTTTATATCAAGGATTTGAGCATCTTCAGAATTTGGTATCCATGGGAACCCTGAAACCAGTTCTCCAAAGATACCCAAAGACTACTACAACTCCATTAAAAAAAATACAGCTGGTTACTTCATTTCTCTAAAAAATTCATAGTTTCAGAGCCCCTCTGATCTCACATAAAGCCAGTCTCCACATTTCCATTATTTTGCAATTATATTTTTCTGTGCAAAAATCACCCTTTATCTAGTGACTAGTATATAGCAAGTGCTCATTAAATTCTTTCTGAAGAAAGTAACATGTACAGGCAAGAATAAAATGTGTATGTTCTCACTCATCTGAGAGGGAACCCCAAAAAACCCAAACATATCTTGGAGGGTGAGCCCCTTGTTATACAGGCTTCCCCCACTAGGCAAGTGTTCTAGGAACCCATCAACATCAGTGTGCCAGCTAGCATTGTTGAGAGACTGCGTAAAGCTTTGGTGAATTTTTTTTTTTGAAGACTCTTTTTAACATGTTTGCCCATTTCGTGAAGGGAGATTTATGAGCATACCTGTTCACATGCGCTGATTGTTCAGCAAGTTTTGACCAAAAACTGTATGACCCTTGTGTCCCATCTCCCTATTTTCCAGATTTCACCCCAAGTGACTTTTTTTTTTTTTTTTTTGAGTTGGAGTCTCACTCTGTCACCCAGACTGGAGTGCAGTG
>NW_007253372.1:1789305-1804443 GCF_000164805.1 Carlito syrichta | reverse complement strand
CCTCAGCCTTCCGAGTAGCCGGAATTACAGGCATGCGCTACCACGCCCGGCTAATTTTTTGATTTATTGTAGAGATGAGGTCTCGCTGCCCCAGGCGGGTCTCGAACCCGCGGGCTCAGGCAATCCACTCACCTCAGCCTCCCAAAGGCGCAGGATTACAGGCTGAGCCACCGAGCCCGGCTCCAAGTGACTTTTTAAAAAAAATTTCCCCACAAGAAAAAAGTCCTCAGAGGGAAACATTTTGCTGATGTGGGAGAGGTGAAACGAAAAAGGGCAGAAGCAATAAAAGGCATCAAAATTGATGAGCTCAAAAACTGTTTTGAGCAGTGGGAAAAGCATGTTGATAGATGTATTGCATCAAACAGAGTGGTTTGAAAGTGACTGAGGTTTAAACATGTAAGAAGCAATACACTGTTTTTATAAATAAATTCAGTTTTTTAAATCCTCCCCCAATACGTGTGAGCTAAATTTAAAAAAATCAAACTAATAGAGAGTAGAATGATGGCTGCCAGAGGCTGAGATGGGTATAGGGGAGGGGGCAAAAAGTGGGGATGGTTAATGGGCACAAAAATACAGTTAGTAAGAATAAGATCTAACATTTGGCAGCAGTTTACAAAAATGTAAACTGTTAAATTACAGTTAACAGCAATTTATTTTATATTTTAAAATAGCTAAAACATAATAAATGTTTGAGGTGATGGGTACCCTAGTTACTCTGATTTGATCATTACACTTTGTATACCTACAAATATCACATATATCCCATAAATATTTTCAACTATTATGTACCCTCAGTAATTTAAAAAAAAAAATGCTAAAGACACTTCTTTCCATTTGAAACAGTTAAATGAATCTTTCCGTGTTCCTCTCCTTGTTCCAAGAATGCTGGGGAAAGTTTTCATGGCCTCAGGACATAGTAGGAGAGGTGCCTCAATTCTGTCCTCATTCTGTCCTCGTGTCTTCCCTGGATCAACTGCAAGGGGGCTTGGCTAGTTGGTCTCTGAGCATCTGGCTAATGGTCCCTAGAGTGTGGCTGGTCCTGCTGTAGCCTCAGATTTTGAGACCTCTGCATTCTTCTCCTATTTCTGTGAACCCCAGCCATTTCCCATGCATTAGACCACTCAGTACTTATGAATGAACTCTGAATGAATCTCAGGGTTAAACTTTTCCTCCACTCCATCATTGCTTTCTGTTCCTTCCAAACTTATCCTTCCAACTTGTTCCTGTTCCATCATTAATCAGCTACATTTAGAGAGGGGAGGAGAAGATGGTGATGGCAGAAAGGCAGGATGTCACCATCATGGTTGGAAGGCCACCATAATTTTAATAAAGTGGTCTAATCTGGTGGAATATTGTGTCATTTTGTTGTGATTTATTCCTTTTTTTTTTTTTTGAGTTGGAGTCTCATTCTGTCGCCCAGACTGGAGTGCAGGGGCCGCTCCCGGCCACCGCAGCCTCGACCCGCTGGGCTCCGGCGATCCTTCAGCCTCAACCTTCCGAGTAGCCGGAATTACAGGCGTGCGCTCCCACGCCCGGCTGATTTTTTGATTTATTGTAGAGATGAGGTCTCGCTGCCCAGGCGGGTCTCGAACCTGCGGGCTCGGGCAATCCACTCACCTCAACCTCCCAAAGGCGCGGGATTACAGGCTAAGCCACCGAGCCCGGCTGTGATTTATTCTTTATTAGAAAAAGAATATAGGCATATTATAAACAATTTAGAATAGAAAAAAGAAAAGACAATAATTCCACTTTCCTAACCCAATTTTTAACAAGTTTGTATATATATCTTCTATTTTCCCCATTCATAATAAATTGAGTTTAAAGCACAATGTTTCAAAAGGTTTGCTATTTCTTATATTGGAGAATAATACTTGAAAGTAAATGCACTCAAATATTTAATCAACTAATATTTACTGAGTTCCAAATATCATGTGCTAATGGGCACAAAAATATAGTTAGCAATGGAGATATGAAAGATAAATCAGACACACTTCCTACCCCTTGGAAACTTTCCATTTAAAAGGAGAAATAAGATTTTACATAAATATGTAAAAGATAACAAGTTATAAAGACCATAACAGATAGAGAAATCCTGCTCTGGAGAATCACACATCTGTAAAATCACTTTAAAACAAATGGGAATCTGGCTGGGCTCGGTGGCTCAGTCTGTAATCTGAGCACTTTGAGAGGCCGAGGCTAGTGAATTGCCTGAGCCTGTGCATTAGAGACCAGCCCCGGCAACTTGGAGAGACCTCGTCTCCACTAAAAAAAAAGAAAAAAGAAAATGAGCCGGGCGTGGCAGTAGTTCTGGCTACTTGGAAGGCTGAGGCGGAAGGATGGCTGGAATCCAGCAGGTTGACACTGGGGTGGCCGTGAGTGTGCCACTGTACCCCAGCCTGGTTGACAGTGTGAAACTCTGACTCAAAAAAAAAAAAAGTTAATTCAGTAATAATGTGAGTAACAATTGCCCAATCATTAATAGCAATATTTCTTAGTCTTGTTTTTTTTTCTAGATACTAGAAGTTACATTTATTCATTAAACCAAGTCATATGAAACCTTCAAAACATCTGCAAGATTTCCTGACACACTGTAATGCTCTGTTGCTTTTAGATGTCATTTTCTGAGCTTATCATATATTCATACACTTCTAATCAGATACAAAGCCATGTGGTTGGTGTGAGAAGTTGTATGCAGTTATAAGAATAGTTGTGTATATAGTCTTAAACCAAAATCATCTTCTGTCAGAAACTGCTCTACCTAAAGAATTTCTATTCTTCTCACACTCTAAAAAAGAGGCTCAATGACTCCAAAATCTCTATTTTTTCAAAGAACGTCCTTTTTTTGGAGTGTGTGAGGTTGTCTGTAGTTTTCAAACCAGATAGCATTGTAATCATTTTGTGTGGTTCTAAATTGTCCTGAATATGTTTGATCTTGGACTGAAGAAAGATTTGATTGTGTTTACCAATTGTTTAATGAAAAATGATAAAACTGCTGAATGTGGCTCATAAATATTTTATTAGGTTTTATATATGCATTAAACTAAGAGGTGTCTTATTTTCCTGAATTTATCACAACAATTTAAGTAGCAGTAATAATAAAAATTTGCATTTAAATAATTTTTTTCTCCTGGGATCTCTCTGACTGCTTTTGCACATCAATTAATCCGGATGGCAGCGTCATTATTCCCAACTTTATTTTATTATTCCATCTTTATAATGTGCTGTTTTGGTTTTTGTTTCCAGCCTTATGTCAATTACTTGACTGGCAATTGTCAGGTTTCCGTTTGCTTCTTAAACCAGAGCTTTTGGAAGATTAATTGTATAACCGAATGATATTGCACAATAGAAATTATGATAATTGGAAGTTCTTCTTTCACTAGATATCGATGAAAAGTCCTTTCATGTCTTCACTTTCAATCCAAATTTTATCTATACTACAAAATTACACATTATTAAGAATTTCCAAAAGTTCTTTTCCCACCATTAATAACTTTTCCCCTCTAACCACAAAATACCTCACATAAATAAGTTGCTTACACACTAAAAAAAGAGTACCTTTAAAAGTGTCGTCCTGGGAACTAAATGGTTGTTGCAATTCTCTAAAAGTGGAGGTGCTTAACCTGGGATTCATTGATGGGTTTTAGGGGTCTGTGAATGCCTAGAAATTTCCAAAAGGGAAAGAACAAAAGACAAGAGAGGTTGTCACCATAGCTGGTGCCAGACACTTGGATTGGCCCTTATGGGGTATTTGCCTGGCCCCCATCTAGCTGTGTTTTGAGGATTCATCATGGCTCCTCTGGCTTTGTGGGCTCTTTGGGAATTGAGTGGAATTCGGAGCCACTTCTCTGATCCTCTGTTTACACTAACCTTTTTTTTTTATTTCCACACTTACCTTTAAAAAAAAATCTGCTATGCCTGGTTACTTATAATAAATTCCTTCGGTTAGAAATAAATTACTAAAGGATTAGGAAATCCTATTAAACGTTTCATCTGTGGCCTTTGTTATTATTAATATTTAAAGCAAATAATTCACAAATGCAATTCTGTGTTAGAAGAAAAGCCATGTGTAAAAGAATAGACAGAGGGAAACATCAGGCCTCTAGCTTTTGACATTATAACCACTGTGTACACAGTTCCGCCAACCCCAAGATGGTGAATTACTGTAACTTAGCCTTTGCCAACTGCCCTGTTTCTAGAGCCTAGACTGTTGCATATTTCATGAGTTTGCTTTTGAAGCCAATACCTCAATTCTGGCTACTCCAGGGAAATCCCAAACAACAGAAAATTTTAGCATGCACCAAAGTCTTGAAAGGTATAAGCAAGTTTTGTTTGAAATATCTTGCGTATTTTGTATTCTATCTATTTAAAACAAGCAGATGCATAGAAAATGAAATTATATTTTAGCTATTTCATTTGTTCATAGGATAGTTCAACTATTTCTTCAGATTAGGAAATTTTGATTATTGAAATTGATTTCAATTAAACAACTAAACTGCAATTCAAATTGTTGTTATTGATTGTGTACCAAGTGTACTAAGCCTGTAATCCCAGCGCTTTGGGAGGTCGAGGTGAGTGGATTGCCTGAGCCTGCGGGTTCGAGACCCGCCTGGGCAACTTGGCAAAACCTCATCTCTACAATAAATCCAAAAATTAGCCAGGCGTGGTAGCGCACGCCTGTAATTCCGGCTTCTTGGAAGGCTGAGGCGGAAGGATCGCCGGAGCCCAGCAAGTCGAGGCTGCAGTGGCCGGGAGTGGCCACTGCACTGCAGTCAGGGCAACAGAGTGAGACTCCAACTCAAAAAAAAAAAAAAAAAAAAAAAAGAGAGAGATATAAAATTAAGCTACCAAGAGCTGGCTGCCAGGTATTAAAACAAAAAATCTCTAAAGGTCAAAATAATCCTATTAACTATGTATTATTTTCCATGTTTTATAGACAAATAAACTGAGGATCAGAAAAGTGTAATGATTATTTGAATTCACCCAGCTTATTGAATGTAAAACCATTGTTCAAATCCAGCTGCTAATTCCAAAACTCCCACTCTTTCAATTTCCTTCACTATCAACAGTTCTCTTAAAGTTCTGGGTCAAGTTTTTGAATTTTAGCTGTATGTAATTTCTTTTAAGAGGTGGACCTTATGGTAAAGCTTATTGTCCAGTGATTCAATTATAATCTGACTTTTTAGGGACCCTCTCCTTGAATTTAACTTTAGAAATATATGCACATTATAATTAATAAAGCAAACAACAACAGATGCTGGTGAGGATATGGAGAAAAAGGAATGCTTCTATGCTGCTGGTGGGAATGCAAACTAGTGCAACCTCTGGATAACAGCGTGGCGACTTCTAAAAGAACTAGACAATGACCTTCCATATGACCCAGCAATCCCCCTACTAGAGGAACTCAGATCATTCTACAAAAAAGATACCTGCACACACATGTTTATTGCAGCACTATTCACAATAGCAAAAACATGTAACTAACCATACTGCTCATTAAAAAAATGTGGTACACATACACAATGGAATATTACACAGCCATAAAGGACAAACATATGGACTTCACAGCAACTTAGATGGATTTAGAGTCTATTATACTCAGTGATCTATCACGGAAACAAAGAACAGAGTACCACATGTTCTCACTCATAAGTGGACCTTAAACATTTACTATAATACTGTAAGAAAGGGATTGGGACCAGGCTCGGTGACTCAGGCTGTAATCCCAGCACTTTGGGAGGCCAAGGCGAGTGGATTGCCTGAGCCTGTGGGTTTGAGACCAGCCCCGGCAGAGATCTCGTCTCTACAAGTTAAAAAAAAAAAAAATCCGGGCGTGTCTGTAGTTCCAGCTACTTGGAAGGCTGAGGCAGAAGGATCACCGGAGCCCAGCAAGTCAACGCTGTGGTGGCCGTGAGTGTGCCACCGCACCCCAGCCTGGGCGACAGAGTGAGACTCCAACTCAAAAAAAAAAAGAACTGGCAGTAGCGGGATACTGCCAGGGTAGAGGGGGCACAACATCAATAAGGGTACTTGATCTCAAACCAGGCAAAGTGGGGATCAAAGGGAGGCCCAAACTTTCCCTGTACAATGACCACTTGTATATCTAATCCTGAATTGTATCCCACATTTTTGTAAAAAAGACATATATAGATATTATTTTAACCATTTTCTAGACTTTGGGACTTGGGACACAATAATATGAAAGTTTAAATTCCTTTGCTCTAGATGTTGTTTCCTGTTTTCTATCTAGCCAAGGCATACAACACCTGTTTAGTACATAAGCTATTTGGTTATTTTTAACAAATTAACTAATTGAATCCGTTGAAAAAGCAAAAGACTCGAGACCTGCCTGAGCAACTTGGCGAGACCTCATCTCTACAATAAATCAAAAAATCAACTGGGCGTGGTAGCGCACGCCTGTAATTCCGGCTACTCGGAAGGCTGAGGCGGAAGGATCGCCGGAGCCCAGCAGGTCGAGGCTGTGGTGGCCAAGAGCGGCCACTGCACTCCAGTCTGGGCAACAGAGTGAGACTCCAACTCAAAAAAAAAAGAAAGAAAGAAAGAAAGAAAAAGCAAAAGACACATCTATTAGAATGGCTAAAACAAAACAAAAAAACCCTCACGATATCAAATGCTAGCAATGATATAGAGCAATAGGAACTCTCACTCATTGCTAGTGGATTGCAAATTGTGCACTTTGAAATAGAGTTTGGAAGTTTTCTTACAAAGACAAACATAGTCTAACATATGATCCTATGTATTTACTTAAATGAGTTGAAAATATGTTCACACAAAAATTACCACACCAATATTTATAGTCATATTTGTATATGTTTATTTATAAATGTCAAAACTGGAAGAAACCAAGATGTCCTTAAAATGGTAAGTTGAGTAAATAAACTGTGGTACATCCATACAATGTAATATTATTCTATGATAAAAAGGTATAGGATGTTAAGACACAAAAAGACATAAAGGTTATAACTGATGCTATAGAAACACAAAGGATCATAAAAGACTACTGTGAATAATTATGCACTAATAAATTGGATAGTCTAGAAGAAATTAATAAACTCCTAGAAATATATAATCTACCAAGACGGACTCATGAAGAAATAGAAAATCTGGACAGACCAATAAGAGTAAGGAAGTTGAATCAGTAATCAAAAACCTCTGAAAAAGAAAAGTCAGCCAGACATGGTGGCTCATGCCTATAATCCCAGCACTTTGGGAGGCAAAGGTGAGAGGATTGCCTGAGCCCATAGGTTCAAGACCAGCCTGGGCAACTTGGCGAGACCTTATCTCTACAATAAATCAAAAAAATTAGCTGGGCATGGTGGTGCATGCCTGTAGTTCCAGCTACTTGGAAGGCTGAGGCAGAAGATCTCCTGAGCCCAGCAGGTCAAGGGTGCAGTGGCTGTGCGTGTGCCACTGCACTCCAGACTGGGCAACAGAGTGAGACTACAACTCAAAAAAAAAAAGTCCAGGACCAGACGGCTTCACTGGTGAATTCTACCAAACATTCAAAGAATTAATGCCAGTCTTTTTCAAACTTAAAAAAAAAAAAAAACTGAAGAGGAGGGAGCACTTCCAGACACATTTTATGAGGCCAGCATTACCCTAATATCAAAGCCATATAAGGACACTACAAGAAAGGAAAATTACAGGCCAATATCCCTGATGGACATGGATGCAAAAGCCTTCAACCAAATACTAGCAAACTGATTTTAACAACACTTTTAAAAGATTATACACTAGGGCTTGGTGGCTCAGCCTGTAATCCTAGCATTTTGGGAGGCAAGTGGATTGCAGGTTTGAGACCAGCCCAGGCAACTTGGCAAGACTTTGTCTCTACAATAAATTAAAAAAGAAGTTAGCTGAGCATGGTAGTGTGTACCTGTAGCTCTGACTACTTGGAAGGCTGCAGCGGAAGGACCGCTGGAGCCTAGCAGGTTGACGCTGGGGTGGCCGTGGGCATCCTACTGCACTCCATTCTGGGTGGCAGAGTGAGACTCCAACTCAAAAAAAAAAAAAGAAAGATTATACACCATGATCAAGTGGGACATATCCCTGGAACCTAAGGATGGTCAACATATACAAATAAATAAACGTGATATGCAACACTGACAGAATAAAAGACAAAAAAATCTGATCATCTTAATAGATGCTGAAAATTTTTTGACAAAATTCAACATTTTTTCATGACAGAAACTCTCAGCAAGTTAGGTACAGAAGGAACGTTCCTCAACACAATAAAGGCCATATATCACAAGCCCACAGTTTTTCCTCTAAGAAAAGTTTTTCCTCTAAGATCAGGAACAAGACAAGAGTACTCAATCTTATCACTTATATTTAACATAGTACTGTAAGGTCCAGCCAGAAAAAAAAATAAAAGACATCCAAATCAGAAAGAAGTAAATTGTATTTGCAGATGATATGATCTTTATGTATATATATATCATATCATATCATATCATGTATATATATAAACCCAAAAGACTTCACAAAAAAACTATTAGAACTAATAAACAAATGCAGAAAGTTAAAGAATACAAAATTAGCATACACAAATCAGGTGTTTCTATTCCTGAATAACAACATATTTGAAAAAGAAATAAAGAACATAAAAATACAATAATTAGTAATAAATTTAACCAAGGAAGTGAAAAACCTGTACACTGAAAAACAATAAAACCCTGATTAAAGAAATTTTTTTTTTTTTTTGAGTTGGAGTCTCATTCTGTCGCCTAGACTGGAGTACAGTGGCCGCTCCCGGCCACTGCAGCCTTGCCTTGCTGGGCTCCGGTGATCCTTCCGCCTCAGCCTTCCCAGTAGCCAGAATTACAGGCATGCGCTACCACGCCTGGCTGATTTTTTGATTTATTGTAGAGATGAGGTCTCGCTGCCCAGGCGGGTCTCGAACCTGCGGGCTCAGGCAATCCACTCACCTCAGCCTCCCAAAAGTGCGGGATTACAAGCTGAGCCACCGAGCCCGGCTTGATTAAAGAAATTTAAAGAGACAAATAAATGAAACAATATCCCATGTCCATGGATTGAAAGAATTAATATTGTTAAAATGTCCACACTACCCAAAGTAATCTATAAATTCAATGCAATTTCTATCAAAGTTCCAATGGTATTTTCCACAGAAATAGAAAAAAAAATCCTAAAATTTGTGTAGAACCACAAAAGTCCCCAAATAGCCAAAGCAATCTTGAGAAAGAAGAACAAAGCTGGGGTCATCACATCACAAGGTACATTACAAAGCTACTGTAATCAAAACAGTATGACATCAGCATAAAAGCAGACACATAGAGTAATGTAACAGACTAGACAACCCAGAAATAAGGCTACTCATATATGGTCAAGTAATATTTGATATGGGCACTAAGAATACACAATGGGGAAAAGATAGTCTCTCCAGTAGATAGTATCGGACTCTTATCTTATACCACTCACAAAAATTAACACAAAATGGATCCAACACTTAAATATAAGATCTGAAACAATAAAACTGCTAGAAGAAAACATAAGACAAAAGTTTCATGACACTGGTCTTGGCAATGGTTTTTTGGATAGGACACCAAGAGCAAAATAAGCAAGTGGGATTCCATCAAACTAAAAAAC
Source organism: Carlito syrichta (assembly GCF_000164805.1). NCBI lineage: Eukaryota > Metazoa > Chordata > Mammalia > Primates > Tarsiidae > Carlito > Carlito syrichta. The sequence continues at coordinate 1,794,819 of NW_007253372.1, read as the reverse complement.
TTCTGCAGAACAAAGGAAACAATCAGTGTGTGTGTGTGTGTGTGTGTGTGTGTGTGTGTGTGTGTGTGTGTGTGTATGTGTATAAAACATGAAAAGACAACCTATGGAATGGGAGAAAATATCTGTAAACCATATATCTGATAAGGGGTTAATATCTAAAAAATATTAGAAACTCATAACTCCACAGTAAAAATAAATTAAAAAATAAATAATGGGCAAAGACAGGACATTTTTTGATTAGACATTTTTGATTAGACACTTTGGAAAAATTGTAGACATTTTTACAAAGGAGACATACAAATGGTTAAAAGATATATGAGAAAGTGTTCAACATTACTAATTTCAGGGAAATGCAAATCAAAACCACAATAAGATAGTCACCTAATACCTGTTAGGATGACTACTGCAAAAAAGACAAGAAATAACAAATGTTGGCCAGGATGCACAGAAAAGGAAACCCCTGTGACTGTTGGTGAGAAAGTAAATGGGGACAACCATTATGGATAATGGTATGGAGGTTCCTCAAAAGAATTAAAAACAGAACTATCGTATGATCCAGTAATCTCACTTCTAGGTATATTCATACATCAGAAGAAAATGAAATCAGCATCTCAAAGAGCTATCTGCATACTCATGTTCACTACAGCAGTATTCGTAACAGCTAAGACATGGAAACAATCTAAGTGCCCACTGACAAATAAATGAATACAGAGAATGTGCTATATATAAACAATGGAATGTTATTTCACCAATGAAAAGAGAATTCCGGCCATTCGTGACATCATGAATAAAAGATAAGATTGTTACATAAGTGAAATACATCAGAAAGAAGAAGACAAATATTGTATGATCTCACTTATGTGTGGAATCTAAAAAGCTGAACTCAGAAACAGAAATAGAGTTACCAGAGTCTGGGGAGGTGAGAGGTGGAGCTGAAAGAAGAGAAGTTGATCCAAGAGTACAAACTTTCAGTTTGGGGATCTCACATATAGCATGTGACTATATTGTATTGAACACTTGAAATCTGCTAAGCAAATAGATCTTAAATTATCTCACCACGCACAAAAAGAGGTAATTATGTGAGATGATAGATGTGTTAACTAATTTGATTGTGGTAATCATTTCACAATATATATGCATACATACAATTTTTAAAAGAAAGAAAAGGCATGTAGAAAACTTAAATGCATACTGCTTATTGAAAGAAGCCAGTCTGAAAAGGCTATTACTGTATGAGGGGGCACCAAAAAACCCAGGATTTATCTTTTGGAGGGTGGGTCCCTTGTAGTACAGGCTTCCCCCACCAGGTAAGTGTTCTAGGAACCCAACGGCATCAGTGTACTAGCTAGCATTGTTGTGAGAAGCTGTGTTCGGTTTCAAAGAACTTTTTTGGAGATTCTTTCAATGCCTTTGCCCATTTCATGATGTGTGATTGATGAGTGCGCCTGACTGTAGTGCGCTGAGTGTTCAGCAGTTTTGGCCAAAAATGGTATGACCCTGTGTCCTACCTTTCCTGTTCACCCCATCTCGCTCCAAGCAACATATTTTTTTGCTTGTTTCCCCGATGAAAAGGGTCCTTTAAGGGAAAGGTTTTGCTAATGTGGAAGAGTAGAAACAAAAAACAGCAGAAGCACTAAAAGGCATCGAAATCTACAAATTCAAAAACTGTTTTGAGCAGTGGAAAAAGTGTCTAGCGATAGGTGTATCGCAACAAACGGAGAGTACTTTGAGGGTGACTGAAATTTAGACATGTAAGAATAAATACACAATGTTTTATAAATAAATTCCACTTTGGGGAGCCTCCCTTGTATAATGCCAACTATATGACGTTTTGGAAAAGACACAACTATCTGGAGACACTAAAAAGATCAGTGGTTGCCAGGGTTGGGGAGGAGGAATAGACAGAGAGATGAGTATCTAAAGCAAAGGGGACTGAAATTATTCTGTATGATTCTGTATTGGTGGATACAAGATATTACACATTTAGCAAAACCCATAGAATTGACAACACAAAGAGTGAACCCTAAGATAAACTATCGACTTTTGTTAATAACAATGTGACAACGTGAGTTCTCCAGTTATGACAAATGTACCATATTAATGCAAGATGTTAATAACAGGGGAAACTGTGAGCATGGGAGAGAGGGGAATCAGGGGAATTTTCTGTACTAACTGTCCCATGATCTGTAAACCCGAAAGTTTACAGTTTGCTCTAAAAAAAAAAAAAAAAAAAAGTCTAGTGACTGGGTCTGTAGTTCCAGATATTTGGAAAGCTGAGGGAGAAGGCTAGACTGAGCCTAGCAGGTCGAGGCTGCAGTGGCTGTGATTGTGCCACTGCACTTCAGCCTGAATGACAGAGTGAAACTCTGACTCAAAAAAAACCCCAAAAACCTATTAATATCTTTTAAAAGCAAAAGAAATTTAGAAACAGTCAATGAAGTTGGTTGTCAAATTGGTCAGTGGAAAAGCTAATGTAATATTTAATGAGAGGAACGTGGGTTCAGAAACACTCTAATTAAATGGTTTAATAATCCATCTTTGACAAGAACTGTCTGCTATGAGACCATATTGGAATAAGCTATAGTCTCCATGTAATTAGGAGTAAGAGTTGAAATAAAGTCTACACTGACATAAACCATAAGCAGATATAGATAAGGAAGATAATGCTACTTATCATTATATACATCCTTTTTATTTTTTTGAGTGGGGGTCTCACTTTGTTGTCCAAGTTGGGCATGGATCATAGCTCACCTCTTAGGCTCAGGTGATCTTTCCATCTCAGTCTCCTGAGTAGCTAGGAGTAACTACAGGTGTGTGCCACCACACCCGGCTAATGTTTTTTTCTTTTTTAGTAGAGCCAATGTCTCATTGTGTTGCCAAGGCTGGTCTTGAATTCCTGGGCTCAAGCAATCAGCCTGCGCTGGCCTCCCAAAGTGCTGGGATTACAGGTATGAGCCACCTTGCCAGCCAATGTATGCACACTTTTAAAACCAGTGACTCCCTCAGATCTTGTTTTATTTTCACAAAACTTACTCTATCTGAACCTTGAAGTATCATCAAGGTTGTGTCTACCTGCAAATGTAGATTAGGGTGCCTGTAGAGAAATAAAGATAAAAATAATCGTTTATATCAGTCTAGTACTAGCCAGTTATTATGGAGGCGACAAATTGCCTTATATTTTGTTATTCATACCTCTTTCATTCTACACATCTGTGCAAGTTAGCGCCTTGCTTCATTTTAGATTTCAAATAGTGCTTCGAATCTTTCAATCTGACCTCCCCAGGGCCAGCAGAAGGAGACCAGGGAGCTTAAGTCATTCCCAAACTCAGGGTTCTTTGCTTAGAATTCTTATTTTGAATTTTATAGAGCTAATGTTCATACATCTATATATGAAATTAAAATACAGTAATATATTCATTGTAAATTATGGTTTTAAGTCTTAGATAGGTTACAGTAAGTGGATGAGTTTTTTCAAACCTTCCCTTTCTATAGAACATAGAGAAAACACAGCCTCTGTCAAGGCTAGAACTCAAGTCTTAGGATACCTAATTCAGTGTTTTTTCCGTAAAAGTTGCAATTTTTATATGATTGAAATGTCTTATAGGTAGCCTATCCTGATACGTAAGGAGTAAGTGAGACCTATAATTGTTGACAATATATCTAAATCACAACAGTGCTTGGCACAAAACACATTCTGAGAGGTCAGTAAACTTTTTCCATAAAGAGTTCAAGGATAAATATTTTAGGCTTTGTGGGCCATGTAGTTTCTGTTGCAACTATTCAAAGGTGCCTGTGTAACACAAAAGCAGCACAATTGGTTTCCAATGAAACTTTATGAACACTGAATTTGAGTTTTATATAATTTTCACATATCGTGAAATATTCTTCTTCTGACTGGGCATGATGGCTTACACCTGCAATCTCAGCTCTTCGGGAGGCCAAGGGGAGGATGGCTTGAGGCCAGGAGTTCAAGACCAGCTGGACAACATAGTGAGACCCTGACTCTACTTAAAAATTAAATAAAAAAGAAATATTATCCTTCTTCTGATTTTTTTTCAACCGTTAAAAAAATGTAAAAACCACATTAGCTTGCAGGGTGTGCAAAAACAGGCAGTGAGCTGGGTCTTCAGACCATAATTTTCTGACCTTGGTTCTGTATAATTAGTAGGCATTATGCCTATAATATCTTTCTATATATTTTTAAATGGCTACTTAGAACAAGATTGTTTGATATTCTATAATTTACTTAATTCCCCATGGCAGGAATTTAGATTATTTCCAGCATTCTTAATTATAAGTTATCCTCCAATAAACATCCATGTATTGAAATTCTTGTGCACATATGTTATTATACTCTCACCTTAAAATGTACTTAATGGTTGCTACCAAAATGGCATCTAGAAAGAAACAGACTCTGAAAAAGCATCCATGAAAACTAATTTTCTACAGTTATTGTGAACTTCAAACATGTCAGAGAAGGAGCTTTATAAATACATACTCATACGCATAGAACTTATGTCCCAAACCCCCATCTAAGCCCTTTACATCTATATTATACCATTTAGTCCTCAAAACAAGTATCATCATCGCCAAGCTATGTGACAAAGAGGAAACTGAGGCACAGAAAGGCTAAGTGACTTCTCCAAGGTCACACAGTAAGCTGGTAGCAGAGGCAGGATTCAATCTCAGTTTGAAAGGTGTTGTGGCCCATGTTCATGAACACTAGGTTGCACTGCCTCTTCACGAGAGAGACTTGGCCCGTGTGCTCTTTACAATGTCCCTTTAACGATGGAGGGGAGGTCTTTTTTATCTTCAGAACGACCTCACACTCTCATAACTGCTGCAAAGTTTATCTCGCAATGGGGCGAGATATCCATCTAACCTTCCTCTTGCGTCCTCCATTACCCTCCCCCCAAGGCCAACCCTTCATTACTTTTCCCTGCTTTTTCCTTCCCCCAAATAGGCGTCCCGTAAACAGTAGAGATTGGCCGGCGCATACTTTCATACGCGCTTTTCCAGTTTATGGTCCCAACTCCACACCCGGGGGAGCCTTGCCTACGAGGGTGGGGTCTGAGCCACCATGGGATGACACATTTCGGATAGTTTCTTCTGTGAAAACAGAAACAGCGGCACGGTGTCAAAAGTCTCCCCGGCGTGGCCTCCGCAGTGGCAGCAGCCGGACGGCCCCTCCGAGCCCCCACGCGTCCGGCATCCGTGCGGACCGCAGCCCGGCTCGTCCCGCGCGCTCTCCGGGCCCTTCCCCGCCGTGCTGGGCGACGGACGGCTCTCCCAAAAGGGGTCCTGCGAGCGGGTCGCGCCTGGCGAAGGGGCCAGGGGGCGTCCGGGTCTCATTTCCAACCCTGATGTCCTGCCAGGACCCCACCGCTCGAAAGATCCCGGCGGGGGGTGAGCGACCCGCGCCGCTGGTCCCCCCGATGCCGCCCGCTCCCTGCCCAAACCGGGCCAGCATCCAGCGGCCGAAACCAGAAAAGACAGAAGCGGGCGTGTCAAACT
>NW_007253372.1:1720276-1788839 GCF_000164805.1 Carlito syrichta | reverse complement strand
CCCGGGGCGCCGTCCTCCGCCCCTCCTCGCTGGCCGCGCCCTCTGGGGGCTCCCCGTCCTTGGAGGTCGCCCTCTGCCCGCGGCTGGGCGCCGCGGCCACAGACCCTCGAGGGTCAGCTCTGCGACTCGGCTCGAGCCCCGTGGTCCTCGGCGCTCGCCCCTTTGGTGAGCTCGGCCTCTCCCTCCGCGGGGCTCTCCCTCGGAGGGCCGCCGGGTCCCGCGCGGAGACTGCATGCAGCCGGGGGCGCCGTGTCGCCCACCCCGGCCTCACCCTCTGCGGGCAGAGAGCGCCCGGTCAGGGAGGACAGTTGACCCTGACCCTTGGAGGGGCGAGCTGAGCGGGGGGCCCCAGGGGAGTGCAGATGACGGGGGACCCGGGGTGCTGGACACCCACCCGCACCCTCGTTCCCCGAGCCTTTGGGAACGGGCTGTTGGCCGGACACGTGCCAGAAACTGCCTGCTTTGAAACGTGAATAAGTTCAAAAAGACTCTTAGCAGCGTAGTGTCATTTGCCATTCCCAAGAGGTGCAAAGATTCGGTTAGAATTACAGGATGAATAAATCCACTGGCACGACTTTTGCTCGTTGCTTTACTGTCTTCATTTTTGTGGTCTGGTGAAGGTTTCATGTAAGTTTCACCACTTAGCTATTTAGCCCTGAAAACACCTCTTTGAAAACCAGTAGATAAACAGAACTTTACTAGTACAGGTAATTTAAGGAATTAGACTTTGAGGACTTGATGGGAGGAAGATTATTTCTCTTGCTAGAATCAGAATTAATCTGAAAGTTGACGAGTTTACCAGTCTAACCTTTCTCCTTCAATCCATTCATTATTGGTATCAAAATAGTTCAGTGTAAGCCTCTTAAATCCATTAAGTGGTAATCAAAGTGAGCTGAAGCCAGTAAGATCCGATCAATATTTTTTGATAATAGGTTACTGGCATTTTACAATACACAATTATATATATCTTTAGTAAGGTGTTGGTGCATCAAAACATGTTGTTGAATGAATCTACCTTTTAAAAATTGCTATTAGTATTTCTGGTTTGGGAGTTAGTAGATTGTAGTTTTCCTATCATTTTTCTTAGACCAGAAATTGGTACTTTTAGTGCCACTTTGAGAACTTTTAAAAGCCTGAAATTGAACTACAATGGACAGGTAGGAAATACAGGTGAAATCGGGGAGCATGATTGATTTACTACATAAATGCATAATAGAACCATAGGCTATTACAACTTGAAAGACTTTTAAAAACCATCTAGTCCATCCGCCTCGATTCCAAGGGAGAAACAGACCCAAGGAGCAGAAGTGTCTTTCCCTGGCTTATGTGGCTCCCAGGTGGCCTGGTCAACTCCAGGAAGGCTAGGCACTCTCCTGTCTTTATTACTGCAGTTTGAGGAGGCTGTAACGTGAAATGTTTGCTATGCTTATGTCCCTCAGTATGACTCTCATCTCTGTCTCTGTGGCGGTCTCTACAGAGGCCAGCTCTTGGAAGGACATAGATTAATAAATATTGTCCCTACCTTGCAGAGGACAAAGAGTAGTTAGAATAACAAACAAATAACAAAGACCATGGGAGTGTAAGCACATTCTAGAGTGCTGTATATACACGGTGGTTACTGTTAACTTATGTGATGCTAGGGCTGTAAATAGTTTTTGAGTGACAGAGGACACAGGACCTTTCTCTCTCCTGCAGAAATTCTGAGACTCATTCTGATTTGGCCCTCAAAAGTAAACTTTGTATAAATGGAGTTATTCATGTAATGATCCTCCTCCTTCGTCCCAATTGGCTTATATACCTATTGATTTTAGATATTTGGAAAGTAGTTGAATTTTTGTTTCTTTCTTTTTTGTAGCAAATCACGATGTAAGTCAACTATTACTATGGCATGTATGAGCTATTTCAGAATTATGTAAAGAGATCTTTAATTGGCTTGATCATTTCATTCTCAATTTGTAAATTTGTGTGCATTTTCTTATCACCTTTAAGAGACGTGGAATCCTTTCACATTTGTCTGTTAACATCCTTTCAGAATGCCCATTCTGTGCCAATTATTCCACCATCAAAAACCTCTACTTAGTATGTGGAGAACAATAAATTGAAAAGTACGGTTAATTGCGTGACCTCATTTTGAAAGAAATACATATTTCTAAAAGTCATATTCTTTATTATTTAAGCACTTACTATTGATATTTTTAACCCATCTTATTCCAAAAAGAAATGCTGGAAACATAATGGGATTACATTAAATAGTAAAGGCAACAAATGACACCTAAGTAAAAAAATGTTAAAAACAAAAGTGTGGGTATAAGATGGTATGCAGACAGAAGTGAGTCCCTCTTAGATGCTAATCCACCATGTTGACTTCTGATTAGCCCCAGTCCTGTGGAAACTTACTGACCCCTACTTTATTTCCTGTCCTTAGTGAAACATGTACTCACTATAAATCTTGGCTTTAGATCAAAGTGACCTTGATGACATCGCACAAATCATAGGCTATGATGCACATAGTATTTTTGCCTTTCTGGAGGACTGCCTTTCACTGTCTATAGAGCATGTACCTTCTTTGTCTATGGTATGTGTGTCTTGGGTCTAAGGAGTAACAGTGCAGAGATCTAACTGTCTTGCTGCTGCTCGAGACCACGCTTCTGTCCAAAAATTCCTCAAATAAATCACCCCTTTACCAACAAAAAAAGAAAAGAAATACATATTTCTAAATTAAACTTAAAGGTATTTTGAGTCCCCATTTGGAATTCTTTTCCTGAAACACAACGATTCACATATTCTGTAAACCTACATAGTATTTGGCAGGGACCAAATTTGTACAATTGATAATAGAAACATATATATATATTTTGAATTGGAGTCTCACTCTGTCACCCAGGCTGGAGTGCAGTGGCACACTCATGGTCACGTGCAGCCTTGACTTGCTAGGCTCAGACAATCCTTCTGCCTCAGCCTTCCAGGTAGCTGGAACCACAGACATGCGCCACTACACCCGGCTAATTTTTTAAAATTTATTGTAGAGACAAGGTCTCACCATGTTGCTCAGACTGGTCTTGAACCCCTGAGCTCAGGCAATCCTCTCGCCTCTGCTTCCCAAAGTGCTGGTATTACAGAGATGAGCCACTGTGCCTGACAGAAAAGAGTTTTTTTAAAAGGACCAGCGACTAAAGACAGATGATAGAGTCTGGAAATAGTGTCACTGTGCTATTTTATATAAGCATGTGTAAGTGTGTATTCTTTGAAATGTTTTTGCCATGGGTTTTAATATTAAATAGTCAAGTGTATATTTATGACCTCTCCTACACATAAGTAAACTGGAAGTTTACGCCCTTTTTTATTTGTGAGATGCTACCAACTAGAAATCGTATGGGAAAGAAAAGTAGAGATTTAAATTAGACAAAAAGAGAAAAATGTAAATGTTATATCTCTCTGTGTACATATAAATGTTTATGGTAATACATATGATTATATATTAGTACATATATGAGAATGTATTATGTATGTTTGTATGATACAGTGATTTAATGGTGGTGTAAAAAATCGAGCCTTCTCATGCCTGTAATCCCAGCACTTTGGGAAGCAGGGGCAAGAGGATTGCCTGAACCCAGGTGATTGAGACCAACTTGGGCCACATGGCAAGACCTTGCCTCTACAATAAATCAAAAAATTAGCCAGACATGATAGCATGTACCTGTAGTTTCGGCTACTTGGAGGGCTAAGGTGGAAGGATTGCCTAAATCCAGCGGGTCAAGGCTGTGGTAGCCGTGATCGTGACACTGCACTCCAGCCTAGAGGACAGAGTAAGACTTGGGGGGAAACAACAACAACAATAATAGAGTCTTCTAAATATCGAAGCCTTTAAATAGTAGAGATCGGGATGTTAATATTTTTGAATGTATTAAAACAATTCGTTTTTCCGTTTCATTTTTCGTGTTTGAATTCATTGTCACAAGTGGGAATATGATGGAAGACTATAATAACTTTGTAATTATTGGTTTATGAACATTTGTGATTGTCTTTTAAACAAGTTAATTTCTTAATCCCTCCCTTCCCCACAATCATGCATACACATACACACATATAAGAGGGCATAGTTGTGTACTATGCTAGATATTTTATATATTTAATTTCATTTAGTCATAAGGCAAATAAGGTATTATCATCCTTTAACAGGGAAGGACATGGATAAATTTAATATGTGACACAGCTGGAATTTTAACTGGGGTCTTTCTAATTCATAAGTACTAGAGAGGTCTATTTACCAACATTTAATTCACAGAAATAATTGTGATTTAACATTTATTGCCATTTTTATGATTGTCCTTTTGTTTATTTTTTTTGCAGGAATTTTCAAGATGAATTACACAGAGTCCAACTCACTGGCAGAATCAGCTGCCATAGGTTTTACACCTGAGTTAGAAAGTATCATACCTGTGCCTTCCAATGAAACCACTTGTGAAAACTGGAGAGAGATTCATCACCTGGTTTTTCATGTAGCAAACATTTGTTTTGCAGTTGGATTGGTTATTCCAACTACTCTTCACCTTCATATGATATTTCTTAGGGGAATGTTTGCTCTAGGTAAGATACCTAACTGAGGTTTTATATAACTTTTCTGTAACTAGCATCAGAGCTTTGTATTAGGGGCTTCACAATATTCTTTGTGGTCCATAGCACACCAAAAAAATGTGTCTTTGTTACTGAATTAGCAGTCTATCAAGTAACTTAGAACGTAGGTCTTCACATGCCATATACCTCCTTGCATACTTTGGGTAAAACTATATGTGCTTTTATACATTTTAGATTTTCCAGATATCAGAAAATTCATTCATGAGTAAGAATGTGGGCTTTAGAGCCAGATTGTATGATTAAAATCCTGGTTCCACTACTTGCTAACTGTGTAACTTGGAAAGGTGACTTAACTTTCTGCTGCCTCAGTTTCCGCATGCATCAAATAAGGATAAAGATAATGGTATCCCCTAGGGTTGTTGTGAGAATTAAATGAGTGTGTGTGTGTGTGACATTTTACTTAGAATAGAGCCCGGCACATAGTAAGTACTATATAGTCTTAAATATTATTATTTGAAAAGACTTTTACTTGCTCTGGCCAGTAAAGCAACATTGGGAACCAAAACAATTACTCAGACAGTGTAGTTCAAATAAAACTTTGTTGTTTTTTTTTAATCCAGTAACCCTGATGAAGCAGGTTAAGTTGATTCACATCAAAATATTAAAGCAGCCAGACACAGTGGCTCATGCCTGTAATCCCAGAATTTTGGGAGACTGAGGCAAGAGGATTGTTTGAGGCCAGGAATTCACGACCAGCCTGCGCAACAAAGTGAGACCCCATCTCTACAAAATTAAAAAAAATTTTAAAAGCCAGGCATTGTATGGTACACATCTTAAGTCCCAGCTGCTCTGGAGGCTGAAGCAGGAGGATCTCTTGAATCCAGGAGGTCGAGGCTGCCATGAGCTATGATCACTCCACTGCACTCCAGCAATTAAATATGTTGTTACTTTAGCCAGTGATTCTTGACAAATTACTCTCTGTGTGATTATTTCCCTGATGATACATGCGTCAGGTACTTTTTGAGCACCTGCAATGTGTCAGAGAAAGATTGAGAAAGGCAATCTTCATCCTTGAGAAAGTCTTGTCGCGGCTGGTAGAGAAACAGATAGGCAGTCACAGTAGACGTGTCGGATGCTGCGATGCAGATGTGCACTCATTGTCCAGGGGGATGTGGAGACATGATAACCTCAGTAGCTAGGCAGAGCGAGGTCCCACTGAGGAGGTAACACTGGAGCTGGATTTTGGAAGGTGAGCAGGATTTCTGAGTGTGTGTGATATCTAACCAGACGGCACGGAAGAGAAGGAAACTCAGAGTACTGGGGCAAATGAAGAGTAGCTCGTTTGCTTAAAATATGTGATAAATGCCAAGGAAGAAGAGGCCAGGGTGAGCTGGCAGGCAGCTTGTGGGACTTCTGTGGCCGTGTGACCTCTGAGAAGGTGAGGATTGCAGCAGGAGGAGTTGGGTGTGAATGAAAGTGCAACAAACAAACCACACCCTATGAAAAAGCAAAAGCCAGCTGGGCTCGTGGCTCAGCCTGTAATTCCACGCTTTGGGAGGCTGAGGTGAGTGGATTGCCTGAGCCCGTGGGTTCGAGACCCGCCTGGGCAACTTGGCGAGACCTCTTCTCTACAATAAATCAAAAATGAGCCGGGTGTGGTAGCGCGCGCCTGTAGTTCCAGCTACTTGAAAGGCTGAGGCGGAAGGATAGCCGGAGCCCAGCAGGTAGAGTCTGCGGTGGCCGGGAGCGGCCACTGCACTCCAGTCTGGGCGACAGAGTGAGACTCTAACTCAAAAAAAAAAAAAAAAAAAAAAGAAAAAGAAAAAGCCAGTTTTCCGGTGTTTTGGAGGCAGAATGGACCAAAGAGATCTTTTTGTCTGACACTTTATTCTGTCAATGAAGAAAGCCAGGCCTAGACTAATAGAATGACCCATCCCAAATTCAGATGAGGGGAGAAGTGGAATATCATTTAGGTGCCCCAGCCTCCCTCAGTTCTCCCATTGGGTTATTAGCCTGTCTCTTTTATAATATTTTAAATTGCTCCAGTATTTGCTGTGAAATATTATTTAAAGAAAATGTAAGTTTTTACCTTTTGAAATTTATTCAGATGCCCCAAATCATTCTGATGAAATAAAAAATTGCAAATGAATAACTTAAAGTGGGTGGTTAGTTTTTTTTTTTTCAAAATTAAGTTTTATTTTATCATAGAGATGTGGGGTACAAGTGAGGATTAACTACGTAAGTAGGCTGCATATAGGTGAACTTTGGCTTCTAACTGGCCCTCCGTCCCCCTGGTAGTGGACCAGGAATCCTTTGTGTTAACACATGCCCGACAGTTAGCTTTTGGGTGGCGTGTGTGTGTTGATCATTTGCATCTTAGTGATCATTTTATTTTAAATTTAAAATATATACTGTATTAACTTTCCTACCATAAAATTGATCAAAAGAAATGGGGGATATTTTATATAAGGGAAGAGAATTAATATGAGAAAGCAGGAAGATTCCCCAAGATGAATGGATAATCACCAAGCAGAAATTCAGATGACTAAACAATTTTTGGGAAAATATGCAGGCTCACCAGTGATCACGGAAATGCAGAATATAATATAATACATAATTCCTCACTATCAAATTAAGAGTCTTCAAATGATATAATACAGTCACATACCACATGATGTTTCAGACAGTGACAGACCACATATAGGACAGTGGTCCCATAATATAATACCATATGTTTACCATACCACTTCCATGTTTAAATATATTTAGGTATACACATACTTCCAGTTGTGTTATAATTGCCTACAGCATTCAATATATGAGAGGGGACCCCAAAAAACCAGGAATTATTTTTTGGAGGGCGGACCCCTTGTAACAAAGGGTTCCCCTGCTATGTAAGTGTTCAAGGAACCCATTTGCATCATTGTGCCAGCTAGTGTTGTGAGAGGATGTGTGCGACTTTGGTGAATTTTTTTCTTCTTTTTTTGGAGATTCTTGCAACGCGTTTGACCATTGTATAAATCAGTACACCTGCCCATACCGTGCTGAGTGTTCAGTAGTTTTTGACCAAAGAAACGATGACCCCTGTGCCCCACTCTCCCTATTTACCTGATCTTGTCCAGAGTGACCTTTTTTTGTTTCCCTGGATGAAAAAAGTCCTCAAAGGGAAACGTTTTGCTGATGTGGAAGAGGCGAAACAAAAACTCCAGATGCACTCAAAGGCATTGAAATTGATGAGTTCAAAAACTGTTTTGAACAGTGGAAAAAGCATCTCAGTAGGTGTATTGCATCAAACAGAGAGTACTTTGAAGGTCACTGAAGTTTAGACATGTGAGAATAAAAACACAGTTTTTTATAAATAAAATCTGGAGTTTTTTTTAGATCCCCTCCCCCCATAGTAACATGTTTAGATTTATAGCTTAGAATAATCGGCTATACCATGTAGACAAGGTGTGTAGTAGGCTGTACCTTCCACATCTTTCTGTAAATACACTTTGCGGTGTTCACGCAATGACAAAATTGCCTAACGATGCATTTCTCAGAACATATTCCTGTTATTAAGTGACACACGACAACTTGATACTGGCATTTCCAAATAGTAGGATTGCAAATTTGTGCAAACTTTTTGGAAGAACAATTTTTCAATATTATAAAAAACTATACAGTTCGTTCCCTACATTCATCTTCAGGTAATTCAGCCTAAGTAAATGATCACAAATACGGAAAAAATTTTATGTACAAAGATTTTTTTTTTTACCACTTACCAAACATTGTATCCCCCAAATCTTGTCTTTCTAGCAGTAAGGGGGATGGTTAAATAAATGATGGTTTAAATCAATTACTGTCATTTAGAAACTATGCTTTCAAAGAGTTTAATGAAACAGGAAAATCACTACAATACATTAAAAAGGAGATTTTAAGATTGTACACAGTGGCCAGGTGCGGTGGCTTATGCCTATAATCCCAGCACTTTGGGAGGCCGAGGTGAGAGGATTGCCTGAGTCCACAGGTTCAAGACCAGCCTGAGCAACTTGGTGAGACCTCATCTTTACAATAAATCAAAAATAATTAGCCAGGCATGGTGGCATGTGCCTGTAGTTCCAGCTACTTGGAGGATTGAGGTGGAAGGATCACCTGAGCCCAGTAGGTCGAGGCTATGGTGGCTGAGAGCATGCCACTGCACTCCAGCCTGGGTGACAGGTTAGACTCCAACAACAAAAAAAAGAGATTGTATACACTGTGGGTTTGCCATCAGGTAAAACTCCGTGAAAACCATAAGGCAGTATTAAATGTCAACAGTGGTTTTCTTTAAGTAATAATATTCCATATTTTTTCCCTTTACTAATATTGTTATACTTGTATTTTGATACATTTTCTATGCAAATATTCTGCAACAAAGCACGTGCTTGGTGTTTTTATTTTATTTTTTTGTAATTAGACAAACAACTAAATGAAACTTAATGAGATATTTGACTCAGGTAGTTCTAAAATGTGTTTGATTTATAGCAATCCCCCTTATCCATGGTTTCATTTTCCATGGTCAACCACAGTCTGAAAATATTAACTGGGAAACACCTGAAAGAAACAGTTCATCAGTTTTAAATGACAAGCTATTCTGAGTAGCGTGATGAAATCTCGCACTTTCCTGCTCCATCCTGTTAGGGTGTGAATCGCCCTCTTGTCCAGCATACCCACGCTTTCTATGCTAACTGCCTGTCAGTCAATAAATAACTGTCTTGGTTATCAGATCAAAAAAACATAGTGAATATAAGCATTCATACCATCCATGGTTTTAGCATCTTCTGTGGGTCTTGGAATGTGTACCCTTAGGAGAAGAGAGGACTGCTGTCTATATAGAGGATTATAGATTTAGTAAGCTACCTACTGAGGCTGTTCTGGATATCTAATCTGCTAACTCTGTCTTTCAACAGGATGTACCCTTTATATCGTCTGGGCCACTCTCTACCGATGTGCCTTGGATATCATGATCTGGAACTCTGTGTTCTTGGGTGTCAACATTTTGCATCTTTCATACCTTTTATACAAGAAAAGACCGGTAATTACTAAAACTAATTAATAGGAAAGTGATTTTAAAATGGAAAACTTTTAAAGGTAATTTGTTCAGACTACAGAATGAATATCATCTTTACTCCCTTTTATATCATTGATCTGAGAATTGCACTTTCTGTTTATATATGCCTGAAAGTGAAACATTTGAGTACATGAAATTTGTTCAACAAATGAGTTTTTTAAACTTTTAAAGTTATCAGCATATTAAAGAACATGGATAAACAGTATTCCCTTTATTGCCACTTGATTATTTCTTTTGTCTATTGATACTCAAATGTCACTTAGAAATATCTTTGCCTAGTTATATAATTACTTAATAATATGCAATTTCTATAAACATCCTAATAATATACAAGTAGTTATGCTACTTTTTTTTTTTTTTTGAGTTGGAGTCTCACTCTGTCGCCCAGACTGGAGTGCAGTGGCTGCTCCCGGCCACCGCAGCCTC
Organism: Carlito syrichta; assembly: GCF_000164805.1. Classification (NCBI taxonomy): domain Eukaryota; kingdom Metazoa; phylum Chordata; class Mammalia; order Primates; family Tarsiidae; genus Carlito; species Carlito syrichta. The sequence continues at coordinate 1,778,746 of NW_007253372.1, read as the reverse complement.
AACTTGCTGGGCTCCGGGGATCCTTCCTGCCGGAGACCAGCTCCAGCTGGGTTCAGGGTACCCCAAAGGTAGAGACGGCATCGGCGATTGGGGGGAAGAAGAGAGAAAGAGAGAGAGAGAGAAAGAAAGAGACTGGACTCCAGTCTAGTGCAGAAGTGATGTGTGTTATTGGGAATTACAACAGGTCTTTTATACACAAAGTCAGATGTAGGAGGGGCGTCCCCCACCCACCAGAAACCTTAATCCATGAAAACTTAATTAATGATTGCCTTTAAACCCTTTTCATATGATAATCTTAAAATTCCATAACAAAGGATAACCTAATCCGTGACTGACATATTCTATAAACCTTTTTCATCCTAAGCTGATTGATTTATGCCAAGTTAAACAATTCTATAGAAGCTTAAGTATTTACTTTACAAACGAAAGTGGCCCATCCCAGAATGTTTGGAATGTGGCCCAGTCCAAAGTTCACAGTGGGCTACCTGCAAGTAACCCAGCTGCATTCTTTCAACAAAATGGCTGTCTTCTAAAACTATATTCTACAATTTACACCTTCAATAAATCCTAAGATCATGACCCAGAAGCCTGTGACCAATACTAAGGCTCTTAGATATGACACGAGTTTGAATTATAAGTTGTGTGAAAGCCAAAACTGCAGTTTGTGGAAGAATGGGAGCAATGAGCTTCTAAAGTTAGCTTGTGTTTGTCCCAGTCTCAGAGTTTTTATGTTTTGAGCTCACAGGAGCTTAATCTGGTTAGTGCTGAGTAGAAAGGGGGAGGAAATGGGGTCAATAGCTCCTGAACGCATCCTAGTGGTCTCGGGGGCAACGGCCCTTCCTGATCCCTAACGCTCAGTGGGCCTCCGTGGCTGGCTCCCAACACCTTCCGCCTCAGCCTTCCAAGTAGCCGGAATTACAGGCATGCGCTACCACGCCTGATTTTTTTATTTATTGTAGAGATGAGGTCTAACTGCCCAGGCAGGTCTCGAACCCGTGGGCTTAGGCAATCCACTCACCTTAGCCTCCCAAAGGCACGGGATTACAGGCTGAGCCATTGAGCCTGGCTATGCTACTTTTTAAAAGTAATAACTATATATTTTTTCTTAAGCCTAAAGTCTTCACTTAAGGAAATCACCATTTTTGTAGACTAGGACCAATAGGATTGGGTTGTTATCAAAACACCAGTGTTTAGATTTTTTCTTTTCAATTCTGATGTATCTTGTAATTTCTTGATTATATCAAAAACAAAAATAGAGAAGGAAAATAGCAGGCCTCCTAGAAATCATTCTGTATATATTTACTGACTGTCCAAAGCACAGACATTCAGTAAAGTAAAAAATATATTGCTTGCCCCAGTCTTATGTTCAAGGCCAGATGTGCATGTAGAAAACTATTAGAAAACCAGACAATTCATAAGAGATGACAAATGGAATGATCCAGAGGATATGTAATAAGCATTCCACTAGACTGTGACCTCCTCAAACATACTAACTCAGTCTTCCTTGTTTTACTGTCTTAGTCAGTTTTCTCTAGGTTATGCTATGTAATCACCAGATACTCTCAGTGGTATATAACAGCAATGAGCTTTTTTTCTTACCCACTTTATTATAGATTGTAGCAACTGTATGCCAGCTGTGATTCTATTCTATGTGTTGGATATATTCCAGGGTCTCTTCCTTTTTTTTTTTTTTTTTTTTTGGAGTCAGAGTCTCACTCTGTTGCCCAGGTTGGCGTGCATTGGCAGCTGATCATTCCACCCCAGCCTTCCAAGTAGCTGGAACCACAGGCATGTGCCACTGCATTTAGCTATTTTTTTGATTTTTTGTAGAGACAAGATCTCACCATGTTACTCAGGTTCGTCTCAAACCCCTGAGCTCAGGCAATCCTATTGCCCCTCACCTCCCAAAGTGCTGGGTTTACAGGCTTGAGCCACTGCTCTTGACCATCAGGGTCTCTTCTAAAGCAGCAGGTTCTGTTTGGACCATTCTCTTGACAGAGGGAAAAGTACAAAAGAGAAACACCCAATGTCTCTTAAAACTTCCCCTCAGAGGGACATATATCCCTTATCACATTTCATGGATGAAAGCAAGTGACACAGCCAAGCTTGATAATATGGGTGGTGGAGTGGGGGGTGGCATATAATCCTTTTAGAGGGGTTGGGAGCAACCAATAATTGGGAACAGTGATACCACACTTACTGTTTTATTCCCTGTCTCTGTCAACCATGATTGGCACACAGTAGGTGCTCAAAAAAACATTTAATGAGTGGATGCTTTCAGAGAGGCAATGAATTAATAGAACTTCAAGAAGCAATTGAGATTTCAGCTGAAACTTGCAGGATAAACAGATTATGAATATGCATTAATAGATTTTTTTCAAATCATATGTTCATTACTGTGCCACATGGGCTAGTGTGCATGTTGGAAGTGTGACATATTTGTGAATAAATCATTTTAAATATTCATTACTAGAACTCTGGAGTAGGAGAGATAGATGATAGTAATAGTAAAGATTATAGTTCCTGAATGTCAGAACTTGCTGGAACCCGAAAATGTAAGGTTCAGGAGTTGCTGATGTGATCATCGCACCAAATAGGTAAATTGCTTCATGTCTGTGCCTTTATTTCTTCTCAGACCATAATCTACTTTTTTAAAAAAATGCAAACACTGGATCTTCATCACAATGAAGGAGCAGAACAAGTAGGAGCATTGCAAATGCTAGAGTGATAGCAGGTGGGAGCAGCTGTCAGGATCTGTGTCTCTAGACTTTGTGGTGTAGCTGCAAGAGATGCAGTGCAGTACAGTTTCCCATCCACCCCGTTAGCATGACTCCCCGAGGCTAATGCAAGGCACCAAGATGGGGCATGACTTGGCAACTTAGAGAATCTGACAGCAGAGATGATTAAGCCATTCTGCTTTTCTCTTCCTCTGGTAGCCAGACTGGTTTGCCATTGGACTCTCCATTCTACAGAGCTCATTTTAGCTTAAGAGGAAACTGTTACACCCTTTCTTTAATGTCACTTTGCTTGAGAATACATGTATGTGAAGCAGTGGGTGCAGCTGTGTCTGTTTGTTTTCCTACACTGGTGCATTCAGTAATAACGACATGGAGATTAAATGCCTCATGTATGTATTATTGCTGTAAATTTGTTTTCACATGGATTCCTATCATGTGCTTACTTTCTTATTATAATATAATTTCATGTATTTATAGAAGGTCAGCAGGCTGGGTGTGGTGACTCATGCCTGTAATCCCAGCATTTTGGGAGACTGAGGAAGCCAGGAGTTCAAGAAGGTGCAGTGCTAAAATTGGGAAGGTGAATGCTGTGACACCATTCAAAAACTCAGCAATTGCATTATAGCTCATAGGAAGAGGTGTGATCAATAGTGTGACTCTTCCCCTTATGCTCTCAGAGTTCCGTTTAACTGTAAAAGTGCCCTTTTAGTATCTAAATTATGAACTTACTGTTTACTCTCTGTGTAAGGTGCCATTGAGTCAATTGCAGAAGGGTGATGGTGTGTATCACAGATTTGTCTATTCCCAATTCCAAGTTTCAACCACAGACCTCAATGTTTCTGTGTCACTGCATCAGTGCAGCGTCGAATCATTGCTGTATTTCAGGTCAAGATTGAAAAGGAACTCAGTGCCGTCTATCGACGATTGTTTGAACCACTCCGTGTGCCTCCAGATTTGTTCAGAAGATTAACTGGACAGTTTTGCATGATCCAGACCTTGAAAAAGGGCCAGACTTATGCTGCAGAGGATAAAACCTCAGTTGATGACCGTCTGAGTATTCTTTTGAAGGGAAGGTAAGTGCTTTGTGGAAATCAAAATTCCTAGCTTGCCTGGAATCTTTCCATGGCCTCTGGGAAGGAAATGTCAGCTCATGGAGAAGGCAGTCACAGAGTTTGTTGTTGGTGAAATTTTATTTTGCAACTACATTTCAGAATGCTATGGAGCAATAGGTTAAAACTAGGTTGAATTAACTAGTCTGTTGTTGATGTCAGTTTTTCCATTGTGAACATTTTCATCTTTTTTGACCTTTTATTGAATGTTAATGAAGTTGGGTGTAGTTGCTCATGCCTGTAATCTGGGAGGCTGAGATGGGAGGATCACATGAGCCCAAGAGCTTGAGACCAGCTTAGGCAACACAGTGAGACCTCATCTCTACAAAAAATATTAGCCAGGCATGGTGGCGCACCCCTGTAGTCCCAGCTACTCAGGAGGGTGAGGCGGAAGGATTGCCTGAACCCAGGAGCTCAAGGCTGCAGTGAGCCACGATCATGCCACTGCACTCTACCGTGGGCGACAGAGTAAGACCCCGACTCAAAAAATTAATGAGTCAAAATTGAAGTAGGCTTAAATTAAGCATTAAGCTTGTGCATGCTTCAGAGGTGATTTTTGTTGTTGTTGTTGTTTTGGTTTTGAATATCACAAAAATATACCTTCTAGGAATATCAGTCTTCTGGAAAGCATCAGTTGTATTGTGCCAGTGTCATTATTGCTGGCACCCCTTTCTCAGAAGTTTCCTAGTTTGAGTATCAAATTCCATGGTCATTGCAATTATAAGAGTAATGATAACCATCAGAAGGCACATGGCTGGTTGTTTTTTCTTTTTCTTACATTATTTTTTGAAGTACTTGTGCCTCAGGAAGTGCTTTTTTTTTTTTTTTTATAAGCAGGTTTATTGAGAGGACAGGAAAGCTCCCAGAGTGGGAGGGGACTGGAATGGGTTGCCCAGGAAGTGCTTTTAATTATGTCCATCGTCTGTGGTATCCTTAAAGTTTTAGTATAAAATGCATCACTTAGAGAATGGCTATTTTAAAGCTTGTCATGTTACTTGTGGAATATTATGTATATATTAACACTGGTTTCTGTTATCAGAATGAAGGTCTCCTATCGAGGACATTTTCTGCATAACATTTACCCCTGTGCTTTTATAGATTCTCCTGAATTTAGGTCAACTCAGATGCACAAGGGTGAAAAATTCCAGGTACGATTCCACATTATTTTTAAGATTTAAACAACCTTACATCTCATTCAAAATCCAGAGGATATTAATAGAAACTTGGCTGTGATTTACTGGAAAAAAAAAAAGATGTTACCATAAGGTGTATAAGGTATAATCTCATTTTTTAAGAAACTTAAAAAATATTGTATATGTGTTTACCAAAAGAATTCTAGAAAAATATATCTTAATTTGGTCATAATATTAACACTGTTATTTCTAGATTGTGAGTTTGATTGCTTTTTTATGTTTTCCCTTTTTTGCTTATTTGAATTTTTCCATAGAAAACATCTAGTGCTTTTATTAGAAAAAAGGAAAATGTCAGTTGTCGGTGATCAGTGTTCCTAAATCATGGAATTGATTACTTTTTTTGGAGGCAAAACAAAGCTGACTTTGCCCTAGAGAATCTATTTTGTAATTCTCATGAAAAAATATCCAATTATTTGTTTATACTTAACGAATATGTTTAAGAACAAAGAGTGAAGTTCTTCATAGTAGCAATAATTTGAATGTGGACTGCCTATGTGACTCTTTTGTGCTAAAAAAAAAAATTGCTTCATTACATGGTACTTTCTTCTGATTCTTTTTCTAAGTGTCCAGCTTCCTGTTTTATTCATTCACCTCATTATTGGCAGAAAAGTAACCAAGAAAATGAATGAGAGTTTCCTTTAGCCTTGGCCTCTGGATAAGCAGCAGTAGGGAAATATCCTGAGACCAGGATTATTTATGAGCAAGAAGGTGAATCCATTTAGGAGAAAATGTAATGCGGGGGATGTTACCACCTGAGGGAGGAAGAAATGTCACTGTTTCTTGATGGTAAAACCTTAGAGTCTCATTTTGAGATGCCATACATTTTGGGGTTCCACAAGAGTATAGATAAAAGGAAAAAATTACAGACATACAGTTTAGTTGATTTCATTTCAGATGATTTCAGCCCTGCCTCATTCCCACCCTACCTGAGTAACTGGCCTGAGTTACATATGTGTTCACTGTGTGCACCACCATTCCCACATGAGTTCACTGTGAGCAACACTGTTCTTCTTACAACACAGAAGAAGAAAGCTAATGCCAGACCCTGGCTCCTGTGTTTACTCTGTCATCTTGTTATTGTGAGGGTCAGCTTTGCCGTGAGATTTATGCTCTTATTTTATCTATCATCACCACCCTCTACATGTTGGTACAGGGTCACTTAATTCTCTCTTTTCCACTGACTTTTTACAGTTTCTTCTTCCAAAACCCAACATATATCTGTTGAGTCTGTTTCTCGTGTATAGTAGCGGGTGGCTTTCTATGGTAACTGTCACACATAATCCTAAAAAGACTGAAATATGAAGATGGGGTGGAAACTGAGCCACCTTTCTTTCCAAAATCAAGTGGTCCCCAAGAGGTCAATACTAACAGGTACTAACTATCTCTCCCACTGGACTTCAAATTATATTTCTAATTACATTAGCAAAAAAGAACTTCCAACCACTAGCTACAGTTTTCTTTCTTCTTGGGAATGGGGGAGTGGATTTTGGTAGTTGGGAATTGTTCCTGGTAATTTTTATGAAGAGTCCAAAAACATGACCAGAACTGCGTCCTGTAGCTGGATGGAGATAAGTTTGGCTTTGCCTACTGTCAGCATTTCTCCTCATAGAGTCTGATGTGGCCTTTCCTGTCAAGCATTAGTCCTGTACAGTCGAAGCCATCAGAGTAAGCCTTCGGGGGAGATTGTGCTTGGATTGTTTATAAAATATTCCTGTTGGTGTTTACAAAATGTTCCTGTCTCCACTATCCTCTGTGTCAGGCAGCAGAACTCTTTGGGAATCTCAAGTGAGAAGCTGATCCATTGCCTTGAGATAATTGTGGCCAACCCGGTTGCCAGAGCTTAGTCTGATTCTCTGCCTGGAAGATGTCCCTTTGGACCTTTCATTGCTATATTTGCTTTTATTCTCTAAAATTCTTCACAAGAACTCAAGCACAGCACTGCTGAAACTTAATAACTTAAGAAGGAAGCTTACTTTATGGAAGCTTTAAAACTTCTTATGTTGCTTTATATAAAAATTCTCATTGAAAAATACACTTTACTTGACTGTTGTGACAGGAAATCATTAAATAAAACCATCTTTTTGGCAGAAATGAAGCATTAGTTATCAAGTAAAATGATTTCCGTTAGCTGGCTTCCAACTAAACCTATGCTCTCATGGGCCTGGAAGTTGCTCATATGTACTGTAAGTATGGCTTATTATTTGAATACTGTTACTAAATTTGTATTCAATAATAATTTAAATGGGTTTAAAGTAATTTCCAGCCATCAATTAAAAATGAATTTGTGAAGCAAATGTTAAGTGTCATACTAAAAGTATCATTGCCTCAGTAGAAATTTGAGGTAATTCAAATGTCTGAAGAGAAGTGAAATGCCTTAGGCATCACCCAAGTCCAATTTCTGCTGCTCCTGGATGATTTCCAACTCCTCTTTGAACTCCTTCTCCCACTGCACATGAATTATGTTTTCCAGAGTCATGGGTGACATCTTTGCGCAATGGGGACCTCAATTCTTTGTGACTCTCTCTTGAGCACTCAAGTACGTGGCTAGGCCATCATGAGTGCCCAGTGCTTACCTTCCTGTTCTTACTCCCCTGGAATATTTTCTAGTTGCTTTCCATTTGCTCAGCCACCTCCTCCTGTTTCTGGGGGTTCCCTGGGACTAGTTGTGTATATGTCTCTTCTTATCAACCTTGCCATTTTTTATCATATGTCGTTACTCATTATCAGCATCCTCACTAGAACGTCAGCTTCATGATGTGTGTTCAGCCATTCTTTGTGTGAGGGGTTCCTGATGAACTGTGGCTCCTGCCTTGTGGTCATTAGGCCAAAGTGCTTTCTTTCTTTCTTTTTTTACATTATAGATATGTGGGGTAGAAGTTAGGATTAGTTACACAAGCAGACTTTGTGAAGGTGAAATTTGGGCCTCCAACTGGCCCTCACTTCCCCTGATTTAGGACCAAGTACCCTTTGTAATGGTACGTACCCCCTCCATCCCCTGGCAGTGTCCATTGACTGCCAATCCCTCCCTTGTGCGAATGTGACTGATGTTCAGGTCCCACTAATGAGAACATGTGATATTCAGTTCTTTGTTTCTGTGAAAGATTACTAAGTATGATATGGTCTCCAACTCTGTCCAATTTGCAGTGAATTCTATGATTTTACTCTTCTTTATGGCTGTGTAATACTCCATCATGTATATGTACCACGTTTTCTTTATCCAGTCCACTTTTGATGGTCAGTGGGGTTGGTTCCATGTTTTTGCTACTGTGAATAGTGCAACTATAAACATGCATGTGCCGGTATTTTTTGGTAGAACAACTTATGTTCCTCTAGGTATATTCCCAGGAAAGGTATTGCTGTATCGAAGGTCAATTTTTAGTTCTTTTAGGAATCTCCACACTGCTTTCCACAGAGGTTGAACTAGCCTGCATTCCCACCAACAGTGTAGAAGCATTCCCTTTTCTCTGCACCCATGCCAGCAACTGTTGTTTTTTGATTTGTCAATAATGGCCATCCTTATTGGAGTTAGGTGATATTTTATTGTGGTTTCCATTTGCGTTTCTCTGATGATTAGTGAGGCTGAGCGTTTTTCCATGTGTATAACTTCCTGTATATCTTCCTTCAAGAAGTGTCTATTCATGTCCAGGCTAAAGTAGTTTCTGTGCATTCGTCTTGTTGAATATTGGGTGCAAGGGATAGATCTTGACCTAAAAGAAAAACGTGTCTGTGCTGGACGTCAAAAGTGCTCACTCCACCACTGATTAACATGTGTTGGTGAATAAATTTTTTGGCATCTGAGAAATGGGGAAGAATATTACTTATTTTGTCTTGAAGGGACTCTTGGGATTCCCCTTACATGATAGATGTAAAGCACCTTAAATGCTTAAAAGTGCCACACAGATTCAGAGTGCATGGCATTATGTGTGACAGTCATCCCCTTGTAATTCTCTACCACTTTCTCTTGCTCTGAAGTTGTCACGACTTTTACTGCTATCTGAGTTTGTCATATTTCTTTGTTATCAACCTCCCTCCTTCACGGGGAAAGGATCTTGTCTTTCTTGTTCACCATTGTAACCAGGGTGCCTTAAATAGCATCTAGCATAAAGTATGTGCATAGTAATGTATATTGAAAGATTGAATGAAATTGCTGGGCAAGGTGGTTCATGCCTGTAATCCCAGCATTTTGGAAGGCCAAGGCAGAGGATTGCTTGAACCCAGGAGTCTAAGACCAGCCTAGATAATATAGCAAGACCTCGTCTTTACAAAAAAATTAAAAAATTAGCTGGGCGCAGTGGCACATGCCTGTATTCCCAGCCACTTGGAAGGATCGCCTGTGCCCAGGAGGTCGAGGCTGTGATGAGCAGTGATCATACCATTGCACTACAGACTGGATGGCAGAGTGAGACCCTGACTCATAAAAACAAACAAAAAAAGAAATTTGAGTTTTATGAGGTCTTAGAACTGCTGATGTGTTTCTTAAATGCAAATATGTTTGGTTTGAGGGATTCCTATTTTAATATAATAAATAGTACAAACTTATTTTTTCCTAAAAACATTGACCCATTTTTTAAAAGTAGCCAAATGCTCTGATTTGCTAACAATCAGATTTCAGCCTGTTGATGTAAGGAGACAAGCTGGGTTTTTCATTTCCTCTCTTGGTAGACATAAATACCCCTTGTCATCTGAAATGTGTTTAATTTTACGACTAAAAACAGGGAAAAGCTCCTTTGGAAATATTTGCTCTGAATCCCAGGTAGGACTTCATTTCAACTTACCAAATCTTTATTAATCTCCTACTGGGACAGGCATTGGGTTTAATGTTAAAGATGTAAAAATGGTTTTTTGCCTTCTACTATATTTGTATTCATTTGCTAATTCCTTCATACCATAAGCATGGGTTAAACACCAAGGGCATTCAGACGTGAAGACACACAATCCCTGCCATCAGAGTGCTTGGGGGAACAGACAGGCCAGCAGATGAGTGTGGACCTAGTGATATGAGTGCTGTAACGAAGCTTGGAGATGTATTAGCTGATGGAAGACGTGCCTGGGAGGACAGCCTTCCTGACACTGAGTTGTGAGGGTCTGACTCCTTACTCTGGGGAAAGGATTTATTTGAGGGATACTTGAACTCTGTGTAGTGCAGTTACGGTGCCTTCCTGCTTTCCTGTGTAACAACAAACTAGGGGAAAGTATGGTTTCCAGTTCTGAGTTAATTATAGGGGTTGGAGGTTGGGTCTTTGTGAATTTTTCTGGTGGACTACCCTGGAGCTGGCTTGAAAGGTCACACAGAAACAGCTATGACAGAAGGACCTTCGCCAGCCATATTAATCAGCCACAGTCCAGACCCTTGAAGTTTTCTCAATCTGTAGTGTATATTTATGGAGTTGGCTGGGCAGAAGGTCTTTTATCCTCAATTTGCCTCACACATCTACCCTTGAAGTCATAAATAACCCTCATTGTAATCTACAGAGTGTAAAGAAATATTTATCATGGCTGGGTGCAGTGATGCACGCCTGTAATCCCAGAACTTTGGGAGGTCAAGGTGGAAGGATCACTTGAGGCCAGGAGTTCAAAACCAGCCTAAGCAAGATAATGAGATTCTTAAAAATCAAAAAATTAGCTGGACTTGACAAGATAATGAGATCCTTAAAAATCAAAAAATTAACTGGACAGTCCCAGCTACTCAGGAGACTGACACAAGAGGATTGCCTGAGCCTAGGAATTAGAGACTGCAGTGAGCTGTGATTGTGCCCTGCACTTTAGCCTGGGCAGAGTGAGACACCCCCAACTCAAAACAAACAAAAAAAGAAATATGTATCGTAAATAATATGTCCAATTGCAGCCTCAGTCTAGTGTATGGTACGCAGTGGTACTGACACAGTGGCCATTCTTCTGTCACCAGACCTAATGAAACAACAACAAAACTTGGAGAATTTGCTTTTATTTACTCTACAGATTGCTTTTTTTTTTTAGAAAGTAGGATTTATTGAGAGGACAGAAAAGTTCCCACAGTGAGAGGGGACCCAAAGGGGTTGCCCTATAGATTGCTTTTTTAAAAACATTATGGCTCAGTGGCCTCAACCTGTAATCCCAGCACTTTGGAAGGCCGAGGCAAGTGAATTGCCTGAGCCCATGGGTTCGAGACCCACCCGGGCAACTTGGCGAGATCTCGTCTCTACAGTAAATCAAAAATTAGCCGAGTGTGGTAGCGCACGGCTATAGTTTCAGCTACTTGGAAGGGTGAGGCAGAAGGATTGCTAGAGCCCAGCAGGTCTAGGCTGTGGTGGCCGTAAACAGCATGCCACTGCATTCCAGTCTGGGCAACAGGGTGAGACTCCAACTCAAAAAATAAAAAATTAAAATAAATAAAAAACATAACTTTATACATAGTTATAGAAGCTTGTGGGCATTGGATTTTAGTTTAGTTTAATTTGACAGGTCATTGCTATGACAATGTCGACTAAATTATTCTACTTTGTTTATCTCCCAAATAACTGTAGTCATAATTTATATACGTAAATGTACTTTATTCTGTGCCTGCTTGTTTCTTTGGCAGGTCACCATTGTCGCAGATGATAACTGCAGATTTTTATGCTGGTCAAGAGAAAGATTAATGTACTTTCTGGAATCAGAACCTTTCCTATATGAAATATTTAGGTACCTTATTGGAAAAGACATTACAAATAAGCTCTACTCATTGAATGATCCCACCTTAAATGATAAAGTAAGTTTTTTCTGAGTTTGTTTATTTTGTTAAATAAATGTGTATATGAGGTATATCTCACTTTACAAAATACATATTTTCCTGAATTTTCAGTAGTCATATGTTAATTAGGACACTTGGAAGGTAGAGATCCTTCAGGGAATCATTTCTTGAGAGCAGAAGGTATTTTGTAATGAGTACATTTGCCATCACTGTTCTTCGTGAGAGGTCTATACATGTCAGGGACCAGTGTCTATGGTGATGAGAGGTACTGTCCTCTTCAAGAGAGTCTTTTAATAAGGAAGATGATGAGGAAGTGGGAGATGGAATAGGCCCAGGAGGGCAGGGTAGTGGGGAGGTTGCAGACAGAGGAAGGCTGACAGACGCCAGCGAGCAGGGAGCTCGCTGGAAGGCTCTCTCTTCCTGGCGAAGCCCCTTCCTGACATCTTCCTGGTCAGGCCTTCTCCCAGGAAGCCCATAGCTGATAGCAGAGTTATGGAATTTCAGAGCTGCATAGAGCTTCAACAATTTGCAACATGAGCCTAATTTTCCCACATTTGTTTAGAAGGACATTAAAAGTATTACAAGAGGGAATTTGCAAAACGTCACGTCTGTGATAAGTACTGTTATCCAGGGACAATGAGTCTGCATTTGTGCCCTCTCAAAGTTATATTGTCTAGGCTGTCTATCAAATTAAACTTGTACTTATTATTTCAGATTAATAAGTAGTCTATCAAGTATATTAAAATTTCACTAACATATTTGTAGTAACAGCTAATAATCAAAACCACAGCTCATGTTTATTGGGCTCTTAATGTGTACCAGGTACTCTTTTTTATGCACCAAATTATTTCAAGGAGAGTACATGCAACTTAAAGTGAATATATGATCCAAGTCCCATACATCTCAGAAATATTACAACTTCGCTTTGTAGAAGGCCAAAAAGCTGGAACATCAGCTCAGCCTCTGCACACATATCTCAATGCTGGAAATGAGGAACAGCATAGCCAGCTCCAGTGACAGTGATGACGGCTTGCACCAGTTTCTCCGGAGTACCTCGAGCATGTCCTCTCTTCGTAAGTTATCCCGAAACTGACACTACTCCCGGGTTTTGATGGGTGTCCCTGGAAATAGACAAGTGACACCTTTAGCCAGAAAAATAACTTTGCCAGTCACTGTTTGGCAACCAAAGATAACAATAACAACCATCAGGTTTTTTTTCTAGCTTTTTCTCCCATATGCATATCGGCTAAAATCCAACCTTAGCACTCTTACTTCTGTTTCAGAAATTTTTCACTTGTTTTGCCATGTACTTTGCCTAACTACTGACTCACCAGACTAGTGTAAAAGCGTCCACATGGTTTGGTGGATATTTAGCTTTGTTGGGGTCGTGATTTTATTTTATTTTTCTGACTGTAGGCACTACCATGCCTGGCTAAATTTTTTAATTTTTTGTAGAGATAACATCTTGCTATGTTGCCCAGGCCAGTCTGAAACTCCTGGGCTCAAGTAATCTTCCTGCTTTGTCCTTTCGAAGTAGTGGGATTACAGGCGTGAGCCACTGCATCCAGCCACGTTCGTGATTTCAGTTAGAGTAAAAGCCTGAACCCAGTAGTGTGTTAAAAATGGTAGGAAAATAACTGCTGGGTATTCTGCTGCTGGCTGGTTATCTCAGTGTTAGCACCAACAGTTAGAAAGTGATTGGGAAGCAGATTATTCCTGAAGGGATCACTCAACACCCTGGTGAGTTACTTTGTTCACACACCTGTCAAGAGGCAAGTTTTCCAAGATTCTTCTTACTTTAGATTGTCTTAAAACATTTTAAGTAACACTAATAGCACAGGTGTTTAAAAATGAAAAAAAAACTAAATTATTTTAAATTACTAAAATTATTGTAAGAATTATTCTAATGATGGTATAAAAGGGCTGATAACAGTGGCTCGTGCCTGTAATCACAGCACTTTGGGAAGTGGAGGCAGGAGGCTTGCTTGAGCCCAGGTGTTGGAGATCAGTCCAGGCAACAAAGCAAGACCTTGTCTCTACACAAAGTTTTAAAAATGAGTCGGGTGTGGTGGCATGTGCATGTAGTCCCAGGTACTCGTGAGGCCGAGGGAGGAGGATTGCCTGAACCCAGAAGGCCGAGGCTACAATAAGCCGTGATGGTGCCACTGCACTCCAGCCAGGGTGACAGAGTGAGATCCCAACTGAGAGAGAGAAAAAAAAAAGTGATGGTATAAAAACCTTGAACAAATTCCTATGAATTCTTCCACTGTATAAACTAAAAATCTTTTCATATTTCCAATTGCATCTTAAAGTAACTGTAACTTTTTTTTTTAATGCAGACACATTCAATACTCCTATATATTTATGTAAATGATCCTGTAACATTGTTATACCTTGGGTAAATTAGACTAAGGATTTTAAGTATTGTATAGTCAGGAGAGGCTGGAATTTACATGACCATATAATTGGTATATACAGAAGACAGAACTTTCCCTTTTCCCTTTTAGGTTTTGTTAAGTTTACTGGGTCTGAGAATCAAATTAATATAAGACAGATTAACAAGAGAAAAGTATATACTTTAATGCATGTGGTCTGAGCTTCTGTAAAAGTTCATATGTAAGTTTTATGTGGCATAGCAGCTGTCAGGAAATGAAGACTCAAAGAAGACTTAGAGTCAAATACTTACACACTGAATTGGACAAATAGGAAGTCATGAAAAAGCCACTAAATTGTGTTGGAAGACTTAAAGATAAGCCATGTTTTAATAAGGCTTGCACAGAATTCTTTCTGTCTCAACTTCTTGTCCTTGAAGGTATGTTATTTTCTGTCTGCTACAGGGAAGGCATCTTTCACATGGGAACTTCATTTCCTATTTTTAAGAAATAGAATGAAGGTCGGAGTGATCTTCTTGCACTTGCTATCACCTGCTGTTTTTTTTTTTTTCAAGTGCCTTTAATTCAAAATAGTCAATATGCTAGAATGGCCTATTTTTAACTCCTTCAGGTGTCGGCTTCCAAAGCCGAGTCTGGGCATAGCAGTACACTGTGGCCCTAAAAGAGATTTTAAGAGCAACACAAATGAGAACTTGGAAGTGATATTTTATTCCATAGTAGCTTTGTGAAGGTATTAAGTTAACGGAGCCACACGTGCAGGCTAGGCGCTGCTCCTCTCCACCCTGGAGCTGGGCAGCGGAGCAGCTGCCATCTGGGTGGCCTTTGTCCTGGCAGAGGGAAGACAGCAAGGAAAGGTTCACACGATGGCTCTTAAAGCTCTGCTCCAAAGTAGCAAGTACCACTCTGCTCATGGTCCAAAGGAGTCACTTGCCAAAACCGACATCAAAGGGGAGATCACTCACCCCTCCTGCAGGGACAATGTGGGAAGGGACTAGAGAGAGAAAGAAAGCGGCTGGGCATGGTGGCTCCTGCCTGTGATCCCAACACTTCGGGAGGCGGAGGCGAGAGCATTGTCTCAGCCCAGGATTCGAGACCAGCCTGGGCAACTTGGCGAGACCTTGCCTCTATAATAAATCAAAAAATTAGCCAGGCATGGTGGCACGTGCCTATAGTTCCAGCTACCTGGAAGGCTGAGGCAGAAGGATTGCCTGAGCCCAACAGGTTGAGGCTGCGGTGGCTGTGAGCTTGCCACTGCACTCCAGCCTGGATAACAATGAGACAACTCAAAAAAAAAGAAGAAAGAGAAAGAAAGCAACTAATTAGACTGTCCCGCAGTGCACCACACAAGGTCATTTGTCATTTTATAAGTGAGGCTGTTGAGAGTTCGAGATGCTTACTCACTTGCACCCATCCCACAGAGGTTGGTGCTGGGATGCAAACCTGTGTGTCCTGTCTGATTCCAAAGCTCATGCTCGTAGACCAGATTGCCTCTGTGTTTTAAAAAGAAAAAGAAAAGCAAATAACATCTGACTAGTGCTCTGTGATGTGCGGGTCCTTCCATATGCATGCTTGCATGTGAACCTGATGGCTGTGGAGCCAGGCACAGGAACTGGAATTATTTGCCCCTTTGCAACCTACAATTGGTGAGCAGGTGGTGACTTGGCCAAAGTCACTTCTTTCCACTCCCGCACCTGCCGTCCCCTGATTCCTTTCTCATGAACAAGCAGTGCTGTGAAGAGGTTTTGATAGATTGCTTAATGTCATCCATGTCAATAAAAATGTTCACCTTCTTGTTAGTATTGGGGTACTAGGGGTCTACATAGTAACATTTAAAATTATCCGGTGGTAAAGAAAATGCGGTACATGATGGAGTATTACGCAGCCATAAAGAAGAACAAAATCATGGCCTTTGCAGCAACTTGGATGCAACTGGAGACCATCCTACCAAGTGAACTATCACAGAAACAAAAGACTGAATACCACATGTTGTCACTCATAAGCAGACCCTGATCTCGGGTCACACAAGCACAAGGGTGGGATTGGCAGACACTGGACATTGCTAGGGGAGGGAGATGGGCGCATGGCAACACACTGGTTACCCGGTCCACTATGGGGGTGAGAGGGCCAGCCAGAAGCCCAAACTTCACCTGCATGCAACCTACTTATGTAGTAAATCCTCACTTGTACCCTACAACTCCAAAATACAGTAAAATAAACAAAATATAATAAATCAAATAAACTTATCCAGTGATATTCTCTGTCATTTAGCTTTTGGTTAGCTTTCACTTTGCCTAGTCATACTTACAGAATGACAAGCAGTGTAAAAAATTAAATGTACCTTGTATCTTTTTAATGAAAAATTCTCACTTGTTCATTAACCCAAATACATAAGTTGATTTAAACATTAACATGCATATTTCTCATATTTTTTGAACCAAGATCTGAATAGCATGTGCACGCTGCATTCAGTTGATATGTCTTTTTGAATGTATGGTCTCCCCTTCCATCTCTTTGTGTGTTTCTGCATGGTTTTTGTTTTTGTTTTTTTGGTTTTTGTTTTTTTGGTTCTGTAGAACACTGATTCTTAAATGTGCATATGAACCACCTGAAGATTTTATTCAAGCTTCTGATACAGCAAGTCTGAGGTGTGGCCCGGGAGTTCACAACTTTAACAAGTACCCATGTGATACTAGTGTGGCTGGTCTGTCAGCTATACTTTGAGTAAAGGCTGTAGAATTTCCTGCCTTCTGGAATTTTGCTGATGTGTCTTTGTGATGGTGATTATGGTGTTCTTGTATTTCTTTTTTTGTTTGTTTGTTTGAGTCAGGGTCTCACTCTGTCACCTAGACTGGAATGCAGTGACACGATCATGGCTCACTGCAGCCTCAACTTCTTGGGCCCAGGTGATGCTCCTGCCTCAACCTCTTGAGTAGCTGGGACTTCAGACGAGTGCCACCACACCTGGCCAATTTGTTTTTGTTTTTTGTAGAGATGAAGTCTAGCTATGTTGCCCAGGCTAGTCTTGAACTCCTGAGCTCAGGCGATTCTCCCACCTCGGCTTCCCAAAGTGCTGAGTTACAGGTGTGAGTCACCGCCCCCAGCCTTGTATTTCTCAACTACTGGTAGCTTGCATAGATTCTGGTGAAACCAGATCTATGTCAACCGGAAATGGCACAAATATACTTCATAACATTACACAGCAAATGCTCAGGTAAACAGAAATGCATTTTGGAAAATGGTGGTGGGTGGAGACTTTAAGTGAACTATTGCAATGAAATTGCTAAGCCGGGTACAGTGACTCATACCTGTAATCCCAGCACTTTGGGAGGCAAAGGCAAGAGGATTGTTTGAGTCCAGGAGTTTGAGACCAGCCAGGGCAACTTGGTAAGACCTCATCTCTATAACTAAAAAAAAAAAAAATTAGCTGGGCATGGTGGTGCACGTCTGTAGTTCCAGCTACTTGGAAGGCTGAGGCAGAAGGATCACCTGAGCCCAGCAGGTCGAGGCTGTGGTGGCTATGAGTATGTCACTGCACTCCAGCCTGGGCAACAGAGTGAGACTCCAACTAAAAAAGAAATTGCTTTTGTTCCCATTTCTCGTCTTGTGGTTTATTTTGTACTTGCCACACAATGCTAAGGCCACAGATTATTTCTACCCTTCACCACACAAGCTCTGTACTCCAGATTATCAACTAAAGGGAAGAAAGTGAAGTAATGAGATCACCTGAGAAAAATGCATTCCTATCTGTTTATTCTGTGGTTCATAATCCAATTCATGTAACTCTTTTGACTTTCCCATTTAGGTTTCATGCTTGCGTGTTTTTATTTGTTTTGTTTTAAGTCAGAGTCTCTGTCATCCAGGCTGGAGTGCAGTGGCACCATCACAGCCACCACAAGCCTCGACCTGCTGGGCTCAGGTGATCCTTCTGCCTCACCCTTTCAAGTAACTGGGACTGCAGGCACATACCAGCACGCCTGGCTGATTTTTTTTTTTTTCCTGGAGCTGTGGTCTCGCCATGTTGCCTAGGCTGGTCTCGAACCCCTGAGCTCAGGCAATCTTCTCATCTCTGCCTCCCAAAGTGGAATTATAGTCATGCACCTGGTGCTTGTATTGTGTTTGTGAAGGAGAAAAGGAAGAGACAAGGTGTGCAAGTCGGGTGAGAAGGCTTTAATGCCATCGTAAGCTTTCTTGTCTCTGCCCCTGGACCAAGGTGCTTGCTCAGCAGGTTACTTTGTCAACTTCTGGTCATCTTCTCTCCTTTTAAGGGTTAGCTCCCACCTCATAATGTATAAAACACACACACTCACCCAGATTGATTGCACAGCCAATTCCTTCACTAGTAAGTGCTACCCAGCACAGGTATCACCACAGCAACAGGAGCACATGTTATGTTTCTTTGAAAGTTGCAGAACTTTATTTGAATTCATTGGGGTTAAACAACCTTATGTTCAGATTGTGCCTTTTTTTTTAAAATCATGAGACAGTATAGGCAATGCAATCAGTTGGAGCTCATCTTTGAGAGAATTTGTTAGTTTTAAACCATATCTTTTTTTGTGAAATAATAATAATCAAAATGTATAATGTTTTTGAAGATACTTGCAATACTTAGATATTTCTGTCTGAGAAAAAGATATTTGTAAATATTTTTTGTTATTAGTGCCACACTGGTACTCTGGACAATCTACTGATTTCACATGACCTCATTGTACAAATATATGTAAGTCAAGTTAGCCTGTATCTAGGTAGGATTCTTGTCTGCAAAGACTAACAACGTGTCTGACAACGAGTTTTTCTCAACTGTCTTATGCATTTATTTACCTGGAAAGATGCAGAAAGCCACTACAGCTTCATGAAATCATCTGTTCAACTCAATTTGTATTTCATATCCCTGTGAACAGCCATAGACTTATAAACAATAGGCTTTGCATGAACTATACAGGGTAGAAAAATGTGACCAGGCAGCAGGTATGTGAACCCCAAACTACTCTTAGACCTTGAGAAAAACAAACCCTTCATTTTACAGACGAATAAAGTATAGTTTAGGGAGATTAAGTAACTTGATCAAGGTTACTTGGCTTGAAACAGAAGTGTTGAACTTGTTACAAGTTCTTCCTTTGCCTTTTACCTTACAGTGACCGTCTCCATGTGGGCGAAAACTTATTTGGGGATATTTGGCCACTGCTATAGCCGCTGATGCATCTTGACCACCTTCATCTGTGTTCTTACTGGATCCTCACAGCTACCTGTGAGGTGGCTGTTGCATTTTCCCCTTTTAGGCTTAAGGAATAGGACCTCTGTCTCTCCCCACACCCCTGCGGTCGGTGGGGGCTGTGCTCTGACACCAGTGTCCCCATTATCACCAGCCCATAACTGACCTCTATCACCACCCAGTATCTTCCTTCTTACCTGTAAAATGACAGTGAAGGAATTTTCTATAGTTATGTATTTTAATCAAAAATTTCCAAAAATTATCTAGTTAATATCCACATAGAAGGACCAAATAGTAAAAAAGGAAATCTGAAAATGC
This sequence comes from Carlito syrichta, assembly GCF_000164805.1. Classification (NCBI taxonomy): domain Eukaryota; kingdom Metazoa; phylum Chordata; class Mammalia; order Primates; family Tarsiidae; genus Carlito; species Carlito syrichta. Next base: position 1,759,077 of record NW_007253372.1, on the reverse strand, counting down.
AAAGAACTGACCCCCTGCAACCTGATGCCAGTCCTGCTCTCAAGGAGCAATCAGTTTGGAGCAATTTCTGTCCACAGTGCTACACGATGTGCTGTTATTTATCCACTTAACCTTTGTCCTCAGACTTCACTTCCCGTTCCCCCCCACTTCAATACAATGGTGTCCCTAGTCTTTATTCCTTTATTACTTACCTCTGTACATTAAACAATGCATTTCAGCCTTTATTTCTTTTCTCTCTGCACCATTTTTAAAGGTGAGAACATTTGCACCCTGCCCTTTCTTATTCTTCCCCTTTCCGCCTTCAAAACGTCGTGGGTCTCTTCTTTTACTTCAAAACTATCAGGATTGTGGTACATTCTTTTTTGTTGCCTCCTTTTATCTATGAATTGTTTCACAAAGTTTAAAACGAATAAACAATGTGGACATTATTATGCTTTATGCAGAAGCAAATAGTGGCTGTGTATGGCGGGGCGGGGGGAGGGGTGCAAAAAAAAACCAAAACAAAACCATAGATACATTTTAAGAGATGTTATCTATGTATTACTTTTCAAAGTTGAATTGAATTATGGTAACAATGTGTAGTATGATGTTCACTCAACTGTGGTTTCCGCCATTTTCTTTGACTGTCCTGCCTGTCGCATGGTGATGCTAGCATTCATTTGATTAACACCTATCCTTTGAGCGAACGTCATACTCAAAATGTTTTTGGCTAGCCGGGCTCGGTGGCTCAGCCTGTAATCCCGCGCCTTTGGGAGGCTGAAGTGAGTGGATTGCCTGAGCCTGCGGGTTCGAGACCCGCCTGGGCAGCGAGACCTCATCTCTACAATAAATCAAAAAATCAGCTGGGCGTGGTAGCACATGCCTGTAATTCCAGCTACTCGTAAGGCTGAGGTGGAAGGATCGCAGGAGCCCAGCAGGCGAGGCTGCAGTGGGCGGGAGCAGTCACTGCACTCCAGTCTGGGCGACCGAGTGAGACTCCAACTCAAAAAAAAAAAATGTTTTTGGCACCCCCTGTATTTATGTATTTCTGTTTCCAATGTCACAATTCCTGCTCAAAGGGGAATATTCCTAATATCAAACTCAAATTGGTTCTTCCTTCATGTAAAAATCAAGCCATGGTTTACTTGATACATTGGCCCTCTTTTTTCCTGAAGTTGTCTTGCTTTTGTGGAGAGGACACATCTTTTTCACCATATCCCCAGTATCTTCTGGCTTCTTACTCATTCTGTCTTTTAGGTGAAACCCATTTTATTTTCTTCTTGACATCTTGTCCTTTATTTGAACCATTGTCTTTTCATACTGCTTTTTGGTTTTGTGGGCATTTCTAGTTGCCTTTCTTTTTTTCTACACTTGCCCTTTCTGTCCATATAACTCTTTCAGTCTACCAATTCCGTATCCCCTTTTCCCAGAGACCTTCCTCATAGAGCCTGCCATCCTCCAGCTTCATCCTAGATGCGCTGTTCTCTGGGCCGTTGCTTAGCTACTGTCCCAGAACCTGTCCTCACTCCTGCTGGATTTGTTCACCATCTCCTTGGCTCTATAGCATCCTCTTTGTGGGCAGGAAGGAGCTGCAGGACTTTTGCTGTTCCTTGGCTGCTCACACCCGGTGCTGTGCAGCTCAGGACCCTGATCACCTGACTGAGTGGTCAGGAACTGATCTGAGAATGATTCCTTGGACCAGCGAGAGTGTCTTCACGGAAGCCGCTATCCTGATCCAGCCTCCACATTTGCCCTAATTTTGTATGCTTTGTTTGAGTTCCTCAGTGTTGGTGCTGAGACCATTTAATGGAAAATTAGGTATGAGGGCTGCAACTACCCTTCAATATGATTGTTTAAAATGCTTCCATTCAAACTCAGTTTCCTCAATTTAAAAAAATCTGATGATATAAGTAGGCAAAGGCAGGAAAAGAGATGATAATTATTTCTAGCAAAGAAGCCATTAAATCCTTCCCCATCCCCATTCTTCAAAAATTGTAAAATCTAATTAAAATTCTAAACTCTTGTAGGTTTTTAATTACTTGCTAAAGCAGTTGGCCAGATGGTTAAACATAATAAAAATAATAACATTTTGAAAAGAATGAAGAAAACATCATTAAAGTTAACAAAAGAGAAGAGAAAAAAAATCTTAAGGCATGATGTTAGATAGTTTACCAATGTGTTGCTTCTTTTTAAAAAATGTGTTTCTTAAGCAAAGATGAAAGTCACTTAACAAACTTCACATCATGGTTCACTACTTACTTGAAGCTCAGACTTGAGGTAGCTTGTTCATCTTCTGGAATAGCCATGACCTTCACTCTGGATTTAAGAACAACAAATGGGTTTACTTTTACTTCCTAGGAGAGGGCCTCATGTAATTCGAAATAGAAATAAGCTTAATTCTGACCAAGGGAATTTGTCTTGCCTAACTTTCTCCTACTCTGTATGCCAGAGTTTTCACTGACTGTCACATACGATTTCCCTGGATCATGTATGAAAAGGGCCCCTTGGCTACTTAATTGAGGACTTTAGGAAGACAGTGACAGCTCCACGGGATAGCCTGAGCCTGCTGTCCACAGAGGCCTGTGTCCAGTCTACACTTGCAGCCAACGACCCCCAAGGACACAAAATGGGTCTTAATGGTGAGCTCCCATCCCCTACAATGGGCGTCCAGCCCTGACCACTGTCTGAACAGATCTGCTGAGGAGACTCTGCTGGCCGTGTCAAATCCCTTTGTAGGAGCCCATGGTGGGCTGTTTGGTTCAGGGCTGTCATTACTGTCCCCATCTTCTGCCTGTACTCAAAGCTCATGTCCTTGAGTTTTTCCTTCTCACCCTCAGGATTGTAGGCTGGTGCTGTAGGTCTCTCTGTCTTACCTGAACATTCTGTGAATGTGGCGTGCCGCTCAGAGGACAGTTCTGTCTTGCTGGCTGCCCTTCTTGGTACAGCGGTATTATGGAAGGAATAGGGAAGTCCTTTGGTAGTGAATTTTTTTTTTTTTTTTTGGCTACTTGGTGTATAATATGAAAAATCCCTCAAGCAACAGTATCTTTTGACATAACTGTTTTAACAGTTTCACACCTGAGAGGTCTGGGTTGCATTGCAGTATGAGACTGTTCATATACTTTTATAATAAACTGTGTTAACTGGTAGCCAGAGCCCAGCAAATTGGAAGGTTATTGGATTATAGCTAATAGCAAAAAATAAGTATAATTGTCTTTTGGTGATCATAATAAATACCACAGGGTAGAATTAACACTCTGTCTCCCAACTGCAAAAGTGGTTTTCATAGGAGAATAGGAATCTGTTTCCTGAGAAATTTATGGATATAGAATTATTTGCCCTCATAGAATTTGAAATAAATGGAAAGTAAGGCATTCTACAGAGGTCATGAACCTCATAGTAGTGTCCTTGAAGGGCAAAAGTAATTGGAAAAAGCACTTAACTAAAGATAATCTCTTTCTTCTTCTCTTATGCTTCCACATTTATGGAAGGCATCTGGCTTTGGGCAAATTTTTAATGGTGCATCAATACATAAAATTAATGAGAAACCAGGAAAACTTGTAGAAAGAAGTTATTAATGTTCAGCTTATCAAATGTAAGACAGTTCCCTTGAAGCATAATAGTCCCTCATTTTTTTACTCATACTCCAAATTAGTTTTGGATTTATTAGAAGATGAAGAAATAGTTTCCAGCTGTGTAGTGATGGGCTCCGGTCCTCCCATTGAACTAGCAGGTCTGATGAGGCCAGAGAGCTCTATGTTCTAAGGGACAGGTGAGCTCTTTGCTCCTCAAAGCTGGCCTTTCTCCTGGCTGTGACAGCTGCAGTTCCTAGGTGGGGCCAGGTGGTCCAAGTATGACATTGTCTGTAAATGTCATACTTGGCCCTCAATGGAACAGGAGGCCAGGGTAACTGAAGAGGGCACAAAGAGTGGCACTCTCTGTGCCTCTTTTTCCTGGCAAGGGGTTGGTGACCACCTGGTGCTGGGCGGCTCCTGGCAGTGAGTGGTGAGGCTCTGTTGCTCCCGTGTGCCCACGGGTCCAAGGCAGTGTTGATGTAGGATTGGGAGGCGGGGGTGCTTGTGGAGTCTGCCACAAAGCCTAAAATGAAAGTGAGTCAGGTATTCTCCGTGTGAAGAGAGCTTTCATGGAAAAATCAAATCTTTCCAGGTCTTCGGGTTTACCCTCCCAAAGTGTGATTCTGAGCAGTTCATGCCCTGGTGTGAAATGAGCTCATTGGCAGCAGCCACCTCTCTCTGCTTTCTCTCACAGGTTGTTCAGGTTGTCGTTGCTGTCATTTTCTGAATATAAAACAGAAATAATCATATAGATATGGTGAGGATGGATTGCTCTGAAAAGTGCTTTGAGTCTTGAGCAATAAAATAAGCTAGAGGCAGAGGCTGGGTTTGATTTGTTTGCATTTCCTCAACCTTTAACCCAGCACCTCAGAGTCACTCACTGATTCCTTTTGATGATTAAATGCAAACATTCTTGCAGGGGATGGTGTTTTTAAGCCTGTTGGTGTTCCCTTGAGAGGGCAGCTTCTTGTCCATGCTCTAAGCAGTCAATTATACAATTCCTTCAGAGGACATGTTACAGGATGCCAACAGTCCCTTTTCCTAGTGAGGCTTTACTATACCCTGAGACCTGCCTGTGCTTAAGGAATCCTGGGGGTGTCCCACTGGTAGGGTTTGGGCTTGACCTGTCAGAGGTTAAACATGCTGGCCATGTCTTTTGCCCCTATCCTCAGAGCCCTTCCTGAAGTTCCCTGTGTAGCATTTCAGAGAGATTTTTTTTTTGTCACCACGTACATAAGTATGGATCAAGGGACTGGCTCTATGTGGGGTACTTCTGCAAGGTTTCAGGAGAAGAGGCCGTGGTTCTAGCCCTCAAGGTGCCTGTTTTCCCGTAGGGGACAGATGCAAGCCCTGCAACCACAGTGCAATGCAGAGTGTGCCAGGGCTGAAGCTGTTGAGATGAGGAGGGTGGAATCTTCCCATAAGCATCAGGAAGGAGCACATATGAAGGAGGTGGAGTCTGAACTGCACTTTGAGGACAGTGGAGTGGAGGGAACTTTCCAAGTGGAGAGAAAAGCAAGAGGAGGAAAGGAAGAGGATGGGTTGTATTTGGAGAGCTATGAGTTTGCAAGAGCTTAGACGACGGGGAGTAGGGGGATAGGGAGGCGGCCCAACTTCCCCAGATGTCACCCCAAGGATTGCAAATAGCTCTTAGTATTCTTTTAATGTTATCTAGTAAGTACCACAACTCTTCTGCCCAACCAAATACAAGGTCTGACAATTAAGTTCATGAACTTGTCCTAGAAATAAGGGCTCCATATCTCCTTACTGAGTATCACTACAGTCACCTTCAAAGTACTCCCCCTGGGAAGCTATGCTAGTCTGATCATGAAGTTTACGAACTTGCTACCATGCGCTTATGCCGGCAGCACTATACAAGTCACCATCTTGGAACACCCTCTCTACTCACCTGATTTGGCCCCCGATGACTTTTCTTTTACCCAAAGATAAGGAAAATATTGAAAGGAAGACATTTATGCCATTCAGGACATCAGGGGTGATACGACAACAGCTCTGATGGCCATTCCAGAAAAAGAGTTCCAAAATTGTTTTGACAGGTGGACTTGGCGCTGGAGTTGGTGCATAGCTTTCTAAGGGGTATACTTTGAAAGTGACCGTAATGATACTTAGCAATGAGGGCTGGAGTGCTTTTTCTAGGATGAATTTTCAAAACTAACTGTTGAACCTCGTACAGTGAGAATGAAGTAAACTCACAGAAAAGCTGAACGTTTGGGGGAGTTTTCTCTTGACCATCTTCATCTATATTGGGTCCTCTCTGTTTTCTCTCAGTGATAAAATGCAGGTGTGGTAGTTGACAGAGTCAGACAGCAGCCTCTATATAACTATGGAATGTCACCTGGCTTAATAGGTGGGCTTAAAAACTGGAGACCAATCAGTGTCATTGCCTCAGACAAAATAAACTGGGTGTGTTTCCATTGTGTGCATTGTACAGTTATGCCTAAATGCTAGATATTATTGATTTAATACTCTCAGACTTGCCGTTTTATTGTTTGTTCTGAGGGTTTTATCTGATAGCAAATACTCAGCCTAAGTTAATATTTTATGAGACCAAATCAAAACTTGAGGCTAGAAATACTATGGAGGCCATGGCTATTGCTGGTTTGTTTTTGGTTTTTTTTTTAAAGACAATTTTGCTATACTCAGGACAGCTCAGATTGAGAAACACAAGCCCCTCTTTGAGCACTGGCCCACTTTATTGACCAGTCCTATGGGCAATGATGAATTTTCACAAATATTCTCATGATTAAGGCCAGGGCCCTCCAAAGACCCCATGAATTAATTTTTATATTCTTATAAATATTTACAAAGTAATTATTACATCTCAGGTACTGATTTAAAAACTTTACAAATATTAAGTCATTGAATCCTTATAACAACCATACAAGATGGGCGCTGTTCTTAATTCCTGTTTTACGGATAAGAAAATGAATGCATAAAGAAGTAAGGTAACTTGCCCAAGGTCACACAGATAATTTTCACTGTCATTTGAGCAGACATGTGAATTAAGGTTGTATCTGGTGTGTTTGATGTCACCTGCACAGAAAAGAATAGAAATAACTTGCTTGAGATGTGTATTCTGGGACCATCTTAACAGAGGTGGTTTTTTGTTTTTTGTTTTGTTTTGCGTTTTACAGTTGATGCTGATATTTGTCTTTCAAGAAGCTCAATTGGGGTTTTTTTTGGGGGGGGGGGGGTTGTTTGTTTGTTTGTTTGAGACAGGGTCTCACTCTGTCACCCAGGCTGGAGTGCAGTGGTGTGATTATAGCTCACCACAGCCTTGATCTCCCAGGCTCATGCGAACTTCCAGTGGCTCCCAAGTGGCTGGGACTACAGGCATGCGCCACCATGCCCGATTAATTTTTTAACTTTTGTAGAGAAGGGGTCTTGCTATGTTGCCCAAGCTGGTCTCTAACTGGCTTCAAGTGATCCTCCTTCATGGGTCTCCCAAAGTACTGGTATTAAAGCTATGAGCTGCCATGCCCACAGAAGCTCAGTATTTTGACTGCAAATATGTACTCCATGTTCCAGCCCTGCATAATTATCTTTTTGTGCTGGAAGAAATGACTGTTGGTAGCAGCATTTCCCCAGATGTTTGGCAGTGGCTGCATAGTAGATAATAAATGACACTTAGTGACAGTTGCTATGGGCCCAGCACCCTGCTAAGCACATTACATGCAGTCTTTTGTTTAATCCTCTGAATAACCCTATGAAACAGTTCCTATGAGTATCCCCTTTCTATAGATAAGGAAACAGAGGCCTCGAAGGGTTTAGTAACCGAGTGCAGGTTGCAGAGCAGGAATTTGAACCCTGGAAATGTTTCCTGAGCCTCTGGACTTGAAACTATGTGCCGCCTCACCCTGTACCATATGAGGGTGGGGGCGGGGGGAAACAGCCACTCATTCAGGCTGAGTCTGGGCGGCATGCTCACCCTGGTCCCAGTCTTCCTCCTGGGAGTAGCCTCGTGACATGCTCATGCCCTTCCCTCCACCCCACCCCCTTGCTGACTGGGGCATTTTCTCGGTGCTGGCCGACCCTGCTGTCTGCCGCTGACTCATGCCAGCGAATGACAGGACATCTTGACAACCGTTCGTCGCCATCCTGAAACGGATCTTGTTCATGTCTTAATCAACCCCTTTACTCTCCTTTGCTGTTAGCAAGTGTGGAAGAGTCAGTTTCTCATCCTTTGTCCTTCCTTCCTCAACCTTCACCCAGCCTGGGTTTGCCGTTCCCTGGCTGGCGGCATGCCACTCTGTCCCGCAATTGGACTGCAGGAGAGACCTGGGCGTGGGTGGGGCAGGCAGAGACACTGATGGGACCTGTCAGGAGGGACAGGGAACACTGGTGGGACCTGTCATGGGTTCACTGTCGGGAGGGAAGTCTGTGTTCATGTAGTCCCATGAGCTGCTCATTGGACACCTCAGGAAGTCTATTGATAATGCCTTCTACTCTTACTTCGTGACAGTATTTTCTTCTACGTCAAGCATTGTGTCCATTACACGATAGATGCTCAATAACATCTGGTGAATGCAAGAACCAATGAGCGGCTGAATGGGTGGATTCTTTCTTAGTTCCTTTGATTAAACAGTATCCTTAAAGGATGGTCTTTCCCCTGCTGCCACCCAGGATTGTATGGCGTCGGGGGGACCTCCAGAAAAACCTGGAATTATATTTTGGGGGGTGGACTCCTTGAAGTCCAGGCTTCCCCCGCTAGGTAAGTGTTCTAGGGACCCATCAGCATCAGTGTCCCCGCTAGTGTTGTTGTGAGAGGCTGCGTTCAGCTTCAATGAATTTTTTTTTTTTAGATTCAACACACGTGTGCATTTCTTGATGGGTGGTTTACAAGCACATCTGCCCACACTGCGCTGAGTGTTCCACAGTTTTTGACTAAGAATGGCGTGACCCCCACACCCCACCCTCCCTATTCACCCGATCATGTCTTGGATGACTTTTGTTTTCTGGGATGAAAAATGTCCTCAAAGGGAAATGAAGAGGCCAAACCAAAAACTGCAGAAGCACTGAAAGGCATCAACATTGACACGTTCAAAAGCTGTTTTGAGCAATGGAAAGAGGGTTTTGATAGGTGTATTGAATCAAATGGAGAGTACTTTGAAGGTGACTGAAGTTTAAACACGTAAGACTAAATACACCATTTTTCATAAATAAATTCCAGATTTTTTTGGCCCCCTTCATATTTCCTCCGCCTGGCTCTCTCCCTCCCCCCCACCCCCCTAGTGCCTGGACTCTCTTCCCCTCCCCCTGTCTCTCTTCCACACCAGTCCAGGGAGTGGCTGGAATGGTAGAGGTAAGAAATCTACTTTTAGGTGGCATTGAAAATGGCATTAGGTTTCACAGTTTTAGAATAGAACCACTCCTTAGGGAAATTAGGAATGGACTCAACTTCCAAAGGTCAATATGGGACTCGAGTCCCCACGTGTGACATTACTTCAGGGACATGCATCCTGAGTCCTAAGCAAACTTTGGAGCAACCCACTGGGACTTGCAGCTCTTGAAGGAGCTCTGGTCCTCCGAGCACAGGAGCGGAATCTACCCACATCTGTTCTCATGACCGAGAATCTCTTCTTGACTTGGTTGTTTTATTGAAATGCTGGGTTGAAAATAGAATGCTTCCGGGAATGACATTCCTGACACTGGTTGTAGAGTTCCACAGAGTTTGCTTTTCCAGTTGGAACTTCCCACTGATGCATCATGCTGGTCTCAGAGCAGGTCGTACGTTGAGCAGTTCTCCTTTCTGTGTCTTTCCCCAGACATGTCCTCTCCACACCAGCGAGCCTCTGCCAAGATGAAGCCTATAGAAGAAGGGGTGGAAGGCGACGATGAGGTCTTTGAGCCTGTGTCTCCAAATGCATTCAGAGTCCATCAGTTGCCTTGATGAGCACCACCATTCGCGTTACCAAGACGGAAACTGTCTTGAAAAGATCCTGAAAAATACCAGCACTTTGTCGTGGCTTTGGGATTATCCTGCTGGGAGAGTCTGAGGGCAGGAGACTGAAGAAGGGTCAGAGGTGGAAAGGTCTTCTACTTGTCCTTCTTATTCGCCAACTCTTAAAGTAATTGTTTTACTGAGCCTTCCGACTAAGTCTTGTTCTATTTTGAGATAGATATTTTCACGGTATTTTCTTGATATATTATTGTTTTAACTTTTAAAATCCTAGCACCCTGTCAATGCAAATGCCTTTTCACTTATTTTTCCAGCTTGTGTGTTTGTTTGGGTTTTTTTCCCCTCACAGTTTTTCTCTGCCCTGGCAATGGATTGAACATTTGATAATTATAACAAAGAATGCAAGTTTGAAATGGAGCCTACGCTAATATTGAAAGGCAGGGAATCTCAGGTGTTATTCAATGATTTTTTTAATGGGAAGTTTTAGAGAAAGCTGTGATGTGACTGGTTTTCTTTTTTTCCCCAGGCCAGAAGTGTTCCCTTCCCAGATCACCTTACTTATTCGGGCACTGTGTAGATAGCTTTATAATGAACAAAACACATCAGTCATTGCTCATGTTACCCTTGGGTTATGCCATTGATAAGCTGGTCTGAAACCCAAACCTCAAATGATAACAAATGGATGCATTTCTGAGCTCAGAGTCAGCCTTCAGCTAAACCCAACTTTCTTGTGATTTGGAGCCACCTTGTCCCACACCCTCTGTTATAGAGTGGGAGGATAGGGAAGCAAACTGACTGGGCAAGCACCATAGGATGAGGTGACAGAAAGATAAGCTTTATTCTTTGGTCTGTATCCAGAAGTTTCAGATTGTTCCTCTAGGAGCAGAAATAAATCAATGTCTCTCTCTCTCTCTCTCTCTCTAACAGGAGACAGGGTCTCTGGGTGTCACTCTGTCACCCAGACTAGAGTGCAGGGGCATAGTCACAGCTCATCTCAGCCTCAAACTCCTAGGCTCAAGCAGCCTCCTGCCTCAGCCTCCCGAGTAGCTGGAACTACAGGCGCATGCCACTTGCCCCAGCTAAGTTTTTAAATTTTTTTTTAAGAGACAGGCTTTCCCTGTGTTGCCCAGGCTAGTCTCAAGCTTCTGGCCTCAAGGAATCTTCCCACCTTCACCTCTTGAGTAGCTGGGAACACAGGCATGTGCCACCATGCCCAGCTATAGAGATCTCTCTTTAGACAGTATCAGGTGCCCAGTGCCAGAGCTGTGAATCTGAACACGCCAAGGGGCAGATGGTTCATCATAGGTCATCCCTGGACACCCAAGCCATGTATTGCTGTGAGGGCCTTGGCTCCCGAGTTCTGTTCTCTGCCAGCATCATGGTTTGGGAAACAGTGGTATTTGGCTGATGGAGACCCCTCAGTCTGTCTGCTCAGCGAGGCTGTGTCACTTGGCCAGGCTGCCCAGTTGAGTGAAGTCCATTGACTGGCTATGCTGGTTGTGCCTTGTTCATGTTTATTTTGTTTCATCCACTAGACCAACTTTGAGTCAGTCCCCTGTTCCATTAAATAGATAAGAAGACTTCCAAATGAAATTACTTTCAGGTGAACTGAGCCAAAAGCAGCATCGCTTGGCCTTGAGGTGATTTCTGTTCAATAAGTTGTAGAAATAAGCTAACCCAGGATCACTTCATTTCCCTAAATCCGTTTTTAAAAGTCAATTCTTTAGTAATCTCACTGGAGTTAAATGTGCATGCCACTCACTGAGAAAACTGACACAGACTGGGATCCACCTCCTGGCATCTTTAAGGAAGTGTTGGTTCCCTAGCCTCACGGTGTGAACCAACACTGATTTCACGTTTCTGCTGAAGCATCTCTTCAGCTAGCTAAATCAGAGACCTGATTTTGGAGAAGTGAAGCAAAGATGAATGGCAGCCTTGGCTTTGAGATTGTGAGACTCTTTTGGGTTGAACTCTCTGTCTCTGTATCTGAGAGTATGGCTGCGACTATGACATCCTGGTACTGCTTTCCTTGAGTCCCTGGAGTAAGGTCAGGTGGCTCATTGAGTTTACACATGTGCACAACTCATTCACAAAATCACTCCATAGAGTCATCAAATGTAATACCCTTTCCTGAGTGGAAAGCTATTTTAGATTCTGCTCCAGCCACATTTTAATGTTCTGTGGATGCACAGAGCCTTGGAGTTTTCTTATCCTGTCCCACCTTCAGGCTCGCCTCACTCTGTCAATCCCAGACAGCAGAGAGGGTCATCTCCAGTGAGCAACCTGGATTAGTTTGGAGGTTATTTTCTGTAGTGCTGGGAGCAAACCTGTTTTAAAAGCACACAGCTAAAAGTAGGCCATGTAAAGTCATTTACTATTCTGATTAAAATGTGTGTGTGTGTATCAGTGTCATTGATAAGGAAGATTGTAATCTCAAGGTTAGGAATCTTAAAGGAACCACTTAGCCTGATGGGAAACGTGAAACTATTTTTAAATACACCCCTCTAAAGAAGACAATGGGACTCTGAGAAAAAGAGCCATAAGCCTCTGGGTAGCCCTCCCATGTAGACTTGAAGAAAGCAAAGAAGCTGATAAGGAAACAGAAAAGTATTTTCAGTGTAAGATCTCCTGTGGAGTATTTGAATTCATGTATACGAATGAACAAGTACATCTTTGTATAATGCATAAATACATAGATAAAAACATATTTGCTTCCAGAGCCCCCAGTAAGATGCTTCCTCTGTGTGTGTGTGTGTGTGTGTGTGTGTGTGTGTGTGTGTGTGCGCGTTTGTATGTTTTAGCATTCACTTCACTGTGTAACCAAGGTTCAGTAAATGGTCTGCAAAAGTTATTTTATATATAACCCCAATCTACTATGTTTAAATGTAACATCAACTCAGTTGTACAAATCTGGAGTGTAATATTTATAGTAGAAAGATGTGTCATTTAAAATATTTTGAAAGCATTCATAAGTATTTATATTTATAGAATGAATAGCACAGACACTATATAAATCCTCAGTGATGTTTCTGTATCTTAAATTAGTAGTCACGGGTGCTATGCGGTTATTTTTCGATGACCATCCTTAGTTTTCTGGAATTTTCTCCATTTCTTCCTGTCACTCAGCTTCACTGTAGTCCTTGGGCACCTTTGAGCTGTGCTGCTGGAGATGCACCTCATTTGTGTCTGGTTCTCTCACATCTGAAGCTTTTCTGATTTTATGACTTGGACCTGCCAACTCCTGCCTCCCAGATCCCATCATGGACCCTAAGACAATCCCTTGGATGCCGACACATCTTTGGGAAAAAATGGTGTGACCAATGCACTGACCTGTCCCTAGCACATCCAGGTCATGACTTGGCCTGCAGCAAGGATTTTGTGCGAGTGCATGTGGTGGCTCCCAGCACATGGCATGCAGGTCAGTCCCTACCAGCGGGGCGTGGCACCCTCCTTCCTACAGACCCCAGGGTGCTACCCCAAGGATCCACCGTTTGGATTTTTTTTTAAAAATCTATTTCCTTGATCATGTATGGGTGATGTTTGTTTTGCTTTGTTTTGTTTTGTTTTAGTCAGGGTCTCACTCTGTTGCCCAGGTTGGAGTGCAGTGGCATGATCGTGACTATCATGGCTCATGGCAGCCTCGACCTCCTGGGCTCAGGCGGTCCTTCCATCTTAGCCTCCTGAGTAGCTGGGACTACAGGCTCATACCACCATTCCCTGCTAATTTTTTGATTTTTTTTTTTTAGAGAGACAAGGTCTTGCTATGTTGCCCAGGCTGGTCTTGAACTCCTGGGCTCAAGTGATTTGTCCACCCTAACCTCCCACAGTGCTAGAATTACAGGCATGAACCACCATGCCTGGCTTCCTTGGCCATTTCTAAAGTTGCTCCACAGATAACCTCTGCCCCTGGCATTCCTTGGTTTCCCCTCCCCTGACCCTTTTCAATTCTGGTTTCCCAACTTCCTTTTCTAACTATTCCCTACTAGGGTGATTAGAAATTCCCACCTTCAGTTAGATGTGGTGGCTCATGCCTGTAATCCCAGCACTTTGGGAGGCAAAGGAGAGAGGATTGCCGGAACCCAATTAAGACCAGTCTGGGTGACATGGCGAGACTTTGTCTCTACAATAAATCCAAAAATTAGCTGGGCATGATGATGTGCGCTATTCTGAAGGTTGAGGTGGAAGGATTGCTGGAGACCAGCAGGTTGAGGCTGCGGTGAGCCATGATGGTGCCACTACACTCCAGCTTGGGTGACAAAGTGAGACCCCAACTCAAAAGAGAAAAAAGAAATTCCCCCCTCACTTGAGTCTCAAGGATTTGGAACAGTAGGATGCAGTGCAGGGAGTTCAAGGTTGAGGAACCATTACTGCCTCAGCCCTGTTCACATGGGACAACACTTTGTGATGTTTCAATTCTCACAGCCCCCGCTCCCCAATCCCTTGTGGATAACGACATGCTGTAGGTGTTATGCATTTAAGAAATCCACTTTTAAGTACTATTGATAAGTTTTTCTGTTATACTGTAAGTCCCCTACATATGAACATTCAAGCTATGAACTTTAAACAATGCACACCTGCATTTTTAATGTATTATTTCTCTCCGCCAGGTGTCAGTATAGTCTGTTAAATTAGTACAGTACTATTATAGCCTATTGTGTTAGTTGAGTATCTGGGCTAACTTTGTTGAGCTTAAAACAGTGGGACTTACATATGTGCTCTTGGAACAGAACTTATCCATACATTGGGGACTTCCTGTACTTGAAACCTAGTTTTAAAATACATAAAGGTTTTACAGATGCCTTATACAGACACATTATTTATAGGAAACTCATTTTCTCTTTTTAGGTGCCATTTCCATTGAAAACATTTACTTGATGATAAAGATACACTTTGAGAGAGCCTTATCACTTACGATATCTTCATGTATTGCCATTTGATCAAATAAATTAATTTCTTAGAAAATGTATGGGGCAACCTCTTTCAGGTCCTCTCTAGCTGTGGGAGCTTTTCTGTCCTGGTAATAAATCCTACTTGCTAAATAAAAAGAAAATGCGTGGATTTTTCATTTTATCTCTCTTACATGTAGCTGGTGGGTTCAGTTTTACCTTTGGGGGTTTGGGGAATGGCCCTGGTTCAGGTGGTCTAAGCAGACCAGCAGGGGCAGTGCTCTCAGGTAACTTTTGCTCAATTTCAAAGGCCCTGATCTGCCATCTTTGCTGCCTTTGGCTTTGAAGAGAAAGGGCCAGAAGGCAGTGTAGATGATGTTGACCGGATCCAACAATCAAGGCTTCGGAGCTTCACTGTGGAGACTTAGAGGTTTCAGCTTTTTCTTCATCACTTCTGATCATTCCCTTCTAGTTTCATAAGGTTCAACTATACAAGGAATCCCATGAAGGGGTCAGAACCCGCCCCTGAATCTTTCCTGTGGTGGCCAACGGGGACAGTCTCTCGATTCTTGGAGAAACCCACGTGGTCTCCCATCAGTTGTCCTAGCTGTTGGAATGGAATGTCGACAGCCCACATTTCTGCTTTGAGTGGCAGGTCCTTGGCACCTAACACACATTCCTGCAGCCCCAAGGCCAGACCCAAATGGAAGGGGTGTCTTACACTACCATAAAAGGAATGATTTCTGTCACTCAATAAGCCATGTCACTTTGGCCTGAGGCCAGGGTCCCAAGCCCTGAATTTCCTGCTGAGCCAGCTTCAGGTCAACTTCCCCTTACCTAAAGCTGTGCTGTGAGACCTCAGAGCACCAACATCCACTTGGGGCTTTCTGTAGACAGACATGGCTACACTCCACCCAAGGTACAATGGATGGAGTCGGCAATGGATTTGTGGGAGCAGAGTGGTGGCGAGGACAGGGTAGACAACCAGGTTTGAGTGGGAAGCCTGCATATGTTTTCTTTATGCTGAGTTGGGCCTTGAGAATAGTGGAGAGGTGTCAAGAAGACAATTGGGTGAGTCAGTCTAGAAGTCTACAGAAGGATCTGACTGAAAACACAGATTTCCAAGTTGAAGATAGCATGGTGAGCTTGCCAGCTTCCTAATACATACAGATTCTTCCAGTAAGATGGGTTTTTAAAAAATCTTCCTTCTATGAATGAATGAATGAATGATTTTTTATTTTGAGATGTGTTAATGTTTGGAAGATCTGCATAACTAAGTGAAGTGAGCCAGTATTTTTTAAATGATCAATGTGTGATATTGTCAAGTCACACACAGGTACAAGATTTATTGCAGGTGCAAGAGAGACCAATGGAACAGCACAAAAAGACCATTGATATGGTTCCAGATTCCACCTTGCAACTCATCTTTAAGAAACTATCAAGTTCTCGCTTTAGCAGCACGTATACTAAATTTGGAATGATACAGAGAAGATTAGCATGGCCCCTGCACAAGAATGACATGCAAATTTGTGGAGCGTTCCATTAAAAAAAAAAAAAAGAAACTCCCAATTGTGGCATTTTCTTGTAGTATCAAGAATATCCACAATTAATCTCTAAATCCTATTAAAGCACTCCTTCTTTTCCCAAAATCACTGTGAGGCCAAATTTTCCTCTTACACTTCAACCAAAACAAAAATAATATATGACAACCCATGAATGCAGATGCAGATGTGAGAATCCAGCTCTGTTTTGTGTTACACTGGACTTTTAAAATATTTGCAAACATGAAACAATGCTACTTTTTACTGTATTTTTTTTTTTGGTTCTATATAATAGTTACTTTTCAAGAAAAAATACATATATAATATATATAATATATATTTTATATATATATAATATATATTTTATATATATTATATATATTTTCTTGAGTCAGAGTCTCACTCTGTTGCCCAGGTTGAAAGCAATGGCACAATCATGGATCACTGCAGCCTCAACCTCCTGGGTTCAGGAGATCCTCCTGCCTCAGCCTCCTGAGTAACTGGGACTACAGGTGTGTATCACCACACCTGCCTAATTTTTAAAAATTTTTATAGAGATGAGTTATCACAATGTTGCCCAGGCGGTCTTGAACTCCTGGGTTCAAGCAATTCTCCCTCCTTGGCCTCCCAGAGTGCTGGGATTACAGGCATGCACCATTGTGCCCAGCCAAGAAAAATGCTCTTTATTTTAACATGCAGTGAGTTTGTAAAATTATTTTTAGATGGAATAATACATTTCACCACTCTCTAAGTATCTTTGCTCCTGGTCTCTGGGACCTTTTCCTGGTTTCTGCAATAGATCTTGACCTTATCACTCTACCACTAGCCTTGCATTTTCTGAGCAGCTTTTGTGTTGCTATCACCTAATCCAAAAATTTGCCAGCAGAGCTGGAAACCTTCTGATGGGGCCTCCTTACCTGCAGAGACAAGGCCGCCAGGACTCTTCCCTTGTCCAGCACCTGCACTCAGCCAGGGCAGTGACTTTGCCATTCCCTGAACTCAGCACACACGCGCCCTTCCCTGCCTGAAATGCCTGCACTTCCCCCTCCAGCGGAGCCTCCAGGAGACACCCCTACACTTCTGTGGAGTCAGCCCTTGCCCCCTTGGCTGGGTTTCCACCACGGTGTGGCTGTGTATGCAGCCATGCTGGGGATGTCTGTCGAGTTCTCAAAGTCCCTTCAGTCACTGCTGAATTCAGTGATGCTCTCGCACTCACCCCTGCACCTGAGCCCTCACCAACGCTGTGAACGTAGGATGGCAGGCATCGTGTCCCTTTTTAGAAAGGAAGAAAGGGATGGGCAGAGAGGATATGTGACTGGCTCAAGATCACATCGCCAGCAGGTGACCCCACCAGGACCCAAATGCATGCTTGGTCTGGCCACTTTCCTTGTTCCACAGCAATGAGAAAACGCCCTCCTTCCACCTGGGCTCTTACTCTCTTGCTCCTCTCTGCTTAGCTTTGTCCTCGGTCCACTGCCCATCATGTTGACATTCCCAGCATCGTCTGTGTCAGCCCTTGCCAGACGCTGGATGCTAACACGATGTTCACATCATCCTGTAATTCACTGGAGCAAATCCATCCCCCAGCCTTCAAGTTCTCCCCGCTTCCTTCTGCGCCCTGTCCTGTGCCTCTTTCCGCTCTCGGCTGTGGCCTTCTCCTCTTCCTCCTCCACTGGCTCCTCACAGCTGCCTGTTCTGCTGCATAGCTCACCATGGCTGGGCCGGCTCCCGGAGGGTGGAGCACTGTGACTCAGCGGTCTCATGGTAGACCCTTGAGTGAGAGGCCAACAGGACCAAATGTGGTTTCCACGAAGCTAAACCATCCCATGCCTGAGTAAGAGGAAGTCCCACAGCTTTAAAACAACTCTTTTATTTTCTTTCTAAAATTGTATTTTCTGTAGAGATGGGGGGTGGGGGGTGGGTCTTACTTTGTTGCCCAGGCTGGTCTCGAATCCATGGCCTCAAGGGATCCTCCCAACTCAGCCTCCCAAAATCCTGGGATTGCAAGCATAAGCCATCGCACCCAGTCTAAAACAGCTCTTACCAGAAAGAAGCCTTGGGGAGAAATAATAGCCATTTAATTCAATTATTATTTTTTTCTTTGTTGAATCGGAGTCTCACTCTGTTGCCCAGGCTGGAGTGCAGAGGCACAGTCACAGCTACCGCAGCCTCAACCTGCTAGGCTCAGGTGATCCTTCCACCTCAGTCTTCCAAGAAACTGAAACAGAAACATGTGAGACTTTCTATTTTTTGTATGTGTACTTATAGAGAGACATCATTTCTTAGTGGGGGGGGGAAAAAAAGAAAAATCAAAATCTGATGTTGGCCTTTGAAATGCTCTCTCAACCCATGTGAAAATGTGAGGTCCCAGTTGTATTTCGTTTCAACCCAGATTTGTTTTTTTTTTTTTTTTTCCTGAGTAGGAGTCTCACTCTGACACCCAGGTTGGTGTGCAGAGGCACACTCAGTCACCGCCTCTGCCCGCTGGGCTCAGGTGATCCTTCCACCTCAGCCTCCCAAGTAGCTGGAACCACAGGCATGTGCCACCACACCTGGCTAATTTTTTTGTTTATTGTAGAGATGAAGTCTTGCCAAGTTGTCCAGCCTGGTGTCAAACCCCGGGGATAAGGCAATCCTCTTGCCTTGGCCTCCTAAAGTGCTGGGAATTACAGGCATGAGCCACTGCGCCCGGCTTCAACCAGATTTCTAATCTATGTTGTTCACCTCAGTCTTCCTCGTAGGTCAAATCAACTCAAAAGCACAAACCTCAAAAGGAGGCAGAATCCTCTGGTGAGGACATGGCTTTGAGGCCACAAAGATGTGGTTTGAAACCCAGGCTCTGACTGCAAGATCTCAGGCGAGTTGTGAAACCTCCAGAACATGTCTCCACGTGTGCACCAGACACTTCCTCACACACAGTTGGCCCTCGGTGAATGTTTGTCCTCCTCCCTTTCCCTTTTTCCTTTGGCGGTCAAGTTGAATCTTTTGTGGCATCTGGAGTCTTGGCAGCCACTGTCCTTGTGAAGAGCCGGAGGGTCAGGTCCAGGACCCAAGGGACAGACAAGACAGGGAACTGTTCCCAAGGCTCCTCCCGCTTACAGCGGAAATGGCAGAAGTCACAGTGGCCCACAGGCACAGGCCGCAATCCCTCAGGACCTATCTAGGGCAGAGGGAAGAGACAATCCTGACTTGGACAAGCAGCCCCAGAAAGCACAAGACAGGGAAAGTAGGTGGTAGAGAGCTCCCAGAGGCCCAGAGGGCGGAAAACAGTGGTGCTGGGATCAAGGATGATCTCCCTGACGGAGAGAGAAGGAAGGCCTTGTCAAGCTGGGGGCCCACATGGGCACTTTATTTTTATTTTTATTTTTTTTGAGTTGGAGCCTCACTCGGTCGCCCAGACTGGAGTGCAGTGGCCGCTCCCGGCCACCGCAGCCTCGACCTGCTGGGCTCCGGCGATCCTTCCGCCTCAGCCTTCCGAGTAGCCGGAATTACAGGCGCGCGCTACCACGCCCGGCTGATTTTTTGATTTATTGTAGAGATGAGGTCTCGCTGCCCAGGCGGGTCTCGAACCCGCGGGCTCAGGCAATCCACTCACCTCAGCCTCCCAAAGGCACAGGATTACAGGCTGAGCCATCGAGCCCGGCTGGGCACGTTATTTTGAAAGCATCCCCTTTCTTTTTCCCATGGGGGCCACCTATGGGCTGGGGGCAGGGAAATGGATCTGCATGGGACCATGATGGGTAGGTTTTGACAATGAGAAGGATGGAGGGGAGTTTGTCTAGACCCCAAAGCGTGCCAGGGAGAGAGGAGTTCTCAAACACTCTCGGGCACTTGTTTGCCTGATGCAGCTTGGCTAATAATTAATACTGGGACACTGGGCAGATCACACCACCTGTTTGGGCTCTAGTTTCATCTGTAAAATAAAGTTAGAACAGGCAAGGGCTCTTCTAGCTTGGGTGTCCATAGTTCAACGTGTACTCACTCCTTAAAGGCTTACACGGTGTCTTCTCATTCAGGGTATCCTTTGTCATCCAACTGGGTCAGGACTTGGTGGAGAGTGATTTAGGTGGCTAGGCAGAGTATCCCTAGTGATCCCCTCTGGCTGTCCTTCCTGTTCAGGGCAGCCACATTCTTGTCCCATTCTTCACAAATGCTATGATGGTCTCAGGTCACGATCTCATTGTCATTATCAATACCCAGAGGGGAACTAGGTCTGTTTGTCACCAGATAGTCAATGTTCCCTTATACCATTTAAAGAGTTTCTCAAAAGTTATCTTCAAAGCAGCCAGTTTGCTGAAAAACCCCTTCTAGAATGGTGTTGTTTGAGGATTCCTCCAGAGAAGACAGAATTGTTGAACTTTGAGCCGATAGAACACATACATTGCAGCTGGTCCAAAGGGTCTCAAACTTGAGTGTATGTCAGAACCACCTGGAAGCGTCTTGAAACTCAGCCTGTTGGGCTCCAGACCCCGAGTCTGAGTCCATATATCTTGGGATAGAGTCCATAAATCTGCATTTCTAAGAAGTTCTGACAGAACTGACGCTGTCTCCATGAACTGGACCACAATTTGAGGTTCTCTTGATTAGTGCATCTCACTTGGAGTGCGGCAACCTCAAATCTGAGAGGGCTTATACATAAAATTCTTTACATATTCCAAAGAAGTCACCAGGAGGTCCAGCAGGGAAAGACACTGGTTTATTAAAACTTATGAGAGAGCACAGATGGTGGCAGGTTGGTGCAGAAAGAAACCACACTCCTGGGCAGTACAGCCGACAGGTGTATAGGCAAGCAAATCAATCCCATTTCTTACCTGTGTTTACAATGACATCGATCGCACTTGGCGACCACATTGCTTTCAACTCTGCTCAGTTACCTGAATGCCATGATCATGACGACTAGTTTCCAGGAATAGCATATCCTTCAGAGACCAGCCTTAGCCAGAGGCTGCTCCTGAGGAAGAGAGAAAACCATCCGTGTTTAGACCATACCCCATACCCCTTATTTGGCAGATGAGGGAACCATGGTTGGGAAAACTGAATCCAAGAGAAACGATAACCCAAGTATTTTTGTTTACAGCCCAGCAGCTTTCAATTAAAAGTAGCTTGTATCCATTGACTCCAGGCCAGTCGTTCTCAAACTTTTTTTTATAGAAGAGTCACTCAGGGAACCAGTTAAAATTCTGCCTCCAAGAACCTGCCCTCACGGACACAGATAGAATACGCCAGAAACAGTGATTCTTAATCCTGGCTACACTTTGGAATCAGAGGTGCTGATGCAATTCTGGGTATTAGGAAGCTTAAACGCTTCCCCAGGTGATTTCAATGGGTAGGAAATTTGAGAACCTCTGGTCTGGAGTAAGGTCCTGGATCCTGCTCTTTCAAGCATGCCAGACTGGGCGGAGCTCTGACAGGTCCTGCCCTTACAAGCTGCTGCCTCCCGCTGTCAGAAACCCATGGAGCAGGGGGAGGTGGATCAAGGTGGGTTTGGAGAATGACTAGTAGGAGTGGATGGCATGGGTGGGTGCATTCAGACCAAAGCAAGTGCAAGCAGTCTTGTGAGGGTAAGATTTGGATCCTCTCAGCCCCCCAGTCACTTTCTCTGGCTCCCTATAACTCCTAGGGTCAGAAGGAGGCTTGCTGCCTGATTCTGGTATCCGGGAGAAGAGAATGGTTGCAATCAGAATTCTGAGGTGTCTTTTCTAGCCCCATGCCTGTCACATGACCCAAGTGGCTAATAGAATCTCCCTTTGGAACATAGGAATATTCACATCAGCCATATTTACTTTAGGAGGGTTTTGTGAGAACCAAATTTTGAAGCACCGTGTAAGCTATAAAGCAGTATAAAATAAAGCTATTAATTAGTGACACATGCATGGAAACTTAAGGGTCCACATATCTCTTTTCTAAAATTCTACCTGAATATTCTTTTTGGAACTGTATCTAATTTGCCCTTGCTTCTAGATGCACACATTTAAATCCAACACTCAGAATACCTGGGTGTGCTAACACTAGCATTTTAACAAGATGTTGTTTCTTCTCAGATAATAGAAGTAAGAACAGACCTCTTAAGATGTGAAAAGTACATTATGATAGTTTTAAGTAATAAAATCCCAACCAAGAATTTTAGAAGTCTTGTATGTCTTGTAACTTGAAAGATGGATGAGAAATTTGTGGGGTAGTAATGCAATGTGAGTATTTAATGTAATATGAGTGTCTACAGTTTTGAAGTTTTTTTATTACCAGAAGACTTAGAAATATTCAGATAATATACTTCGTTCCTTAACAAGTTACCAATGTTGATATCTCTTCAACATTGTGAGCTCCACAGACAACCTCTGTCTTCTACATAAGATCTCATAAGGTCATAACTTATAACTGCACATTTTTCAAGTCAAATTATCCTAGGTATGTCCATCGATATTCAGACAGTGTAACAGTAGCTATGAGGGCGTGTAAAAAAATGTTTCAGAGAGCAAGTGAAGAGCGCCCTCTGGTGATGTCCAGCAACAACTCAAATGCATCATGTTTAATTTTTAGAGTTATTAAATTTCCGCTCTACAGATTCTTAAAAGTCAGGCTTTCACCTTAACCATAAGGAAGGCTTACACTTCCAAAGACCCACTGCACAGTGGACACTAGGACACGCTACTAGACTGTGCTATATTATTTAGGACTTTTTTACATAAGAAAATGTTAAGGGGGTACAGTGTTTCATTAAGAAATAACTTTTGACTAAAAAGAAACACTGTAGATTGCTGATATGGCCCTTCTGAATGAGATCTCTTAAATAATATGAACTTGGTCCACAGTCTTTTCTTGCTTATCTGTTTTGTTTGTGATGAAGATGTAAAAGGAACTTGTTGAATCTTCTCTGACAGATTTTGGAAATTTCTATCTAAGACAGTTAGATCCTGATGAAGACAGAATGTTGAACAAGATGCCATTCCAGGGGCCCTTCCAACCTTTTCTGTTACATTTCCCCTGGCGATCTGACAAATTTCCCCATTAGTGCTGTGCAGTATTAACAAACAAAAACCCACCTTAGCAGTAGAATGTGGACTGGTTTGTCTCTAGAACGCTGAAACAGCAGCTTCTCACATGACAGCGCTTCTGTTTTCCAGATTTTGTACCATGAGAAAGTTTATTTTGGTCATAATTAGAATTTATTAATATGATGTTAAATGCACATCTGTGGGTGAGTCTGAGTGCTTAACCTAGTACTAGCTAAGCTAATATCTGGACTAGATAAAAATTATTTGTGCAGAATGAATTTCATGAAGAAATGAAAAAATTCAAAGAGCCAACAGAGATAACAGAGAGGCTTATGTGTGACATGTTGATCTCAATGAAAGAAAGTGATAACACTTGAAATATCTCATCTGCCAGTAGTGAGGGACAGGCCATACGTCTAGAGGAAAATGTGGAAAGGTAGTAAAAAAAGGACCACATATCAATAATCTATCTGAACCAAGTCAAATGTAAATGCGGTCCAAGTGCTGAATTATCAAATGGACTCGTGGCTTGCTTCTCAAGTGCTGAATTGTCTTTCCTTGTGCTTTGACCTCTGTAGCAGCGCCCTTCCTGTCATGGTTAGGTGTGAATCCAGCCTCTTCGCTCTTCTTGACAAAAGAGAACAAGCCATGTAATTTGGGATGTAAGGAAAAACCCTGAGGTCAGAGTTGATACTTAAAAGAATTTTTACAAACCAGAGCAGGCAGATAGCAACAGATGCTGAGCAGCTCAGAAATTAAATAGAAAATGAGGCCCTTGACCTTCAGGAAACACCTCATCTCTATAATAAATAAAAAAATGAGCCGGGTGTGGTAGCACGCGCCTGTAGTTCCAGCTACTTGGAAGGCTGAGGTGGAAGGATCGCCGGAGCCCAGCAGGTCGAGGCTGCGGTGGCCGGAGCGGCCACTGCACTCCAGTCGACAGATTGAGACTCTAACCCAAAAACAAAAAACAAAAAAACGAAAAAGCAGCTCGCATCTTCAAACATTTTTCAATACTTTTAGAAACAAAATACATACATGTATCCTATATTGTGTCAAGATACATTCACCGTTTTCCTGCTACCCAAAACAAATTCCCAAAAAGAAGTGTGTGTGTGTGTGTGTGTGGGGGGGGGGGGGGGGGGGGGGGGTGGATTAGAAAGGGTAATGTGCAGACTTCTCAATTGAGGATGACAGAAATTATATTTGAGTGATAGTAAAAACTTTTTTAAAAATTCCATTATTTCTAAGAAACAAAGCAAACAAGAAATGCAATAGAAAGAGTTTTGAGAGAATAGTTCGCAAAAACACCAAGAAAGCAGGAACAGAATCCATCACAAAAATAGCAGATATCACAGCACATCGTGTTGATTTAGTAGCCTAGCAAGCAAAGGTTTCACACAAAGGCCCTTACAAAAAAGCTTATGCAGGAGACACAAACAGGGTACAAATGCAGACACAACTCTGTGTGTACATAGAAGGAAAGCCTGTTACCCTGAAAGGGCCTTGTTTGTTCTTTATTAGAATAAAGAAAATAAAGAAAATAAACATTAAGTACAGAAGCATATTGGGCTAACTCAAGTTCTTCAATCTATAAATTAAACACTATAACCTCATTGTTTTTCCTGGGATAGCTGGAGAGGACAGGGTGGAGAACTATGCTTCTCCAAATCAGCGTGTGGGTATGCAACAGCATAATACAGTTGTGTATTTCTAAACATTCATAAAAATTCAGATCATCCAAGGTCCCAGCTTTTCAATGAGGGTCTAGGGAGTTTCGTGAAAATATTAAATTAATGCTTTATTTCTAGAAGCCATACCCATACAAACCATTGGATATTTCCCTTGGCTACTGAGATAACAACCAGGAGTGAGGAGAAGGCCTTACCCCTTTGTGTTCTTTCATAAAATTGGTTCCCTACTTAGCCTGTTTTCCAGAACCATCAGATCCTGTCTCTATGGTTCCATTTCCCTCTGCCTTCAGACGTGTGCTCAGATGTCCCCAAGGGGTAAAGCACAAGGTCACGAGAAGACACTTGTAAAGATGGAAGCCAAGGAGTGTCTTTCTCTGGTACTAAGCTAAGTCCGCTTAGATCCCCAGAATCTATCGTGTCTGTCTGTTTTATTGTCAGAGCCACCAAGGTTTCAAACCTACAGTGAGGTTTTATGAAAGATAGCCACATTCAGAGACAAAAGTACACAGGAGAAAGAAGTCCAGTGGGGCTTCCAGCTACCATTGCAGCAAGAAATTTGAGAGGCAAGACTATCATCACTCTGTTAAGCAAACAACTAGATAGTAATTGTGATAACTTTGTTAGCACTAGTAGTGTGTCCATGTTATTTCTGCTTTCTTATGTATTTTTCCCACAATGAGATATACTCATGCACTGCAAAACACACTTTTGGTCAATGACAGTTCACATGTACAATGGTGGTTCCGTAAGTTTATAATGCCGTATTTTTACTGTACCCTTTCTATGTTTAGATACGTTTAGATATACGAGTACTTCCCATTGTGTTCCAGTTGCCTGCAGTATTCAGTGACCACAGTAAAGGTTTGTAGCCTAGGAGCAATTGGCTACACCATATAGCCTAGGTGTGTGGTTGGCTAATACCACCTATACCTTTGTGTAAATATGCTCTATGATGCCCACACAATGATGAAATTTCCTAATGATGTGCTTCTCAGAATGTATCCCTGTTGTTAAGTAAGGCAAACAAGTAGTATAGACCGTGTTAGTGTTACTTGAAAAAACAACAAAGCAAAACAAAACAAAACAAACCTCTGAAATTCAGTCTCACACATATTGCACTATTAAAATTTTTTTGTGCATCCATCTGGATACTTCCTATTGTCCTGTCTTCTCATTTACTAATCATCTGTTCGTCTGCTTCTAACCTGCTATTAACCCCATCTGTTGAATTCTTATTTTTAGGAATTATAACTTTTGGTTCTAAAATTTTTGTTTCACTTCTGTATCTTCTCCTGTGTTTACCATGGCGATTTTTAGTCTTTGTACAATGATTCCACTACCTTAATAACTTGTACATATCTTTTTGTGGTTTGTTGTTTTTGTTTTCGGTCAATTGGTTGCTTATTAGCACACTTCATACTTGTTTATTGGATGCCAGACATTGCAGATTAAAATGTGTAGAAGCCCTGGATAATACTGTCATCTTCCAAGGAGGATTCAGCTTTCTTTTGACAGGGAGGTAAGGTACCAGTAGGCTATGTTGGTGTGTCCTATTAAGGGTCAGTTTTAGGCTTTGTCAGGGCTTGTCCATGCTCTTTTTCAGCTGGGCTCTTTTGTCTAGTGTATGGCCTTGATTCCTAGGATACAGCCCTTTCAGAGGCTATATACCCTTTTGTGGGGTAACAAAAAGCCCAGGGCATTTACAACCCATCTAATGCACTGAGGTTTCAAATTCAGTCTCTTATCTCCCCAACACTGGATGACTGAGGACATCTTAACTCCTTTAACCTTGCGGCTGGGGCAGCCTAGGGTGAGACAAAGCAAGTGCCTATGGCAAAGGACCCTGGAAACAAGCATCTTGAATTTTACTCTCTGGTCACCTCTCTAGCCTTACTTACCTTATGCGTGTTCCTGCTCTTAGTTGCAGTTTTATGTTTCTTCAGATTCAATGTCTTGAAAAGTATCCGTAGGAAGATTTGGGGTCTCCCCTCTTTGTGACGCCCTCCCCTCTAGGATCTGTCCAATTTCTGTGGCTCTGGCAGCCCCAAATTCCTGTTTCTTCAGTTCACTAAGGCTGGCACTTCTTGTTTGGATTCTATTACCCACTGGCACCTCAGGGAGCTGGAAAGTGCTAGGGGAAAAGCTAGGGGTCAATGTGGTGCTCACCTCAGATACTTCTCTTCTTGCTATTACCCCTCAAGTTCCCGGCTGCCCTGGCTGCCCTCTGGTCCATGCAAACTTAGTTGTTTCATACTCTGTCCAACAAAAGTCTCTTGACTGACTGCTTGGACATGGAAGGCTTATTCTTGACTCCGATCTTTTGTGTATGCCGTTTCTTCTATATATTCTTCTGACCCTTCCTTAGGAAAGCAGGCCCATCTTTTGGGCACAAACCAAATCTCACGTCCTCAAACCAAACATGCATTGCCAGGTATTTTCAGCAACTTTTATTGATATGACAAAACATACGATGTTAAATGTATAAAGCTACTTGGAAGGCTGAGGCAGAAGGACATATGTGCTTTGAATTACAAGCCTGCACAACCCCTGCTGGATAAGACAGTATGATTCCAAATGAGGGCAGGACCCACCTCTGCTTCTTTACTCCACCAGACAGCACCCTTGTCATAAATAAGCCCCATGTTGGTCATTACCACTAGCTGAAGATATGTTAAAACCCCTCACATCAATCTTATGCTCAGATGCGTGCAAATACTGCCCATGTGGCCTTTTTTAATCTTTTCACTTAATTTAGCAAACACATATAGAAGAAAAAACTCCAAAGTCCATCATAAATGCCAATGTTATATGTTTTATTTTTAATCAAGTAATTTTTTAAAACCTCAACATATCCATAATTGACAGAATAAGACATTAGGCATGAAATGAGAATATAAAATCCATGTTCTATAGAAAGGCAAACAGTGCTTAAGTCCATCAAGATGACTGCACACGAGAGAAATGCCGTTCTAAACATCGCTCCTTTTATGTCCTTTAACAACATACAGCTCAAGTGTTTTTATTTTCACTTGTAAACAATGTGAGTCAAAATGGACGATGAGGTAATCTAAAGGATTTACTACAAGGATAATTTAAAAACACTAGATAAACACAGTATTAAAGACATATAAAAATCAGGGTTCACTTTGGTCTCTAGAATGGTTAGAGTTGTTAATACCAAAAAAGCAACACATACTAATTAAAGCCAGCTTGGTGGTAGGTGCCAGTGGTTGGTACGTGTACGTGATTTAAGAGGTAGTCGACACCATGGTTTCAAGCTGGTAACTCTCACAAGTGTTAAAAGCCACAGATGTATTAAATATCATAATACTTTCTCACAGTATAGTACTTAACCATAACTTGCAGCTTTTTTCCAAATATAAGTTAAAAATGAATCATAGGCCAACCTCTCACTCTAACTGAACAACTATGACACAGATCACACAACCACCACATCTTAAAGAGGCTGTTGACAGCTAAGTAAGACAGAATTTGAAGCTTTTAACAAGTTGTTCTTTTCTAAAACAAATAAATCTCATTAAGATACCTAGAAAATTAAAATCAGTGCAGCTGCACTTGCACATACTTTCCCAAATTTTATAATCAAAGGGGAAATACACATATATATCTTATGATAAACATTTCTTAGGAAAACAGATAAATTAATTTAAATTAGCTTTAAGACTTAGTGAGATTTCCCATGTCCTGTATAATTCATCTTACAGTGAATGTTACAAGTCTATTAACACTTATGGGCTTCTATTCACAAACTAAATACAACCAGCAGTAACTTGGGGCCGCACTGGTGCAAAATAAAACTGAGCCAGAATCCAAAAAAATACACCGGCAATAACAACATCCAGTGTTTGGAGGTGGACCGATGCTAATAACGTGATGTGTCTTGATCTTTTTCCTTACATTGCACACTAAACTTCCAAGTTATAAGCAGGTAAAAATCTTTCTAAGTCTTTCCATTGTAAAAATACATCCAAAGTCTTCTAGTAAAGACTAGTAATGCAAATATAAACAGGTTTCCACTGTAGTCTGCCAGGTAGCAGATAAACAGCTCATAGGGTCCAGGGACTGGTAATGCATCTTTTCTCAGGGATTGCATTGGTGTTTACATGAGGGTGAAGTCAGACGACAACTGAATTCACAGCCCCGCCATCAGTAATCCCTGCAAACCGATGCTTCACACCCTCCCTAGCTAGGAATGGCATTGCACGTTCACTCCTTGGCACACCTGTGCCAACGAGTTTTGTGCCTGGGGCTGTAATGCTGCAAAGAGCTTGGGCTTCAGGGCAGCACAGACACGTAACTGAAGGCAATTGGCATCTTCTACACTGTTGCCCAGCATCAAAACACACATACACCGACCCCTCCCCTGCTTGACCTTCCCGCCCTCCACCGCCAGGCAAAGCGGTATTTCTAAGATTGCTTCTGCGTTCTGTTTTGAAGTGGAAGAGTGCCCATAATTCTTTATGCTAAAGACATGATCGTTTTAAGGAAATGCTTGGAGACTGCTAACTAAAACGAGAAGTTTCATTATTCACAAGTGTTTGTCAGAAACGTGCAGTTGTGAATTCCTATCTATAACACAGATATAAAAAGGTTCTGTACCAGAGAATTGTCAGGCAACTGTGAGGCTGAAGCAGCATACAGGTGTGCTGTGCATCAACTATGAGGTAGCCTTTTGCTGTAAACAGAATAATATCTCACCCATGTAAATGAACAATGTGCTCATATCAGTGATATTCACATATGCAAGGAGTTGAGGAATTCTGCCTTAGAGATTTTTTACAGAAAATACAAATCGGAGAACTGAAATCTGATATTCAGAAATTTTGATCTATGTCAAACTCAGAGGTAGTTACTATTATCGGTACATAATACTTATATATAAAGGTCAAAGTGATTTGGTTTGTTTTGAGTAAGCAGGACTATAGACTAGCCTGCAAAGAAACAACAACATTATATGGTATGTTCCCTGAGCAAAGTTTTTTTTTTGTCCTGAGTATGTTATGCAATAGTGATAATATTCTCATATAAAAAATAAACCCCAACTTTTAAACATAAGATAGGTTTGGTATGTGCTCTTAGTAGTTCAGACTGGTAAGATGCTGAAAAGGATTTCAAATTGCACCCATAAGGTTCACAGCTCTCAAGCGTTTCTGTGTTTTTCACCGTGATCTCAGCTCTGAATTTTTATACGTAAACAGGGAAAGTCCAATTTTCAAGTCCACAATTTCCTATTTCTAAAAGGTCAAGGAACTTTGGTTTGAATTTTCAAAGTGACTTATCATGTTTTACTTTTTTTATGGTTAACCTGCTTATTATACCTGCTAAAAATTAAGCAATGCCACTTTGATTTGTCTATATAATTTAAATAAGCTTGAAATCCTCACATAAGGCAAGGAAGTACTTCTCTATAGCTATGTCACATTCAATATCGTCAAAGGTAAGTTTTGCATCACAGCACACTGATACTTCAGTATATACCACAGAGATTCTCACAAACACTGTCGTGGAAGTCAAGCTGAGTCGTAAAGGACGGGTAACCCAACCTGAGGCATTTTCTTCTTACGGTAGCTTGCGGAGACGGTAACTATACAAGTCTCCCATGACAGCACAAATAGGAGAGGCAGCAGAAACTGTTCAGCAGAACAGGTCTCATCTGAGTCATGCTATTTTCTTTCTTTGATTATCTGAGCTTACACCAACAGGCCCACACAAAACTACATTTATTGCCAATATTAAGCATTATAAGTCATCGGTACCTTCTTGCAGATGTTTCAAAACTTGCCCATAACATCTAGAACCAGGATGACCCCAAAATGACTGTTTTTCATGACTGAAACCCAACGAGACCAACTATGACTGGTCCCTTGCCAGATTATTACTACAACTGAGAACCAATTTGAGGAACTCCCACTCCCCAGCATGGAATGTCCATCCTGAATCCACTACCTGGGTTACTCCAGCATCACACTGACAGTAACTTCCACAAGACCAATGTTGCTGTGTAAAAATACTCCCACTATCTGGTAGGGGAGGTTGTGGTGCTCCTGCCCTGGGCCTGTCACGTGAGCTGCTGGCAAACACTGCGCTTTTTAACACCATTCACAGGTTGGACATATGGGGCAATTGGGAGCATCCACTTAATCTTCATTCTCAATCTCAGTGTTTTCTTCATTTCCGTGCTGCTTTTGCTTATTTGTTAGAAACAAGTGGAATAATTCTCCAGGGGAACTTAAAAACAGCCACCAAAAAGTATACCCCAAACAACTGGAGTTCTTTAACATCTTCAGTAGTTAAAAAAAAAAAAGGGGGTTCCCTGCGCTCAGCCATGGTGAGGAGACTGACTTAGTCAAGGAAGCTGCTATCGTCATAATCCCTTACAAGCCTCACAGCACGGAAAAGCTTACAACAAGCTGGTATCAGAACACCCCTGAAAACAATCGTCATTACATTTATGCCTTATCCTCCCCTTCATTTCTTTTAATAGGCATCAAGTTTACAATCAAAGAATTAAAAAACTGAAATGTCGGCACAGAAATTACACATTCATTGTCTTTTCTGGAGTTATGTATCCCAGAATCAAAAAACTTATGGCAGTCAGAGGCATATGGAGTTAAGGTACTGCCTTCAAACAGGAAAAAGAAACAAAAACAAAAACAAAACCACTCCACGGACACCAAGAAAAAAGAGGCGTCTCCCAAATCTGGGAGAATCGGATGTCTTAAAAACTTTTAGTACCATATGATTGGCAGCTGAGATCTAAAGTATCCTTTGGTTCACACAAAAGGTAACAGTCATGTTTTTATTTTTATGTAATATAAAAGAAGTGGTATTTCAAGAAAACTCCAGGGGGTATTTTGGAAACCATCTATAATGCTTCACACAGGTTTTCAATTCTTGGTGATGTCCAATTACGTGAGGGAGGGTGTGTGCTTATATCTACATACACACATATATAAAGACAAGCCTTCTTTATATATATGTCTACATTCCTATATAAAATCCTCATATACACACACACAGACTCAGGCTCTCTCCCTCTCACACATGCACATTTGATATACATATTATCTCACTCTCTAATTAACATACAACATGACACCCTGCTCAAATGTAAATTGCTTCGAGTGATTTGTCTGTTTAAAAAATTCACAGTTCCTCAACAGTAGTTAAAATTCCAGGTCAGCTGCTGTTTGTGAAATACTGTTCCCCTGTACTTGCATGAGGTAGACTTCCCAACCGGGGCAAGAAAGCGATGCGTGGAGAAGAACTGTTATGTCTTTTTCCTTTTCTGGACTGAAGGCCCCTTTTTGCTCTGCTCTTCTGGTGCTGCAGATGACTTCATGGAGGAAGCTTCTTGAGGCGACCTGCCTGACCGGTCTGAGATCTCCGCCTTTGCCTCCTGAGGAAACTGGGGTGATGGACAGCCGTGCCCACCTCCCACCTCTCGAGGGCAGGCCGAAGTGCATGGCTGGGATTCTGCTTCCTGTCTTCCCTGAGAACTGGCGGGTGGCTGTGCAACAGTTTTATGCGGGCAGTTTGCCACCATGTGCATGATGCTCTGACAGTAATGGCACTTCTTTGGCTGAGGAGGTAGACTACATTCCTTAGCATGATGATCAAGGCCACCACAGTTGTAGCATCTGCAAGCAAGAATGACAAAAACATCTTAGAAGTAGGTAGCACATATCATTCAACACATGTTATAAATTAAAAAGCACTAAAATATGCAATTGCCAATGAGATCGCCTTACTTTAATGTGCCTTCTTAAAAGGATTTATTGTTATTTATATTGGTTGCTTCAAAGAGTATCATCACCAAAGCGTGCTGGCAAAGTTGTAAAATTAGTTATGTTTAAAAAAAAAAGCACTATGACTCTTTGAGGTAGATTACTAAAAAAGAAACAAAACAAAACAAAGCACCATACCTGAATCACTTCCATAGAGAAATGATTCCTTATTTAACTATGACACTGTTCGATTATCTTATTTATTTATTTTGAGTAGGGTCTCATTCTGTCACCCAGGCAGGAGTGCAGTGGCATGATTATGATGATCGTGACTCACAGCAGCCTCGACATCCTGGGCTCAGGCGATCCACCTCAGCTTCCAAGTAGCTGGGACCACAGGCACCTATCACACAACTGATTTTTTTGTTAGAAGAGACACAGAGGCAAGGTCTCTCTATGTTGCCTATGTTGGTCTTGAACTCCTGGGCTCAAGAAATCCTGCCGTCCGGGTCTCCCAAAGTGCTGGGATTATAGGCATGAGCTATTGCACCTGGCCTCGGTTATTTTTTTATTTTTTATTTTTAAATTTTTTTCTGAGTTGGAGTCTCTCGACCTACTGGGCCCTGGTGATCCTTCCGCCTCAGCCTTCCAAGTAGCTGGAACTACAGGCATGCGCTACCACGCCCGGCTAGTTTTTTTGATTTATTGTAGAGATGAGGTCTTGCCAAGTTGCCCAGGTGGGTCTCGAACCCGCGGGCTCGGGCAATCTACTCACCTCGGCCTCCCAAAGCGCGGGATTACAGGCTGAGCCACCGAGCCGGCTGGCCTCGGTTATTTTAAAAGAACAGTTTAGCCCACTAGAGGGCAGCGAGTAGTCAACAAAACAACCAGCTAATTTTAAAAACAGGAGTTGAAACACATAGCTGTTGACATGATACAAAATGGCAAATGAGAAAATTATAGACATTAAATTTTATGAGTTTAATATTTCTTTGAGTGTGAATTATTTTGACTGCGGAAGTGAACTGAACCGGAAGAATTTTCTTCCCTTGTACAAAATTAAGTAGTGCAGTGAAATTTGATATATAAAAAGCCAGATTTCTAGTCAGAAAGTAAGAATGTTATCTGGCAAATTACCAATAAGTTTAGAGCTGTATACAGTAAGTGTCTGAATTAGAAAAGAGTTTAAAAAAAAAGCTTCTAAACACTTAGGTCGAATTAATAAAGGTTGATGCTAGTTCAGTGATAGAAAACACTTATCTGTAAAAAATTAACATTCCTTTGGAGTGATTTCCTTTGGGGTGATTTCTCCTAAACTGAAATAAACATAAATCCATCTTTAATATTTGAATGCACACGGGGGAGTTGGCTTTGTATTATTACATGTTGGAAAATCCAACTTAGCAAGGAAAAGCTGAGCAAGGAAATTATATGGAAGTTATATTTGTTCAACTTAAATAGAATTTTTTTCTTTAAAAATTTTTTATTAAAAACAAAAGACTGTAAAATGGAAAAACTAAGAAAAAAATCTTTATTTACAAAGGTTTTCAATCTGTTAAATATAAAATTTGCTTATTGATTTGTCTCCAAATAAAATGTTTTAAGTTTAGACAGGCACGGTAGCATGAT
The DNA here is from genome assembly GCF_000164805.1 of Carlito syrichta. Lineage (NCBI taxonomy): Eukaryota > Metazoa > Chordata > Mammalia > Primates > Tarsiidae > Carlito > Carlito syrichta. The sequence goes on along the minus strand of NW_007253372.1, from coordinate 1,725,113 downwards.
CCTGTAATCCCAGTTACTTGGGAGCCTGAGACAGGAGAGTCACTTGAGCCCAGAAGTTTGAGACTGCAGTGAGCGAGGATCATACCACTGCACTCCAACCTGGGTGGCAGATTGAAATTCTGTCCCCCCAAAAAAAAAGAAAAAGAAAGAAGAAATGCTTTAAGATCTTTATTTTTAAATTTATTTTTCAAATACATTTATGACTCCATAATTCTCATTATGAAGCACAAATAACAGTGGATCATAACATTTTAAAAAAAGACTTCCAAACATGTAGCTGTGAGAAAATTAGTTTAAGATTCTAATGACAACAAAGATTAATTACAATGAATTATATTTATATTGTGTGAGAGAACATTCGTAATTTACATGATCTTATATTTCAAAGACAAAATACTAACCTACTAATAACCTAACTAAGCATTATGTGTAAGATACTTAATATTTTATCTTCTAGAATAAGTTATGAGGGGTGAATTTTTTAATTGGCAAAAATTAGGATAACTATCGCCTGCCTCTCCAGTTACCAATACTGCCTTACAGATTTTAGAAAAATTGACTCACAAGATAGCCTTTTATTCTTTGTAATAACTGACAAGTATTTTTCTTAAGACAATCATATTTTCAAAAATTAAAGGAAAAAATAAGGAAAGGTGATTGAATTATTTATTGTATAATTACATATCTTCATATAAGTAAAACATTACAGATTCAATATTGTTTCAATCATATGTTCTGAGAGTGCAAAGTTAAGTGATATAGAAATTACTGACTAATGCTTAAAATTTATGCCTCAAAATAATGCACATTTCAAAATGGCATCTTTGAAAAATATGACCACATTACTTATCATAATGTTTTCCCACATAGTTCTCCTCTATAACGGATAAGTGAGTTCTTAAATTAAATTTGCCCATCTATAAAATATCTTCTTTTGAATTAAATTCCCTTCCTTGAGGATAGCATCCACTCAGGAGCTCATTTTCGAAGAGAGAGAAAATAGGTTAAAGGCTTCAGTAATAGAGCTGGCTCTCCTGCAGACACATCAATTTCATCAGTCACTGTGGTATATGTGCCGCCTTATCCAACGCGGTCGCGGGAGCCATTTTGCCCACGCATTTACCAAGGGCTTGGTGTCAGGATCCAGCTATCACAAATGGGATCTCTGATCACATTCTATAAGTGCATTTTCCATTACAAGAGGTTATAAAAGTTATTTCTTAGGATGCTATGTAATTTTGGTCTCCTTGCATTTTGATCTGCATAGTTAATTCACCCCCAGGCTTTTCTGATATGTGCTATCATTAGGCCAGACTGCCTTCCACACTGAAAAGATTTGTATTCAGTGTATATGTGCTTAGCCTTTAAAAGGGGGAGGAGTGGTATTTATTCTCCTCTTCTATTTAATCATTCAATGTCAATCACTCTTACTAAGAGTGCAGATCACACCCTATTATGAAACCCTTTCCTTCCCAAGGGACTGACACCAAAATGGAAATGTTCAGCCACTTTCAGCTCACAAATGATACCACAACCATATACTCCATACAAGCTACACATGGCTGTAGTCCTCTTTGTTCACTTTCTACCCTTTTCAAAATCAGTTTGTTTTTGTTAGTGTGAATTTTACATTGTGATGTGAGCATAAAGATGGTATGTGTGCCTACATAGAGCTAAATGCTTAAGAAATGTAAGGATACTGTCTCACAGGCAAACAACTATGTAATGAACACTGCAATCATACTCTGTTTTGTATTCCCATAGCTCAACATACACATAAAATTATTCATGTTCAGTATTTTATAAAATGCTGAGCCAATGGCAGAAAGGATATTTTCTCAGATATTAAACATAAAGATAAAATAAATAAAAATGTTTAGTTTACTTTTAGAATGCTATCCGTTCTTGATAAAACTACTTTATAAATACTTTAATTCTAATGAGCTAGTAGCACATTCTACAAGTATTACTTCTAATTAAGATGAGTTTAAAGATAGAAAATAAGTAACAAATTGAAGTCAATTTTTAAAAAGACTATCAAAATAAGATTAAAATTTTTTATTGAAAAGGGAATGCCAATAACAGACAGAATGGAGGCACCTAAAATGGCCAGACAAATGAAAACACATCTTTTAGACCTGTCTGAAGTAATTATGTGAATGTTTATCAATCAAGTCCAAACATCTACATGAGTTAATAATCAAAATATATACAAAAGTTCTGAGGAGTTCATGAAAAAGAATGAAAACTCTGATTTGGGTATCCGAATTTTGATCTGCTATGACCATTAGAAAATGTCCCATTTTTTTGGTCCAAACAACTGAATAAGCAAATTATATTTTTAAATGATACCAGTAATAACTGGTAAAAACTGAGCTCAATGAGAATCACTAGGTTAAAATACAGATGTCCATTTTTAAGAGGTATTCCAACGGACTAAATGAAAAAAATTTATCAATTATATATTCCCCCTTGACTCCTAGATTAAAAAAAGGAATACCATAGATAGAATCAGATTTGCCTCTAAAAGTAGAATGGAAAAAAAAAAAAAGTACCTTAGGGTGCTTCTCAATATTTGAAAGTTTTAACACAGTAAGAATTTATATGGAAACTCAAATTCACATTCCTAGAGTCTGACGGGGACATTAAGGATGACAATGCAGTGATCTATTAGTTTCTCAAGAGGAAGGAAATGTTGAAAGAGTATTAAATAAAGCAATATCAGAGAGAGAGAGTATAGAGTGAAAAAAGAAGTGAAGTTGTGGGATGGAAGCAGGCATGAATATAGAAAAGGAGTACATAAAAATCCCTAGAAAAGATGAAAAAAAGGGTTACTAAAATTTCCAGTCGGGAAGCCAGAGGGACTAAAGAGATGTTCCAGATTGGGAAGAACTTCAGAAGCTAAACTGGAAAAAAGATAATTGGCTCTTTGGTGAGACTGTTCATCATTTTTGATGGCACAGTTCAAGTAAAATCAAGAAATGATATTAATAATATTCCTCATATCTACCATTTTGGATTCTTTTTTTTGAGTTGGAGTCTCATTCTGTCGCCCAGACTGAAGGGCAATGGCATACTCCCAGCCACTGCAGTCTCGACCTACTAGGCTCAAGGGATCCTTCTGCCTCAGCCTTCCAAGTAGCTGGAACTACAGGCATGCGCCACCATGTCTGGCTAATTTTCTGATTTATTGTAGAGATGAGATCTCATCAAGTTGCCCAGACTGGTCTTGAACCCGTGGGCTCAGGCAATCCTCTTACCTCGGCCTCCCAAAGTGCTGGGATTATAGGCGTGAGCCACCGGGCCCAGCCTTTTAATATGTCTTAATACTTGGTATCTAACTAAACTGTGTGCCAATCAACCCAAGACATGGGAGTGGTGGAGAGGTAGGTGAGCAGATAGAGAACCCATAAGAGCTGGAAAGCAGACTTAGGGCTAGCTTTTGATGGGAGCCATTTGATCCCTCTGTACCTCCAGAGGGTAAGAGAGACAGAGATGGAGACCATCTTCCAGAAGGCCCCATTTTGTTCTGATTGATTCTAAACAATCTGCATATAAATCTGGTAACAGTTTGTTTATCCACAGGATCTGCCCCCGAAATACCAAGAGGAGAGTTAGGAAACTTCGATAAATCACAGAGCTAGCAAGTCCCTTTAACAGTGCACATAGCTTTTGACCTCTATCAAAGCAACTTATACTTTGAGAATTTCTGTTTATTTTATTTTAGTCTTCTTGTATCTAAATTCCCAAGACTGCAAGCCAATCAAACAGTAAACATATTAGCAAAGTCAATTTATATGTATTCTTTCTGAGTAAGTGGTAAAAACACTGAGTTTTCAAAAATACCAGTTAGTGATGATTTATGTTATTTTTAAAAGTTTTCTAGGGAATAAATATATTTAACATCAGAGAAATTCCCCTCTATTACGTTAAAAATAAAATAATCTATACACAGAAGAGCAAAACATACAGGTAGCAGAATTAAAATGGTAATAATAGAAATAATAATAAATAGGTTCAATTTACAGAGAAGTTACTATGCTCTAGACACTGTGCTCAAGATTTTTAACATGTTATAAAATTTAATTCTCCCCCAAGCCCAATGAAGTGGGCATTACAATATCTACATTGCATTCATGAAAAAATTAAGACTCAGGGAGTTACTGAGAAGGAAATTTTAATGGACTTCTGTTTTTGTTATATAAAAAGTTATACCCAACAATACTGATTAATTGTATTATATGTGAGTCTAAAAAATACAGAATCTTGAATTTAAAAAACCAAAATACACACACACACACACACATACAATCTGAAGTAGATTTTTCTTGAGATTTGGTTACTGGGGAGGTCAATTTCTTTGTTTGTACTATCCCATTTATAAAGAAAAAGTTTGGGCCCAGTCCAGTTCAGACTTTTTCCACTGCCAAGGCCAGATTTTGTTCTATCCCTTATATACTTTTTGTGTTGAACAATTTTGTTCAAAAAAAAAATTGTGAATAATTTTTCCATTCTTGTTAATCATATGTTTAAAACTGCTATTTGGAATTTTAGGTTAACATGCTATATAATCGCTGGGCTCGGTGCCTCAGCCTGTAATATCGCACCTTGGGAGGCTGAGGTGAGTGGATTGCCTGAGCCCGTGGGTTCAAGACCCGCCTGGGCAACTCATCTCTACAATAAATCAAAAAGTAAGCCGGGCTCGGTGGCTCAGCCTGTAATCCCGTGCCTTTGGGAGGCTGAGGTGAGGGGATTGCCTGAGCCCGCGGGTTTCGAGACCCGCCTGGGCAACGAGACCTCATCTCTACAATAATCACAAAATCAGCTGGGCATGGTA
>NW_007253372.1:1606090-1720256 GCF_000164805.1 Carlito syrichta | reverse complement strand
CTCACCTCGGCCTCCCAAAGCGCGGGATTACAGGCTGAGCCACCGAGCCTGGCTAACAATAATTTTAATAACACTAATATTTAGCAAAGATGCTAGAAGAAAACATTCAGGTATGTCTGATAAGAGTATAAATGGGAAAAACTCTTTTCGAAGTAATTTTGTGATGTTTTAAGAGTAACTGGAATAACCATATCATCTGTTGAACTAGATATTGATCTCAAAGAAATAGTCCAAATGGGAAATAAAAATTCAAAGATACTAAATGCAGAGTTATTGATATTGTTTAAAAATTGGGAACAGTTCAAAGACTACCAATAGAGTAGTCAAAGTAATGGAAACAGATGTGTAAGATCATTCACCCATGGAGTCATGGAAGGTAAAAATTATTTTAAACATCCACCATGGGCATGAGTGTAAAATGGGTTCAGCTTTTGTAGAGTGCAATTTGGCAATAGCAATATTTGAAGCGTGCATTCCTCTGAGTCAGCTCCAGAAACTTAGAGGTTGGATAGTTAAAATACTCAATCCATGTAACAGGCTTTTCTGATTTCAAGGCATCTCCTCGTTTCCTTTTTTTAAAAGTTAGCTCAGGCTGGGCGTGGTGGCTGAGCCTCTAATCCCAGCACTTTGGAAGTCTGAAATGAGTGGATTGTCTGAGCCCACGGGTTCGAGACCACCCCAGGCAACTTGGCAAGACCTAGTCTCTACAATAAATCAAAAATTAGCCGGGCATGGTAGCGCGAGCCTGTAGTTCTGGCTTCTTGGAAGGTTGAGGGGGAAGGATCATCGAAGTCCGGCAGGTCGATGCTGGGGTGGCTGTGAGCATGCCACTGTACTCCAGCCTGGGAAATAGAGTGAGACTCCAACTCAAAATAAATTAATAAATAAAGTTACCTCATCCATAACACATATGAAGCTTGAAAGAAAGGACAGTGGAGCCGGGCTTGGTGGCTCAGCCTGTAATCCCGCGCCTTTGGGAGGCTGAGGTGAGTGGATTGCCTGAGCCCGCGGGTTCGAGACCCGCCTGGGCAGCGAGACCTCATCTCTACAATAAATCAAAAAATCAGCTGGGCATGGTAGCACATGCCTGTAATTCCGGTACTCGGAAGGCTGAGGTGGAAGGATCGCCAGAGCCCGGCAGGTCGAGGCCGCGGTGGCCGGGAGCAGCCACTGCACTCCAGTCTGGGCGACAGAGTGAGACTCCAACTCAAAAAAAAAAAAAAAAAAAGTAGCTGAACGTGGTAGTGCGCCTGTAGTTCCAGTTACTTGGAAGGCTGAGGCGGAAGGATCGCTGAAGTCCAGGAGGCAGAGGCTGCCATGGCCGGGAGCAGCCACTGCACTCTAGTCTGGGCGACAGAGTGAGACTCCAACTCAAACAAAAACAAAAAACAAAAACGCTATATAATCAGTGCTATCAAACTGAATCAACACAATTCCAGTCAAAAGAGAGAAGACTGACATTTTAGTTAGCCCATGAAATCCTACTGTGATATGAATGATTTATTCAATCCTTGAAATATTGCAATTAGATTCTACTTGCTGGAGTGAATGTAAATTGAGACTGCTTTTCTTGGAGGAAAATTTGACAGCAAATCTGAAAATATTAATACATACATCCTCTGATTCAGCAACTCTCACTCCAGGAATCTGCCCTACAGGGATGTTCACCTATAAGTACAATGACTTGGGACTAAGATATCAAAAAGAGCATTGTCCATATTGGTAAAGAGTTTAAAAAATTAAATGATGATAATAATAATACTAACAATAACAACAAATACTTATTATCAAATCCAGGTAGTGGCTACAGAGTCCATGCTCTTTACCACTAAGCTATATGGTAAATTAAGATAAGTTAAAGTTCATATATACCAAGAAACACTGCAGGTATTAAAAGAAATGAAGTCAAAACATTTTTTTAAATGGAGGCAGATATGTATGTAGTGACATGGAAAGATCTCCAAGACAAATTATTAGGTTAAAAAAAGCAAACTACAGCATAATACATACATGTAGTGGAATCACATTTGTTTCAAAGACACTATATTATACACAATTGTAGGAAATTATATGCATTTTTAAATTAGTGTAAAAACTACTGGAAGAATAAGCAGTAAATTAAGAATGGTTACATCTCCTGAATTATACGCCACATCTTAAAAATAAAAAATAAAACTTAAAAAAGCAACATGTCTTGGAATACAAGAGTCTGATCAGAGGCTATAAAAGCCAAAACAACAAAGGTTAAATATTCCTCCCAAAATAATAGTTACATATAGAAAGGAAAATATAATTAGTAAGGTGAAGAGACATTTCATTTTTACTCCATAAATTTTTGTACTGTTTCTTTTTCAAACAAGAAGAAAAAATGGATATCTTATTTGTGCAATTGAAAACGAAAAAGAGAATTTAAAATGATAAAACATTTCCATTTTGTAATTTTCATTATTATTATTATTATTATTAGTCATCTGACAGGGAGCCTGTATACCAATGGTTCGAGAATCATCTTGGTAGCTTTAAAAAAATACTTGGGTCCTAATGCAGATCAATTAAATCAGAATCTTTAAGGGTTAAGCCCCAGGCATCAGTGTGCAGTTACTTGAGAACCACAGTAGTATACAAACCCAAGTACTGCATCAAAACCCTTAGCAAGGGATCACTCTATAATCCCAGTTACATGGAATGTGGTCCAAAACAGAATAACACTGTTTTCAACAGGTCACTGAGGCTTCAGAAAGGAAAAGAGAGAGGGATAGAAGACAGGAAGGGAAACAGGGAGGGAAGGAGTAAAGAAGAAGGGGGAAGAAAGGGAGAGGTGGATGAGAAAAGTGTATGTATCTTATTTCCTCACTGGGAACTAAAAATGGCTCCTTAAAATTTCTGACTGTGACAGCAGAAAAGCCCCACAATCTTTACTGTCACTGATCCCTTCTTGTTTTGGAAGCCATGCATTACAAAAATGTACTGGATTTAACTTCAGAAGTGGTTTATCTGTTCAATTTTTAGTTAGTCAATGTGTAAGGTACCTGTGTCATCAAAATGGATGCTAATTTCTAGCTCTTTCCCTAAACTTCACCATTACTATCAATTGAAATTTACTGACTTTGCATGATAACTTTTTAAGTTCTACACCTTCTGCTGCATACATATAAAATAATTTTTAAAAGTACATAAATTTGTTTAGTACAGATATGCTCTTGCAAACATTTCTCTTAATGGCCAAATTCTGTTGGCTTTTGAATAGAAAATTACTTTCTTATGGGTATAAATATAACAAGATGTATGCTTTTTTCAAAAATGATTAGCCATGTAATTAAAAAAAAAATCCTAATATTTAAACTATATTTTGCTTAAAAGAGTGCCCTTAATAAGGTAACTACTGCTCACACTGTTTTCCACACTTACACAAAAAGAAGTCCATAACATAGTTTTTACATCCATTTAATTAGACTAGACCACCCTATAGGTAGGCCTCAATATTATTAAATAAAAATCAAAACTTAGTATAATTGCCAATTCAGTCCTTTCTGGTGCATAAGAAATGGTAGGTGTTTGCATGGCTCTGTATTGCCTAGTTCCAGTCTTAGCAATAAGCAAGCATCAGTCTGTGATGGCATGGAACCAAAGCGAAATCAAATTCTAAAACTGCTGGCAGTGGAAATGAAAACTCTATCTCTCCCCCAAACCTTAGTTTTCAGGACAACTGAACTAATTTGGGGTTTATATTAAGTTCAAAAGGTTTTTTTTTTTTTACTTAACAACTACTGTTCTAACCTCTTTTATCATCTAGCTATATGATGTGAAATTATCTAGATAACTTGTCTGTTAGTGAATTTGACTGTTTTCACTATCCATTCAATCATTTTAACAAAATTAAATAAAAAACAAGCACATATGCACAACTTTGTACAAGATGCCAACGAAAAGTATTTGAATAGTAACAATTGATATATTTTATCTCATTTGATGTCTTCTCCTGACTGCTTTTTGGATTTTTAGACTTACTAGTTTTGGGATACTTTCTCTGATTAATAGCATGGGCCATCTCCTAACACCAGCTAAAATGCACTAAGGTATCTTGAAAACTAGCTAAAATACAGTAATAGCTCTATTCACAAACCTTTCATCATCTTATGAAAACAACAAGATAAGATGAAAAACACGGGGGACGGGTACATAATAAATGGTAGTACAGGTCAATGAGAAGTAAGGATGGAATATGTAGGAGTTTTAAAAGAGAAGCGGGGGACAGAGGGGGAGAGAAAGCACGGGAGGCATGAGGGCAAAGAGAGCATTTTTCATGTAAGGGCACTTCAGGCAGGGATGGTTATAAACCAGACATTTTTGTATTTCACTCCATTATGTTTAAAAGTACTTGGTAGATTATGTACCAAATCAGTGGAACAATAATCAACTGCTGAGAGTTTTCTACTCTGTACTGTAACTTGAGAAGGAATATAATAATGAATTCTAGGTCATAAGTTAAAACTTTATTTCAAATAGAAATGTTATCTCTCTTTTGGATGACAAACAACATCCCAGATAGATAATCTGCTCTGGCTAATGGAAAAGTTGGAAAAACAAAGAGAAAGATGTACTGAAACACAGATAACTTAATGTTTTCCGATTTCTTGGGAGTAAAAGCAGTTTGTTATGAAATAGGACCCAACACTCTGCCAGTGCTGCTTTCAGAACCCAAGACAACTAGGGAGGAATGTTCAGTTGAGGAGCAGCACACACACATACACACATACACACACACACACACACACATTAATAAATAAAAGCCACACGCACTTATGCAGTAGCAGTGTTGTAAACTATCCTAGGCACAGGTTTAAATTCATCCTTGTTGGAAGCAAGCTCAGTTTACCTACCATATTTAGTTATACTGACCTTTACATACAGAGCGTTTTAGATTAGTACTAGCAATTATGAAAGAAAGAAAAGACATTCAACTTGTCTTGAAATGGTTAAACTGAGATGTTTTCTTAGATAGAAGAATCAGATTATATACGTGGTCTAAAAATGCTTGTCCATTTATCTGTTACAGCAGTCTTGCTGCAAACTTCAAACCACTAGGGTTGCTGCCTTTCACCAGACCATTTCAAATTCCCCTCGTGTCAGAGATGTGACATATGCTGTAAATAAGCCTCAGCTTGGCCTGAAGAAATACAATTCCACTAGTGCTTTGTATCTACTTTTATAAATGTTTTCTTGTTCATCACATGATTTCCTTTAGGCTTTGGTTCTGCAAACCAGCATTATTTTTATTTTTATCTATAATGTTATTTCACAAGAAATTCTGAAGTCATCTTTCTCATACACACATACACACACACACATTTTTCACTATTAAAAATTTGACCAGAACAGAAGAAATTTTAAAAGGGGAATTCCATCATGATTATGTGATAAATGAAGCAATAATTTGTTATCTAGAGAAGTACATGTATATATCCAAATGACATGTGAAAGAATTTAAACACCATTTTAAAAAGACTTTAGGTATACAAATAAGTTCCCCCATTAAAACACAGAAAAAGGGAGAAGCATGAGAAATTCCAAAGGAAAGAAAGAGGTATACACACCAGAATCAATTTTGGTGGCATGACTGATGAACTGTACAGGTTAGATAACAGTTCCAGATTTATACTGGTTGTTTGCAAGCCAGGGGCAGAAAGAGGGCTAGATTAAAAGACGTCATCCTAGTCCAGCAAAGTGAGTATCTGCTGGGTTATTCAAAACTTTGAAGTTACCACTGAGTTAGCTTTGATGCCAGTGAAAATGATTACAGGATCTGAGTTTTAGAAATACAGAGTGTTAAAACACCTCTCTCGCTGCATTACTGTATTAATATTGAATTGCTAGCACTGAATTATTACTACATTACCAAATCAGTCATAAATAATCATACATTTTCTATTTTGACGATGTTTACGAGTGAATATGAATACCATTAACAATATTTATAGAAAACCAGTTGTCTTAGAGCACTTTGCCTGGTGTGACCTACCCAATGTCAGGACTAACTCATGAGTAGGAGACAGAAGATGGTGCCAAACCATCCCCGGTCTCGATAGCTAAACGGGAATTAAGAGTTAAAGCTTCTTTGCTGAAGTCACTAAGCAAAGGCTTCTAATGATCGATAAGTTTGATCTCCCGCCACAGCACTGACTACTGCCAAGGAAAATGATGAAGTACAGATGGGAAGTAAATGACCTCTGCCCATTTCTCCCTCTAGTCCAATGGGTCTTTCTTTGACAAACTACATATTGGCCCTTGCTAAGTAAGAATCAGCACTTCCTAAATTGTTCACCATGTAGGTAGGTAGTTGAAAATTGAACAAGGAAAATTGCTACCATGCGCAGATAACCTCTGAAAACTGTGATATTATCTCCTCTTGTGTAGACTTTATCTTAAAAATTCAAACCTGGGCTGGGCGCATTGTCTCAAGCCAGTAATCCCAGCACTTTGGGAGGCCAAGGCTAGAGGACTTTCTGAGCCCTGGGGTTCGAGACCAGCCTGAGCAATTTGGTAAGACCTTGTTTCTATAATATATCAAAAAATTAGCTGAGTGTGGTAGCACGCACTTGTAGTTCTGGTTACTTGGAAGGCTGGGGCAGAAGGATCGCCTGAGATCAGCAGGTCAACCCTGGAGTGGCCGTGAGTGTGCCACTGCACTCCAGCCTAGGCGACAGAGTGAGACTCTGACTCAAAAAAAAAGAAAAAAGTTAGAACCTGAGATAAAATCATGGCTACTTTCTTTCCTCTGCCTGAGTAGCTAAGTGAAGCTACTCTTCATGTCACAAATCTTTTTATGCGACTAAAGTTTGATGGTCAGGCGGTTAAGACATCCCTGCCGATCTTTTCTTTGATCATTGATCCCTTAAGGAATCTCGTCTCTCCATTTGAAAATTTTAAGGCTGCGACCCTGTGAACACATGGCCAGTGATATAAAAAGAGAGTTGTTAAGCTACAGATGGAGGTAAAATTTGAAGGTAAGTATGAAAAGAACAGTTTAGATTCCTGGATGGAACCAGATTGTTTATACAAGTCCAAATTCTTTTTTTTTTTTTTTTTTTTGGTTTTTTTGTTTTTGAGTTGGAGTCTCACTCTGTCACCCAGACTGGAGTGCAGTGGCCGGTGGCCGCTCCCAGCCACTGCAACCTCAACTTGCTGGGCTCCGGCGATCCTTCCATCTCAGTCTTCCAAGTAGCTGAAACTACAGGTACATGCTACCACGCCTGTAGTTTTTTGATTTATTGTAGAGATGAGGTCTTGCCAAGTTGCCCAGGTAGGTCTTGAACCCGTGGGTTCAGGCAATTCACTCACCTCAGTCTCCCAAAGCACGGGATTACAGGCTGAGCCACTGAGCCCGGCTCAAATTCTCTTAATAATTGTTAGTCTATTAGGGCTAGACCCTAACAGATTTATTTGTATATATTTATTTGTATACATTCCATAAGCCAAAAAAAAAAAAAAAAGGCTCTGTTATGAGAACAATGCCTTGAGTGTTTGAATGATGAGTCTTCACCTCTTTTGGTCATCCTCTCAACTTGACTGGTGAAAGTTTACATGAAGAACTTGGCTTATTCTCTTAGTGGGACAAAACAAAGTCACTGAATATTTTTTCTATGTTTTCCTTTTTTTGGGGGGGGGATTGTAGTCTCACTCCATCACCCAGGCTGGAGTGCAGTGGCACACTAATGGTCATGAAATGCTAGCAACTATTAAGCGTTTGAATCTAGTACTGACATTCATTATTGAAATTAGCCACTAGGCATCCTAGTGTCGCTGTGAGTTTTAAAATAAAAAGATAAACAAAAGCCTACTTTTTCTTTTTTTTAGAGTTGGAGTCTCACTCCATCACCCAGGCTGGAGCGTAGTAGTACATTCACGGCCATCCTAATGTCGACCTGCCAGGCTCTGGTGAACCTTCTGCCTCAGCCTTCCAAGTAGCCAGAACTACAAGCATGTGCTACCACACCAGGCTAATTTTTTATTTACTGTAGAGACGAGGTCTCACCAAATTGCCTGGGCTGGTCTCGAACCCGCAGGCTCAGGCAATCCACTCGCTTCAGCCTCCCAAAGTGCTAGGATTGCATGCTGAGCCACCAAGTCCAGCCGTTACGTTTTCCTTTTTAAAATAATCTTGGAAAAATACTCTGAGAGCTGTGGTAAAAGGTAAGTAAACTTGTTTGGATAATACTTGAGTGTTTTACTAAAAAATTCAGAAAATTAAAAGTTTTAGAAAATGAATACACTTTTAAAATTTCTATAATAGCTGCAAATGACAAAGTGCTGTTTATCACACTGAATGTCAAGTTCTCTTTGTGTTTGATTTGTACAATCTGATTGAATGCAGCATATATGCAGGGGAAAAATTGTGCTTCAGTGGAAAAGTGTGCACTGTACTGACCTCGAGCACAGATTCTGGATTATCTGGTTCTGATTCCAGGAGGGCTATTTTACAGCTTTTCGTAGTTGATAACTGAGAGCAAGCAGTTCCTTTTCTCCACAGAGGGGCAGATTCTATCCTGGCAGATAGAGGCTCAACTGACTTCCCTTCCCCGCTGTGAAAGAAGCTCATTTTGCCTCCAATTGTACATTAATGTCAGTAATCTTGATCTACAAATATGTCTGCTCTTTGGATTCTCCTTTGAATTATAACATCTGCCTGGTTCTCTCATTTAATTGAGTTTAATGAAATCTTTAACATCAGAGTCATAATGCTGCCTCTTTTGAAAATTATCTTTAAAGTATAGTAAATATACACCACAGAAGCCACTACATGAGGTACAAAAATCATTATGGACATGGCCCTTGGTATTTTAAGCACATAGAATCTAAAAAGAAGATAAATGTACAGCTAACTTAATCCTCAGGGTTACTGGACCTAACTTTAGTTTTTCTGTTTCTTCTCAGTGATTTTATTTTTCCTTCATCTTGAAACATTTTGCTTTTTCATAATCCTGGGAATTATTTTCAACTATGCTAAAAAGAGATTAAAATAATAAGAATTATTCTTATAATTGTTATATTTGATATCTTATGAATATTATATTTTAAAAGAATATTATATAGTAATATTTAAATGTGAGAAAACGATGTAATAAAATGAGAAAAGGAGATTCAAGTAATACGAATGACATAGAGGGGTGATAAAATAGTGGAATAAATCATCACTATCTCATCATCCTTCAGTTTTTGTATTACATTGCCCAAAGTACTGCTTATTTACTAAGGACACACCAAAGATACTAGAGATTCTATGTGTACTAGGAAATTTATTTGATGCAGTTCATAGGTAGACAAATGCTAAAGGTACTTACTAAAAGGAAGTAGTATAAAAGTGAAAAAAATCTATTGAATCGATCATTCTAATCAATGTCTAAAAATGAAAATGTTTTGCAATTATAGACTAAAGGAAATAACCACCTTCTTTTACAAACTTATGAGTCATGAAAATTTTCAAAGTATTGCACTTTGAGGATGTAAGTGCAAGAACAACCAGAAGTAACAGGAAACTGGAATTTCTTAGAAAAGTGTCTGAAATCTAGATCAGTATTTACAAGATGGGTATATTCCAGGATTATCCAGGCACAGCTACTTGGATTCAAAGGATATTGTCCATTTGGATATGTCTATCTTTACAACAGAAAAACATGGAACAAAATTTTGGGTTTGTTACATTTAAATTCTTATTAACTTCTGACACAGTTTTTAAACTATCCCATAATTTATATATTTGTAAATTATCTGTAATATTACTTTAGAAACATTTTTTAAAAGAACGTTGTGGACTCAGATAGCAAATGGTGATGACTGTTCTTCCCTGTATACGATGGCTAATAAAATGTAGACTTTGATAAATGCTACAATATACAATTATAACTTTTGGAAGCAACAGGGATGACTTTGTAAAGGAGTTGGCCTGGCTGCAACAAGCTTGTCAACAACTATTAAAAAAACAAGTAATGTTTATATAGATGCAGAGATAGGAAGAAAAATATACAAGGGGAATAAGTGGCAGGAGTGTAAGAAGACAGAAGTAGAAAAGTAGAGGGCACGTTAGAAAGGCAAGTTGGCTGGCTTAGAAACCAAGCAGGAAAATGGAAGCCAACCCAACTGAGCAGAATATTAAACACAGTTTACAATGTACAATGAAAAACTTTCATCTTAGAATAGAAAACAGCTGAGTTTCAAAGTTTATGTATACATTGTTCATGACCACCGATCTAGTAATAGGGAGTCCAGGATTTCAGCCTACAACTCAGGTGATCCATGATAAAATAACCTAATCTTTCTGGGTTTCTGCATCTAAACTCAGTTTCATACTCTTGAAACCCATCTTTAAAGATGAACATAATTCCCATTTACTTCATATGGTTGCTGTTGGTCTCAAATGAGATAAATATGTTAAATGCTTTGTAAATTTTATAGCTCCATATAGAAATGGTAGGTGAAATTTCTTTCCCTAATCTTGGATACAATATTTCTGAAGCAGCTCCACCACACTAGTGGCAAAATAATTCATGGTACTTTAACTGAAATCCTCATGAGTTAGGGGCGGCAGGAGCAAAAATAAATAACAGGAAAAGCTTAGCATATTTTTCTCTTTACAAGAACAGTAAAGAGAACAAATAAGATAATCTAGTAATGATACTATACCTATTCTTATGGATACTCTATAAATAATTTCTATTTTCCATCCTTGTCCACTGGTATTTTCTTTACCATTTCCTACTCTTACATTTTGATGAGATAGTAGTAAGTTAATTTACTTTGTTGCAGATGTCATACATTTCTTCCTATATATAATTAATTCACTGTCTAAATGCTCAGTATTTTTCTGACTTGAACCTTGGAGTCCCTAAAAATAAAATTGCAGGGTTAACTTAGCTTACATAAATCTTATCAGAAAATTTGCAAATGAATAACATGATAAAGTAGTTTATCTGTGTATAGTACAGTTTTATATATGGGGAATTTGCTCTCTATTCCTATATTCTAGAAACTATTCTTTCATCTGGCTTTCAGAATACTCTGTTATACTGTTTTTCTTTCTCGCCTACTGGTATTATTTTCCTGTATTATCCTCAGTATATTTCTAGATTCCCCGAGATGTAAATTTGTCTATCATCTTCCCTTTGAAAAATTAATCCACTTCCGTCATATAAACTATTTTCTTTAGTCTAATCACTCACAAATTATTCCCACTCTGAGGTCTTCTTGTCGTCTCAAATTCAACTCATCTCTTTAAGGTCATTAGACTCCGAGTTTCCATCTCTTCTAATATTGACTAACTTTCCTGTAAGCTCCATCATTCATCATTACATTTACAGTGCTTGCTGGAATAGTACCTGGTTGGTTCAAAGAAAGGGAAAAGGTATTGTGGAAATCTTCATTATATTTTGGTCTTTAAAAATCACAGTGAAAACATTGTGCTTACTTCTTAGTCCTAAGCCCAAGAACAGTCTTTTCAGCTTCTCCATTTGGGGTAGGTTCCTGGTCTGTGCCTTTATACCATGTCACAGATAGGTCATTCTAAGTTATACTTCAGGTACCTCTAAAGGCCCACCTGGCCCACTCAACTGCCAACCAGTAATGACCATATTAGTATTATTTTAGATAATATAAATGAAACAGACAAAAAATTAATTAGCTAATCAGTAACCTTTACCTTGTATTTATTTTTAAAATAGAGTAACAAAGGAATTAAGAGAAAGAAAAGGAAAAACACAGTAAGACATTGGAACCTAGGATGAAAACAGAAAGTATTTATATCAAAGGGCAGCATCATTAAAGTGGATGAGATGATATAGTGTGACTAGTATCAAAATGAAATAAAAACAAGAATGCCTATTTGCATACTTTTTGGACCAAATATTACTGTCATTTATTCTAAGACAATAATTTCAGGGTAACAGGCACCCACTGAGCTATCATATAACACTATGGCAGAACTACCACATAGCTCCATTTCCCTTTACCTATTCTTTTTTGTCAAATCCTACTAAGCTTCAGTTATTGCTACAGACATTTTTCAGGGAAATAGTAATGGAAGAGCAACAAGGTAACCATATGTAAATGTGCCTCTCTGGAGACACTGCTAGTCTGAAACTTGAAGAGGTGCTAAGACTGAAGTCACAGACTTGGGAGATATCATTGAATGAGCAGACAGTAATAAAGCTCGGTGGTCACCTAGCAAAATGGGAAGAGTGGGAAGAGGACTGCAGGCAACGATGTCAGGAATGCTACTGTTTAATAACTTTTGGGTGGAGGAACCAGTTAGGATTCTAAAAAAAACAAACAGAGAAACAGTAAGAAGACAAGAAGAGAGTTGTTTTCATACAAGGAAGAAAAAGAAGATACAGTTTTGTTTTTGAGAAAGGGCTAATGGAGAGATCAAACCAGATGAGGTTTTAAAACAGGTTGATGGATTTAGCAAATAAACAGTAGGAAGAGGACAGAACGTTTAGCCAGGACGTTGGATGAATACAAAGGGATTAAGGAACTAACACTGAACCATACTGCCAGTATCAAACTCAACTTCCTCAAAGTCAAACAGGTAGTATCTTAGGAAACAGACCTTACTAGAGGATTTCTTCCTAGAGCAGAGACTTTCCCCAAACTGTATACTACATATTCTTTTGAAAATCATCAGAGTCCAATAGAATATCAGACAATGAACATGAACAAGCAATTCACAGAAAGAGAAGAAAAGTACATACGTTCAAAATATTTATCCACAGTAGTAAAAATGCAAATTTAAAAAGCAACAATTAGCCAAAAAAAAAAAGTCAATGCACTATATTTCCTTCAAAGTAGAATAAAATATTCTGAAGGACATACCACTCAAAGCAACTACAAATGCTGGATAAAATATTTTTAAAACATCCTCTGAGATACTTTGCTGATCAGGCAAGAAAGTTAGTTATGCCCAGAAGTCAAAAATGAAGTGAAAGCAGGAAACTAGGGAGGTAAGTTGAACACTGAAATAGACTCTCATTCTGGAGACATCTACAGAACACTCGCAACAACCTTATGCTTTGGAAGTCAGAGATGCAGCAGAGAGGTCTGGAAACAAAGCCTAGGACCTGTTCAAATTAGGAGCCTCATGGGAGATCCTGTCCCACAGAGAGCTGGAGCCCCACAGTTATACTCGCAATGAAACAACAAAGCTTTACTTTTAAAGTTGCCTCAAAGAAGGGGAGAGTAAGAGAACTTTTTGGCTCCTAATTTGGTGCAGGGAGGAAGAGAAAACAAATCTCCCCTTTGAGAACTGATACCCATAGGTCAGATGCCATATGGTCTTGCGGCTCAGGAGAGGCTATGACTCAAGCTGAGAGTTTATTTTAAAATGGCTCCCAGTTGGTCCAAGGACGGTCATGCACGTGACAGAGTAAACACAAATCCTCCCTCAGAGATAAGGCACATTTAAGTCAGGAGCCAAAAAAATTCCTCTAGATAAAATTTCAAGAAATATAACTTTCTGGTTAAAAAAAATCATAAACGACAAAAGAAAATAGGACCATGAGCTCCAGTCAGTAGAATCAGACCCCAAAACTTCAGATATTCAATGAGTTATATTCAGACTATATAATAAATGTTTTGATACATTTACAGCAATAGCTCCTAACATTATTAGGCCAATAAATCCTTTCTATAATAAATGTTTTTGTAATGTCCTATTCTTATACTGACAGAAATTTAAAATAATCTCTATATAAATATAATTTAAAGTATATGTCTGTATTCCTTAACTGTAATATATTTACAAATTTGCAAAGATTTATTTTAATTTTTAAAATGTAGTGGCAAAACTACACAAGAAGACAATAAAATATCAATGTTTGTACTTATCTATGATGAATATAGATTTAAGAGAAGCAATTCCATACAAGTGCAGAAAAATGAAAGATAGGTGCATGAGGATACTAGAATAAAAATGGCAAGAGTGTACATACGTGCAAAAAGAGAAAGAAGAACCCCCTTGATTGAAAGTATAACATGTCAAGCCAAAAATAAACAATCAATGCTGCAAAGATGAAAAGTACAACACACTTCAAATTTTATACATGCAGTAGTCAAATAATTTCCTGTGTTGTTTGATAGCAAATGATAGTGATGAAGTACAGCAAAAAACATACCATATATGTTTTAATTCTACCATATACTAAGACATAAATTCAGTGTTCAGTATATAGAAAGACCTTAGAGACCAGATCCCTTAATAGGTGACAGGAAATAGCTGATGGATTGGAAAACCAAAAAATAACAAGAGGTTGTAAAGAAATTATTTCTGGAAATGCTATACAGTAAGGCTGAAGACCAACTTACACATTCAAAATAAATACTTTCTATATGTAATTTTTACAATACAGATATTTTATCTCTGTATTACAAAAAAAATTTTGAATACTAAACATAGATTCAATGGGCTTTTGACCATGATAGACTTACTGTTATTAGACTTCCTCTTCTGTAGCCTACAACTATAAAACTGGAAGAGATTTATGAGACAACTGTTTATGGTCACTGGATAGGACAATAGGTAATAAAAAACTGTGATGCTTGATAGAAAGGAAACACTCAAGTTAGTCTCCATGTTTGCTGGAGCTTTCTGTATAGGTAGACTTTTGTGGCTAAGGGACAAGAAAATGGAATCCAAGTACACACAGCACAATGGTGCCAGTGAGCTGATGAGGCATAGATCTGAGCTCAGCGTTTCTGAAGCAGTTGGAACACATGGGAGAGGATACTAGAGAGGAGACCTGTGCAAAGGAGATCTGTCCCTCCTGCCCTCACTGCATTCCTTAATGTTGATTAAAGGCTAAGCTGCACATGCACAGGTTGTGAGCCTACAAAGCACAGTGGAAAGTGGCTTTGTTGTTGGCAGAGAGATGCTGGGAAATACTGGAGTTCTAGTTTAGCCAGAGTGGAGAAACCACATTGGATGTTTAAATTCAGAAACCTGGACATTCACTTGAGATTATGACTTAGAAATAAGGACCACACATACTCTTATGCACCTAGGACTAAGCAAAAATCCAAAATATATCTACCCTAAACTAGAATAAAAACAAAGTTAGAAGAACCAAAATCTGTCAGTAATTCAACTGCCTGCCAGAACAAACCTCAACACCTTATAAAAAGATAAAATGACCTAGAGTCCCTACAACCTATCAGTCCAACATTCTACATAATTTAAAAAATTACTAGACATAAGAATCAGGGAAGAATGACCCATATTAAAAAAAAAAAAGTCAAGACCATTAAAAGACCCACATGTTAGAAATAGCATGAAATAAAACAGCTATCATAAAAATGTTCAACAACTTAACAGAAAAGATGGACATAATGAATGAACAAATAATGACTCTTGGCAGAAAAAAATAAAGACAATTAAAAAAACCCCAACTGTAAATTCAAGAACTGAAAGCTACAACATCTAAAGTGAAAAAATTCACTGACTGAAGAACAGTATCTGAGAAATTACAGAAAATAATCAGTGAACAGACAGATTACTAACTAAACAACATAAACTGAGCTACAGAAAAATAAAGAACTGTAAATACGAACAAAGGCTCTGTGACACGTGGGACAACATGAACTAGTCGGATACATATGTAATCAGAGTCTCGGAAGGAGAAAGAACGAGGCAGGAAAAAACACAAAGCAATCGCGGGAACGCGCGGCGCCGCTCGACTCGGCCGGCCGCCATGCCGCAGACCGCGCGGCACGCCGGCAGCTCCAAGCCTAAGCCGCGGCTGCGGCCGAGAGGGCTCGGCGCTGCGTCCGAGAGGGCTCGGCGGCTGCCGGCTGCCGGGTGCCGGCTGCCGGCGCGGGCAGCTTTCGCCTCGGGCGTAGTCCCGGGCTGGCCGGCGAACCGGCGGCGGAGGCGCTTCCAGGACTGGAGGGAGCGGTGGCTGCAGGACCAGCTGGCGGCGACGCCGAAGAAGCTGGACCTGGCCGGAGCCCGCCGCCGTTGGTCCCCGTATGGCCACCCTGCCATGCCCGCTCGGAGGTCAGGCCCGGCGCCGGCCTGCGCCCGGCTCGCCGCATTCCCCTCGCCCGTCGTGGCGGGCTCTTCCCGGAGTGTTGCTTGCTGAAGATTGATACTGAGCACCGGAAAGAATTATTTCTTCTTGCACTTTATGAATCAATTTTATTTTTAAAATAAAAAGCTTTAAACGCCAAAAAAAAGAAAGAAAAAGAAACAATGGCCCCAATCTTCCAAATTTTATGAAAGTATCTTGGATCAACAAATTTGAAAAGTGCAAACACAATAAATACCAAAAAACCAAAAACAAACCAAAAAACACACCTTGGCACATCATAATTAAATACAAGTAAAGAAACAAGAAAAAAGAAGACACATTTCATAAAATGTGGAACAAAGAACCAAATGAAATGTAACGTTCTTTTCAGAAATAACGGAGGCCAGTTGACAATGGGACAATACCTTCAGAGTAGTAAAAATAAAATAAAACAAAAACAAAAACCTTTCAACTAAGAATTCTAAAGCTTTTAAAAATGAGGGTAAAAATATCTGAGTGAACTTCTGGCCAGGTAATTTCCTCAAGAAGCAACGTTTAAGAAAAAGTTCTTCGGGTTCAAAAGAAATGTTACCATATGGAAACATAAATCTACAAAAAGGAATGAACAGAACTAGGAATTAGAGATGTGTACTCAAAATACTATTTATTTAAAGCAAAAGTAGTAACACTAGATGTCAGACTGGTAAGTTATGTCAAAATATCTAGCACAACAGCACAGAGAATGATATAAGGGTGGTGGTGAATGGAATTATACTTTTTTAAGGTTCTTACATTTTATATCACAAGAAGTAATATTAACCATAAAGGCAGAAAACAAAGAATACAAACAAAAACAAATGAGAAAAATAGAAAACAAATAGCAAAGTCACAGACTTACATTAATCATATCAATAATTACACTAAGTATAAATCATCTCAAAATTCTAATTAAAACTGTTAAGTGTGATTTTTAAAAAACCTAATTATATCCTGACTACAGCAGACACTTTAAATATAAAGTCACAGATGTGTTGAAATTAAAAGGAAACAAAAAGGATACACCATGAAAACATCAATTCTAAAAATACTGATGTAGGCTATGTTAATACAGACAAAAAATATTCCAAAATAGTCTGTATTACAAGAGAAGTGAGACATTTCATAAACTCAAAGAGTCAGTTCATTAGGAAGATATAGTCCTAAATATGAATGGAACTAATTTGCTACTAATGAAGTTTCAAAACACATGAAGCAAATACTGTTAGAATTTGAAGGGAAAATATAGAAATCCATAATCATTGCTGGAACTTAACATCCCTTTCCAGTAACGCAAGTAGACATGTGTGTGCACATATACACACACAATAAAGATATAGATTTGAGCTATACTATCAACTACCATTATCTAATTAACATTATAGAACAATGCACTCAGTATCTGGTGAACATCTATTTTTTTCCAGTGCACATGAACCATTGTCCAGGATAGAGCATATCTCAGGACAAAAATTAAGTCTCAAGAAATTTCACAAAGTTGAAATTTTACAGAATAAGTTTCTGACCACAACAGAATTAAATTAGAAATAAAGACTTACATAAATTCCAAAATATTTTGGAAATCATGCAATACACTTTTAACTAACACATATATCAAAAAAGAAGTCACAAGGGAAATAAAAATGAAAACTAAATATGCTAAAACCTGTGGGATGCAGTTAAAACAGTGCTTAGAGGGAAATGTAAAGCTTTAACTGTTTATATTAGAAAAGAAGTTTTAAAAATCAGTGCTCTAATACCTAAAAAAGCAAGAGGAAGAGAAAAATAAAAAATAAGTAAAATAAATAAGAGCAGAAACTAGTGAAACAGAAAACAAATCATAGAGAAAATTAACAAACTCAAAAATTGGCTTAAAACTATAAATAAAATTCTAGTTAGAATGATCAAGAAATAAGAAAAGGAAAAAAATTATTGTGATCAGGAATTAAAGGACTACTGCGCCACATATCTTATAGATATTAGGATATAAAATATTATGAACAATTTTATGCCAAAAACATTCCACAACTTAGAGAAAAAGGACCCATTCTGTAAAAAAAACAAAACGAAACCATGCTATAAGAAAACTGACACAAAGAGCAAAATCTGAACTATTTATGATAGTTAATTTTATTTGTCATCTTGGCTAGGCCATAATAACTAATTTTTGGTCAAATACCGGTCTAGATGTTTCTGTAAAGGTAAATTTTAGATGTGATTAATATTGAGTCAATAGACTTGGGATAAAACAGACTACGCTACATATTGTGGGTGAGTCTCTTTCAATTAGTTGAAAGCCTTATGAGAAAAGCACTAAAGTTCCTTCAGAAAAAAGGAATCCTGTCTCCAGACTGCCTTTGTCCTTGAGCTGCAACATCAGCTCTTCCCTGGGTCTCCAGCTTTCAGTTTGCCTTCAGACTTGCTTCCTTAAAACTCAATCAGAATTATAGAAGATTTTGCCATTTGGCTCTTGGATTTATAGTAGAGTTGCTATATTACTGTCTATTTAACAAACCCATGTTATTGATGACTACTTTTTAATTTTGGTTACTTTTTTAGCAAGTTGGGGAAAATATTTTTTGTATATAACAGCCGACATAATTACAGAAGAGCTCTTTCAAGTCCATAAACAGAAAAAAAGTAAAGATAGACAAAATAATACAATGGCCTGCTTTCACTTGTTCATGTTCTAGTCAATCCTTGACCTAAGTGAATATTTAAAATTTATCTAATTATGGCTAAGCATACATAATACAATGTTATAATTAAATGTTTTTGAATTACCTATTGTAAGTACTTTATTTTCACGTTGTTTCATGGTTTTCATAATTACCAATACAGAGGATTTTAGGCTTGTAAAAGTCATTGAAGTTTTAAAATCTATATTTCCTTTGTGTCTCCTTCTTATGCTTAAAAAAATTTTTGACTTTCAAGATCCAATAAATATTTAACTATTAAAAAACTCAATCAGAGTATGCCTGTCTCTGTCTCTCCCTCTCTCCCCTTCTCTCCCTTGTTCCCCATATTTACTGGTTCTATATACCTGCAGAACCCTGACTAGTCACCTTCCATCTCTTAAATAAATTGAACTTGTAATAAATAATTTTTTTGATAAAGGCATCAAGCCCAGATAGCTTAACTGGTGAATTCTACCAAGCATTTAAGTAATTTTTTAAATGATGCAATCTTACAAAATCTTTTCAGTATGAGAACTTAATCAGACCCAAATGATCCTAATACCAAAATCTGACAACTATAAAACAAGAAAATAAAATTATACACCAGTATTCTTCATGAACACAAACAAATCATTAGCAAAATTTTAACAAAAAGAATTCAGTTGCATATGAAAAGGATTTTATGTCATGACCAACTGAAGCTTACTTCAGAAGTATTAATGATTGGTCATTAATAAAATCAATTAATTAGCTCACCATATTAAAAGCTTTATAAAGAAGATAAAAATATCTTCTTACATGAGTACATGCAGAAAAAAAGCTCTTGACATTCACTTATCATTAGAAACTCTCAAAAATCAGGAACAGAAGAAAACTTCCTCCATATGGTAAAGGATTACCATAATAATTAATAGTGAAATATCAAATACTTCCCCTGAAAGAATAAAAGGGCAAGAATGTATGCCCTTCTTACTTCTAAATAACATTTTGCTCAAGTACCTAGCCAGTTCAGCAAGGTAATAACCAAAAAAGGAGACAAAAATAAAAGGCATAATGATAGGAAAGGAGAAGGACAATTGTCTTCATTTGCAGACAGCATTATTATTGACATAATAAGATTCTAAGGAATCTATAAAAAAGAATGGGTAAATTTAGTAAAGTTATAATTTACAAGATACACACACACACACACACACTATATTTTATATACTATTAGCAAACAAACAAAACTTAAAAAGATTATTTATAATAGCATAAAAATGCATCAAAATACATAAAATACTCAAGGATAAATTTAACAAAAGACATGGAGACTTTTATACTAAGACTTATAAAATATCACTGAGAGAAATGAAAGAAAACCTAAATGAACTGATACAAATCATGTTAATGAGTTAGAAGACTCAAACATGATGAAGAAACCAGTTCTCACCAAATTATGTCACAGATTAAATGCAATACCATTTCAAATCTCCAGTTGACAAGCTCAATTTATAATTTAAATAAAAATGCAAAAGACCATAATATGCAGGACCATTTTCAAAAAGATATGTAAGATTAGAGGACTGATACTACCTAATTTCAAGACTTACTATAAAGCTATATACAGTAGGCTTTTTTTAATCTTGGCACTATGACATTTTGGGCCAGATAATTCATATTGTGGGAGACAATCCTGTGCATTATAGGATGTTTATTCAGTAGTGCCAACAGAAATCCCTCTTCTCAGTTTAACAACTAAAGATGTTTCCAGATGCTGCCGAATATACCCTGCAAGGCAAAATCATGCCCAGCTGAGAAACACTAGAAACAGAAAACAAGATGGTGTGATATTGGCATTAGAAAGGACATGTAAGTTAATATGAAAGAACAGAATCATAAATATACCATCTTTATGTGGCCAACTGATTTTTCAAAGGTGCTATGGTAAAGCCATGGTAAATTAATTTTAAAAAAAAGCAAAGTCTTTATCAAAAAAGGCATTAGAACAATTTGATAAACTTACGGGAAGAAAGTGAACCTCATCACACCATATTTCAAAATGAATTGATTTATGAATCATAGGCCTAAACATAAAAGGTAAAATGCCAGAATTTCTTAAAAAAAAAAAATACATGAGCGTATCTTCATGACCCTCGGGTATACACACATTTCTTAGAACAAACTAAGCACTACTTTTTTAAATTGATAAATTAGACACCACTAACATTAAAAAAAACACTTCTTTTCATCAAAAGTCACTGATGTGAAAATGAAAAGACAAACCTCAGACTCGGAGAAAATATTCTGAGTAAGTCATCTGTTAACAAAATTGTATCTAGAATATGTAATTCTTTTAACTCAGTAATAAAAAGGCCATTCAATTTAAGAAAACAAATTGCCAAAAGAAGAAATACAAATAGCTCAAAGTACATGAAAAGAAGCTAATCTGTCATTACAGGAATGAAAATTAAAACCAAAAGGAGATGATATTTTAGTTCAAATCTATTTAAAAGAGTCTCAAACCTCCTGTTACAAATTTGCATGTGACAACTACAAATACTCTCTGACAATGATCTGCTGTATTGTCAGCTCCAATACCAACAGTGGCACAACTCTCAGTGACATGGTTTTTAAAAAGAAAAACAATTCTTGAAGGAGTTCAAAACAATCAGTAGAAAGTCCAAAATTTTAAAAAACTAAAACTTCAAATAGTAAGAAGGATGTGAAATAACCTAAATATTGCTGGTTTAGAAAACTGGTGGTTTCTTACAGTTTGGAAAACTATGGTCTAGCAATTTCACTTTTAGGTAATTTCTCAAGAGAAATAAAAACAGGTCCACCAAAAGACTTTTACAAAAATGTTTATAGCAGCTTTACTTTTAATAATGATCCAAATGCCCATCAAGAGGTAAATACACAAGTAGTATAATATTCATATAAAAACTAAACAACACTAAAATAAAAATGACTTAGCAACACAGACAATAACATTAATCAATCTCGTAAACACTATGCTGAGTAAAACAAACTGTATATAGTGCATGATTTATTCCACTTACGTTAAGTTTTCACAAAACTAAGCCAAGAGGAGAGAAATCAAGAACAGTAACGTAGAGACGGTAGAGACTGGCTGGCAAGAAACACAGGGTACCTCTAAGGATTGGGGTATTTGTTATATTGGTATTTCATCAAAACTCATCAAACTGTATATTTAAAGTCCGAATATTTCACTATGTGAATATTTTACCTCAACTAAAAAATATGTAAAATGGCAACAATATGAAATTTCAAAATAACCCATATTCACGTATATATGCTAGCTTGATGATATTTTAGTTCAAATCTATTTAAAAGAGTCTCAAATCTCCTGTTAGATATTTGCAGGTGACAACTACAAATACTCTCTGACAATGATCTGCTGTATTGTCAGCTCCAACACCAACAGTGGCACAACTCTCAGTGACACGGTTTTTAAAAAGATAATTCTTGAAAGAGTTCAAAACAAAATAAAATATAATCTCTCCTTAATCTACAATGTAGTTTCATTTCTAAAGAACTTGGCATATATTAAAATGGACCAAAATTATTTGTATTTACATGTAAAATAGAATTAAGTTTGATACTCAGATATTTATAACCAAGTTTTTCACTGATATGAGTGCCGGCATAAATATTCAACATAATAATATAGACGGGACAATGTGTTTTGTGAGACTTTCACACACTGAAAATGTCTCGGGTACTAAATGACAGCCTCTCCCATCATCCAGTGACCCAAATCTCCCATACAAATTTACAAACACCTTCTGTGGTAAGGTACACCCCTGATGAATAACTACTGATTTTAAATAAATAACAAGGGACTGAACATACTACCAGAAGCAAAAAATTTCAGGACATCACCTAGCACCCTTGAAAAAACAAATAAATAAAATTCCTATAAACTAAAAATTAAATTCAAACTAAAGACTCAATAAATAACTTAAAAGCAGATCAGAAACAGCTGATGAAAATATCAAGCCCTTCTACTTCCGGCAGTATCTCAACCAGTTCTCTAGAGAACACCTGGATAAAACACATTTTTCATGCATTGCTTGGCTTGTAGAAAATTGGGAAACTATATTTCAATCTGTCCTTCTTTCCCAAACTGAGAACAAAAGGAATATAGTATGTATGCAAAAATGATTATTAAAGCGATTTTTCTTTTCAGATAAGTTGTCATCTGATCTCACTTTCCCACTTACAAGCACTAGAAACACTATCTTGTTAAAGTCAACAGTGACCTCCACCATGCCCAACTGAATGACTGATTCCCATCTGATTCACCCTCTCAGCAGTATATCACCTTCTCCTGAGATATTTCTTTACCTGGCTCCTGGTTTCTCATCTCTCTGTCAACTCCTTTTTAGCTAATTCCAACTTCCAAATTTTTCTCAGCCCTTGACTTCATAATATGCTCATCCATTCCCACGAGTAACCAGATATAAAGGAGAAAAAGATAAAAGAAGAAACATCTAAACAAATAACGGAAGACAATTTCTGCAGACAAAGAAGTGAATATCTAGTACAGATGACACTGTTTTGTAGTAAGACCTTTAATGAAGGAAATGGTATACTGACATGCATTATGGCATAAGCTCCTTTGTATTCTGGAAAACCGGGAACAGAGCAGTGCTGCTTTAAAACTGTCACTTATTTCTGCCTACCCCCTTTCTTGTCATAATGGCATTTTGACTTTCTTTTTGGAGAATCCTCCTTCCCTACTTTTAGTCCTTGTGGTTTAGATGGGGCTTCCCTGACTCCCCAGCATAAGGTGAGCAAGTGACTCATGTTTAGCAAATCAGAGCACCACATTCTAGGATAGATCAATAAAATCAATCCCAAACTTTGCTAGAATTGCTGGAATCCTCTTCTTGGCACTGGGAATGAGCACTAAAATCTAGATGTGTGTGAAACTAATTTTAATTCCTGGGATTACAAATTATGTGATTAAACGCATTTCTTCCCACCTTCTCCTTCCCCCATGCCAGTGGTTCTCAAACTTCCGGGTGTATCAAAATTGCCCAGAGGGTTTGTTGAAAAAGGAAAAAATTAAAAAACGATGGTTGAGATCCATATCCCAGGGTAAGCGGGAGAGGGGAGGTTGGAGTGAGGCCTGAGAACATGCACTTTTTTGTTTGTTTTACTCCTAGAGACAAAGCCCAGCTCTGTCGCTAGGCTGGAGTGAAGTAGAGTGATCATGGCTTACTGCAGCCTCAAACTCCTAAGCTCAAGCCATCCTCCTACTTCAGCCTCCCACATAGCTGAAACTACAGGCACACGCCAAAATGTCTGGCTTTAATGCTTTGTAGAGACGGAGTTCTTGCTATGTTACTGAGGCTGGTCTCGAAATCCTGTCCTCAAGTGATCCTCCCACCTCAGCCTCCCAGTGCTAGGATTATAGGGTATGAGCTACCACACCCAGCCAGAAGAGCACTATTAACAAGATCCCACATGATGCTAATGCTGGTCCCGGGATGACACTTTGAGAACAATTACCGTAAGTCATTATGAGTTGTTTTGTGTAACTTGCACCCGAAAGATTAGTGACCAATACACCTCCAGTCAGGTGACAAACAATTAAATGTTTAACCCTTGAAGCAAAGTGAAAATCATACTAAAATTATTTTGAAAATAATAAAAATAACTAAAACTTCATACCAAAACTTGGACAATACTGTTTAGTTTTTCTTAAAAGAATATTTATGGTCTGAAATCCTTATTACCTATAAAAGTAAAGACTGAAGATAAATTAACTATCCAGCTTAGGAAAACAGAAAAAAAAAACCCAAAACAAAACAAAGAAAGAAGACGATACAAGTGAGATCTGAAAGTAAAGAAACAGAAAACTAGAAAAAAATGTAGCTAATATAAAGGTTACTTATTATTATTACTATCTTTTAGAGACAGGGTCACACTATATTGCACAGGCTAGAGTGCAAAGGCTGTTCACAGATATAGTCACAGAGTGCTGCAGCCTCAAATTCTGATCCCAATAAATCCTTTCACCTAAGCACCTCAGGCCCTCAGCCCACCCAACCCTTTCCACCTCCCATAGCTGAGTCTACAGGTATGTGCAACCATGCCCAGCTAAATGCAAATAGTTTGAAACATAAATTTATGAGAAACCTAAACAGGAAAACAAAAGGGGGACGGGGAATAAAAACATAAGATGTTGCCGGGCTCGGTGGCTCAGCCTGTAATCCCGTGCCTTTGGGAGGCTGAGGTGAGTGGATTGACTGAGCCCGTGGGTTCGAGACCCGCCTGGGCAGCGAGACCTCATCTCTACAATAAATCATAAAATCAGCCGGGCATGGTAGCACACGCCTGTAGTTCCGGCTACTTGGAAGGCTGAGGCGGAAGGATCGCCAGAGCCCAGCAGGTCGAGGCTGTGGTGGCCGGGAGCAGCCACTGCATTCCAGTCTGGGCGACAGAGTGAGACTCCAACTCAAAAAACAAAAAAACCAAAAATTACGATCTAAGTGCATAGAAGGGAAAAATTTTTTAAAATAAGAGAATCTTACTGCAACTTTATGGGAACAAATGAGAAAATTTTAAGGAAAATAGGTAAATAATTTATCAGTAAAATATAGCAAATCTGACCTAATAGGAACAAGAAAACCCTAATAGATAAGAGAAAGCTCTGGAAATATAATTTTTTAACTACAAAATACAAAGGGCTTTCATGTATAGCTTAGTTCTATGACCTTTCCAAGTTGTAGGTTCCAATATAAGTATATCTGTACACATTTATACATAAGGTATGTACAAGTATACATTATAAAACATACAGGCCGGGTGTGGTGGCTCACACCTATAATCCCAGCACTTTGGGAGGCCGAGGTGAGAGGATTGCCTGAGCCCACGGGTTTGAGACCAGCCTGGACAACCTGTCAAGACCTCATCTCTACAGTAAATCAAAAAATTAGCCAGGCATGGTGGTGCACGCCTGTAGTCCCAGCTACTTGGAAGGCTGAGGTGGAAGGATCACCTGAGCCCAGTAGGTGGAGGCTGTGGTGGCCATAAGTATGCCACCACACTTCAGCCTGGGCAACAAAGTGAGACTCCAACTCAAATAATAATAATAATAATAAATATAAAAAAGATATAAAGCAAATAAATATAAACACAAGTTATGATTTTTTCCATGAAAAAGGAAAAGAAATCTATTATCTTATTTATTCCTTGAGAGAGACTACTACTTTAATTTATGTAATTATTCAACAACACAGAAGAAACAGAAAAGTCACGAATTCATGAAGTCAGAATAACCTATATAATAAATCTTTAAGAGGAAAGTACACCAAAAAGTCCAAGTTCACATATGACCAATAAATATTATAAAACTAAATACATAAGTACACCATGACTAAAAAGAATTGCTTTTTCCCCAGCAAGGTAAGAATTATTCAACTTCATAAAAGCTATAGATGTAATTCATTTTATCAATCTAGTGAAGTAGAAAATTACATAATTATGTCAATAGAGGCTGAGAAGACTTTAGAGATAATCTAGCAACCATCCACAATAAAAACTGAGTAAAAGAAAAAGAAAGCAATTAGCCATAATGATTATTTACTGAAAGACAGTAGCAAACATCAGACAAAATTTGAAATATTACAGCCATTTTCATCAAATTGAAAGACAGGATGGTTGCTGTCATCAGCATTATTCAACATTGCTTTGGAAGTTCTAGTCCATTTCTAAGAAAACAAAATAGGTATAATTACTGAAGAAGAGACATAATTATCCCTCAAATTCATAGCTTTTTTTCTACAGTAGCAATA
Source organism: Carlito syrichta (assembly GCF_000164805.1). Lineage (NCBI taxonomy): Eukaryota > Metazoa > Chordata > Mammalia > Primates > Tarsiidae > Carlito > Carlito syrichta. The sequence goes on along the minus strand of NW_007253372.1, from coordinate 1,693,685 downwards.
ACCAGTTAAAACTGAAGGAAAAAATTCATTCACAGTAGCATCAAAATTTGTGATACCTAATAATAAACATCATAAGAAAGATATGAAATGTATATGAATATCTTATTGAAGGACTCACAATAATGTGAACAAATGGTTAAACAAAGCCCGCATACTCCAGTTCTCTTCTCTGCCTCTTCAGAGTAACAAGCACTATCATGAATTCAGGGTGTATCATGTTTTCATCTTTATATCACACATGTAAGTATCCATAGATAATTCATAATATCACCTGGTGGTTTTTAAAGATTAATATAGATGAAATAATATTACACACATCTTTGTGTGACTTACTTTTTTATTTAACATTATAGTGAGTTTTTTTGAAAGTTATTCATACTATTAAATGCAGCTCTAATCTGTTCATTTTAACTACCGTATCATGCTAACAACATACTACAATTTTAAAACTCTCTATTTCATTTTTTAAAATTAATAATACTGGTCCTAACCTATCAAACTGATCTCAAAGCCACTAATGGAAATCAACCCACAGTATGAAACACTGCCCTGGAAAACCTACCCAGAAGTGGAATCAAAGGATATAAACGATCTCAGTTCCACCAGATATTGCCAATTGCCCTCAAAGGTGGTTGTATCAAGAATCCCATCCATCGTGTGTAACATTCTTCATAATATTTGGCATTGTCAGACTTTGAAATTTCTGCTAATTCAATAAGAGTGAATGATGTCTCATTTAAATTAGTAATGCCAAGCATCTTTTTGTTTATTGAATATTTTCCTCTTTATGAATTGCTGTTTGCTTGCTCATTTCTACTAGGATTTTAATTTTTCTTTTTGATTTGCAGTGCTTTATATATTTTGGCCATTAACTCTTTTTCAATTATATGTATTGCAAACATCTTTGCCCACTCTAGCTTACTAGCTTTGTTTATATTATTGGTGCTGGACTGTTTTATGTCAGTTTTGTTATGGCTGGCATGTGTATTTCCCAGAATCTCCCCTCTCTGGATGGTTCCTGGTTACAGTCAGCCAAAAGAGACACTTGTACAAGATTTGGAAGTCAAAAGTAAAGAAGTCATTACTTTGGGAGGCTCATCATGGTCAGACATAGTTAACAGATACACACAGACCTGCCCAACAAGTCCCAGCTGTTCTCACTTGGTGCTCTGTGCCCAGCTTATCTTCCCAACTATTGGCCCTGCTGACCAGTAGCAGTCTGCCACTGGCCCTTGCCTGCAATCCTACATCAGTTATTACCACAAAGAGGCAGAAGTATCCATAATTGTCTCCAGGGACTCCCTATTCCACTTGCCCTTCAATAGTCAGATGTGCTTTGGCTTTTGGAATTCCCTGCAACCTCTGATTTGTCCAACCAGTCCAGTGCTTCTGAAGACTGGTTGGTGACTATTTCTCGAATCCACTGACACTTTCACTCCTGTGCAACTCTCATATTTGCATAAGATCTAAATTCCTAATTTCTATAACATTTTGAGGGGTCTATCTTTCTGACTGAAACCTTTGCCAGGTAAAAATTTGAATTTCAAATTGGTCAGTGTATTAATCTTATCCCTTATGGTTTGTGCTTTTTATGTCTTGGTTTAAAAAGATCATTCCCAAACCTAAGGTCATAGGGTTGCTCTCCTATATTTCCTTCCAATACAGTTGCAAAGTTTGTGTTATACTTTTAGGTCTTTAAACAGTATGAGACAGGGGCCTAACCTTACTTTTTCTCTAAAGATAGATGATCTTCCCAGAACCATTTAAAAATCTTTTATTATTTTCCAGGATCTGAAGTGACACTTCTGTCATATATCAAGATTTATATATTATGCATCGAATCATATTATTTTCTCTTTTCCAATTGTCTATTCATCTTTCATTGGGCTAACACCTTACTTAATTACATATACTTACACAGTTTATAGTAAATATTAATATCTAGTAGGGAAAGCTTCCATACTGTTTTCTATCTACATAATTGTGGGTTGTTACTGGCCCTATGAACTTTCAAATCAATTTTAGATTCAACCTTACTGGAATTTTAAATGGGATCACATTAAATTTCTAGGCTAATTTATGGGGAATTTACTTGCTTTAAACATTTGAGTCTTGCCATTCATCAGCAAAATATTCTTCTCTCTTTATTTAGGTCTGCCTTCGTATCTCTCAATATAAATTTATTGTTTTTTTCCATAAAAGTTTTGTCAGAATTATTCCTAGGTACAGTATTTTATACTTTATTTTCCAATTGCAGAATGAATCCTGTTTTGAAATTACAGTTTCTAACTGTGAGTTCCTGGGGTACAAAATAGTCCTTACATTCCTGATATTCAGTTGTCCTTAGTTTGATTTCTGTGTGTTGACCTTATAATCAGTAAACTTGCTAAATTCTTTTATTTTTAAAAATTATTCCAATAATTTATCTGTAAATAACCTTAGTTATAAAACCATATTGCCTGTGAAAAACAAAAAGCATTACGTTTCTTCTTTTCCAATCATTAAATCTTTTATTTTTTCTTCTCTTATTGCATTGGTAGTACCTCCAGTACAACATTAACAACCCAGCAGGGGACTCTAAATAGGCTCTTAAAACTGAGGGGACCAAACAAAAATAATGAATCAGAGAACAAAGTCTGGAATCAGTCAAGTAGAATTAAGCAGAAACTGGGTTAGTAGAAGGTCCATACAATGGCCCTGTAAAAAAAAAAAATTGCTATCTGTGGAGCTTTTCATTTGTGACTCCATAATGACTAGTGAGGAGACAGGCTAGGTAAAGAATCCCCGGCTCAGATTTAGCACAAAGCAACTGAATTCCTCCAAATATGGTCATATCCTGCTCTCAATTAATAGTTAAGGTTAAATAATGCAGTTTTCCTTAGTAAAAAATTATTTTAAAACATTTTAAATTTGTACTCAAGTTTCCAATTGTAAAGGAGACGAAGCAGATCACAAATGATACATATAATCTGATCTCATTTTTATAAAATAAAAATTATACTTTTATAGAATTTATCATTTATCACAGATGGCACAAGTACATTTTTAGCATTTCTAGAGATTCTGAACATTTTCTATAGCTACTGATGGTCAACAAATAGCTCTCTCTTCCCAAAGCAAGAAACACGTTTGATTTTGTTCCTTGTTAACCTATATTCAAAAATAATCATACAACAGATAAGACTCACAGCATTTTAGAAACCAAAATTCTCAAATTCTTGTTTGACTTATTTCAACTTTTCTTTTAAAAGCCTTTTTTTCTCTTTGCAAAACATTTTCTAAACTTAATATTTGTTCTCTGCTTATATCCAAAGTACCCACACTTAAAAAAAAAAACTCTTCATTATATGTTAAAAGTATTAATTTATATGGAAATTCATTTATTATAAATCTGATTTCACATAAAGGGAAGCTGATTTTCTAAATTACTATTTCTCACTGATAAGTGCAAGGAGATTATAATTTATATTATTATAAGTTATAACATAAAGTAAACCTTTTACGCTAACAATAACAACAAAGATCTCTTTAGGAGAGAATAGTTCAATTTAATCCAAATTTCAAAAATTAAAATTCCAATGTAAATTTGGAAGAACCTTTCCATAGGTTCATTCCATTTGTCAGAACAGAATTTGGTTTGTATACCCTGATTAGTGTAGAATTTTAAAAGGCTAGGTGGAGGCTGCTAACAATACTGTGATTCCCCTGGACTGTTACTTGGGCTTGGGGCATATAACTAGGATTTAGCAGTGTAAATGTAAAAAACCTTCTGTGGATTAGTCTTCAGCTAGATCAGCCCTTATTCTGTTCACACGGGAGCAGTGTGGACACAATAGCTAGCAGATAAAAATCATCAGAATTTATGTCTAAATTTAAGGCATTTAAATATATATATTTTAATTTAAAAGTGATCCTCCGCACTTAACTTTCATTTAAAAATCTACACACTTTACACTAGAGGCTAAGGTAATTTCCTTTTTGGAAAAGATCTCAAACTTTTGAAATACTATCCAAGTCTCACAATATCATTGTATTGGAACCATACAATAAATATTTGATCTCATTTCCCCAAGACTACAATCTAAAAAAAGAAAGCTAAGTAAACTTAGTTCTTAAACCCATAGTATCTATCTAAAGTATTATTATAGTTGCTTCTGGGAGTCTTTTTCCTGTAGATATTATTTTACTGTTTATTATGCTTAGAATAAAATAGCAATCAGAAAATCAACCTAAAATTCTGATTATTTGCCACTTGGCTTCTGACCATTCCCATTAGGCATCTTGGGAGACCTATGCAGCGCCAAATGAAGCTCAGCCCCACACAATGTCTGGCAGAGGGTGATGAGAATGGCACATTGTCTGCCCAGTCTGAACAGAGGTCACAGCAGGGAGAGCATCTGCTAAGATAATGTGAATGAAGGAAACAACTATAATTGCCTCATTAAGAGATCTCTGGCCAAATAATCACAAGAAGAAAGAACTTGGATAACCACCCTAAAATTAGGCTATAATAAAGAAAACTTGGGCTAGAATACAAAATACAGAAGAATTAAGGAGACTTGGATATTCTATTGGTTTTACTAATTTCCTTAGTGACCACATCGATGAATGAAAACATAGAAGCAACAGTTCAGTTATTCAACTCTAGCCTTTGCCAGTCATTAGTAGTAGAAGCAGAAGATGCAAATTCACAGCTGTCCAGGATACAAACACATGTAAAATAAAGGGCGGTGGGGAATTTCTCTTAGGGACCGAAATATAGAGACCAAGTGAAGGGGTAGTTACTAATCTATATTTTAGAATTACAATGAAAAGCATACAGTCAAAAGACATAAAGAACATTTTAAGAGGGAAAGATATGAAATAGAAAAGGCAAAGTGTAAAAAAGACAAAGGAGAAAAAAGGACAACTTGTATGCTTTATCAATTTACCTCTTCTATTTTTTTCCCCTCCGCCTTTTAAAATTATTTTTTTCTTAAAAGTCAACATTATGTAACTAAATCCTCAGTCACTTCATATTACCAGCCAGTATAGGTATAAACATCTTATTCAAAACTGTGATAAATTTAAAAGTTTCATAGTAAAAGCTAAAGTAAATATTTTCCCAATTTAAATTTAAATTAAGTATCCAAACTGGACACAGACTAGAATGTATTCATACAGTGACAAACTATTTTTTCATTTCCTAATGTTTTGAGGGTAAGTTATATGTATTACAGAGTTAAAATTCATTTTCACATAAATAGTATCTTGAATTAAATTGTGGTTATTAAATTTTTCTGATCCCAACACACACAATAAAATTAGCTTGTTATACCCATAAGCCAGGTTTAAAATAAGCAAACTATGTGATGACTTTGATGTTCTGCACCCAAAATGTGCTGGCTAATTCTTCCATTCCATTTACCATTCCGGTCTTTAAACTGCCTTAATCTCCTGCCCTCAGATGTTGACCTTGTAAGAATAGGGGTCATAGGTCAGAATAGACAGACCTCAAAGGATCTGGACTATCAATTCATGCCTGAAAGAGTTCTCTGCCACAATAGGAACCTACTAAACAGCAAATTCCTAAATCTAATCACACAAGTATCAGGGTGAAACAGTTATTTATTGGAATTTGTTGATTTACATTTTTCAAACATCTCCTGCACCTAAAAAACATCTCTTGGGAATGGAATCAGGGATATAAATAAACATCAAAATAAAACCACTGAAAGAAGTTTTAAAGTAAAACAGATATTCCCTAATAAAATGGTATAAACCTAAGTATAGGCTTATTATTTTCAGGAATGCTCTAAGGATTTCAAGATACAGCATTAGATTTTCCCAGCATAAAGTACCGGGAAAACTTCAAGTTATACCACTGAGATAACGAGTGGAAAAGGTTAGACTGCCGGAGAGGTGGGTGGGGGTGGGGCAGGATCACCACGGGTGAGTTTTCAGCTCACTTGCTCTAAAACTGAATGAAGCCAATAAATTAATATTTTCCTTTTAATAAACAGATGCAAATATAGTCTGTCGAAAAGGAAAGTCTCAATAGATTTTTTTAACCTCAAAAAACAAAAATTTCATGGCTTCAAAAACCTTCTTGCAAATTTAAAGAATCTGAACCCACAAAACTATGGCAAGTTAGCTCTTGAGAGCTGAGAATAAATCAGACATCATACAGTTTCTGTTCATGTTCACCCTGGCCTTTCTGACCACAAACAATCAACATTCTATAATGTACTATTTTAATACTGGACTACAATGAATGTCAAATTTCATACGTTTTTAAAGCTAAATAAAGAACATCTTAAAAATAAATTAATGAGCCTTTCTAATATGATCAAGTGAAAGAAATTCACTACACTTTCATGCCAAAAGTAGTAACATCAAACATCTTAACAATTAGCCTTCTTTCTATTAAAAAAAAACCAAACCACTTCAACTCATGTAAAAAATGAAAAAGCTTGCTCATGCGCCTATGTAGTTATACAAGTTAAATATTGGGGGGGGAATGAAACAAAAGCAGTAGGATGTTGGTATTATTTTCTAAGCTATTTCAAAAACTTCACTATTATGAATAGCACTTTTGGAGTGTTTGAATCAAAAGACATGGAAGGTTAAGTAGAACAAAAAAATAGTTACTATCCTTTAAAAAGTCAGAATTTAAAAAGAAGGTAAAAATGAAACAGTAAAAAATATAAAGCTATATGTATACATCTAACATGTAACCCTACCACATATGCATGTACTTCCGATGTTCTTTACACATATTTTTATTCACTAATTATTGAGTAAAATCTTTAGCCTATATAAAAAGATTTCCAAACCAGCCATTTAAACCAAGACCTTTTTACTCATTTAACATGTTAATATAAACTAAAATTTTGTTATATAAAATATTTATCCTATGCTATAGGCTGACATGATTACTTTATGTAAATACTAAACACCAAACTGGTAAACAAACTTATTCTACCACCCTCCCCCACAGAAGTCACTTCTTTTTCCTCATAGTAAATTGTGTCTTGAAAGAGAACAAAAAGGTACCAAGAATAGGCTAGTGTTTTAGAAACAACTTAAAGTTGCTTAATCTTTTATTAACAATTTTAATTTTATTATAAAGAGAGTTCTATAGAGTCATTATATCTCTTAATTCTTAAAAAATGAACATAAGAAAAACTAAATAGAAAAATGAATCTGAAATTATTTCATTTGAAATTTTAAGAAAACTCTTCAAATGAGGACGATTTAAAAGAAAACAACATGGTATCTGAACAATACATATTATTCCTAAGCAAAAATGAACCTCTACCTAAACCTCACACCTTATACAAAAACCAACTCTAAATGGATCATTGATATAAACGGAAAATGTAAAACTATAAAACTACAGAGAAAATATGGGAGGAAATCTTTGTGACCTGGTGAGCAAAGAATTCTTAAATGTGACATCAAATAAACATGACATCCAATAAAAGATTCATAAATTGTCTTCACTGAAATTAAAACTTTTGCTCTGTTGGAGATATTTAAGAGATTAGAAAGATAAGCCGCAGACTGGGAGAAAATATTTGCAAATCATGTATCTGACAAAGGATTTGTATCCACAACATACACAAAGGGCTTTCAAAGTGCAACAGGAAGAAAAAACATAAACCAGTAAAAGATGGGCAAAAGACATGAGCAGATACCTAGCCAAAGAGGGTATAAGAATGACATGCCAATACATAAAAAGATGCTTAGTATTAGTAGCCATTAGGGAAGTGAAAATTAAAACCATGATAAGTTATCACTACACACTCACTAGAATGGTTAACTTAAAAAAATACTGACAATACTAAACATTGGCAACAGTGGGTAGTAATTAGAAATCTCATATACTGTTGGTGGGAATGCAAAACAGAAAAATCACCTTGGAAAACAACTTACTTTATAACAACAAACAAATTGTTATAAAGTAAACATACTATTACCTTACTATCTAGAAATACCATTCAAAAAACAAAAATTAACGTTCACACACAAAAAATCTGTACATAAATGTTTATAGTTGTCCATATAATGGAATACTACTCAGCAATAAAAAGGAATGAACTCCTGAAACACTCAACAGCTTCAGTGAATTCAAGGCATTATGCTGAGTGAAAAAATCCCAATTCAAAAGGTTATACACTGTATAAATCCATTTATATACCTTTCATAAAAAGACAAAACTACAGTGAAAGAGAACAGCTCAATGGTCGCTAGGGGTTAAAAGGTGGGAAAAGAGTAACTATAAAAGATAGTAAGGGGCTGCGACGCAGGGCTCACGTCTGTAATCCTAGTACTTTGGGAGGCGGAGGTGAGAGGACTAAGCTCAGGGGTTCAGTGAGAGGATTGACTGAGACCGGCCTGGGCAATTTGGCAAGACTAGTCTCCGCCATAAATCATCTCTACAATAGTTGTTCATCTCTACAATAAATAAAAACAAAAATCACCCAGGCATGGTGGTGTGCACCTATGGTTCCAGCTACTTGGAAGGATGAGGTGGAAGGATAGCCTAAGCCCATCAGGTCGAGGCTGTAGTGGCCATGAGCATGCCACTGTACTCTAGCTTGGGTAACAAAATGAGACTCTGACTCAAAAAAATTTTTAAATTTTTTTAAAAAGAACAAGCAAGTTTGGGGTATCAGACTGTTCAGTATCTGGATACTGAAATCTGTATATGCATTAAAATTAATACAACCAAACACCAGAAGAGAAAAAAGTCAATTTTACTACAGACAATTAAAAAAAAAAGTACAAACAACCCTCTCAGCAAAGCAAATATACAGAAATATACCAATGTTTACTTCCTCTTTTAATAGACATTAACTGGAATTCTAGTTATCTAGTACTTCAGCAAACCAAATCAACTATTTAATATCATTATTTTAAGTATTTTGTAGGTTATGAGTATGACCTTACACTACTAAGAAAGTTCTCCAAAAATGATGGGGACACATCAAAAGGACACAGAAGTCAGCCTAAAGGGGCTCCTATTGGCCAAATTTGGGAAATTTGAGCACTAAGGTAAATAATGATGACTATAGATTGTATAACTCATAGAAAAAGAACAGAAATCCATGGTTCAGACTAATATAACAAATGAAAAGTTAAAAGTTTGATGGGGAATGGGATATCTACATAGTCTTAAAGTTTCTCCTCACAAAATGCTTATTAATTATAAAAGAAAAAAGTAACTTTTAAAGTGGAGAGGGCTGGCTGATACCATCTTGACCAAGTGGTCAAAGACAATCATCATCAGTAACAGAAAAAAATCAAAACTGTATGCCATCTGATAGGCTACAATGAGAACACAATATCACTTTTATGTTATTCTTGCTGAAGGTAAATAAACTCAATCTGGTTGTAAGGACTTATAAGACAAATTCAAACTATGATCTGGTTCACCCTGATGTTTTTAAACTTGTTCCTCTAACCCTCATATTGTTCATAAATTCAAAGTTAAGTCAAAATGATATTATTAGATTCAAGTTAACATTTTTGGCACAGTGCATTCAATTTATAGGCAATACAGGAGTCAAAGAAACAAGTTTAATGACACTAGTATAAATCCAGATCATGAATAAGACAATTGGCCTAGTCTCTTCAACAAGTTAATAATAGCACTTCTAGATTACAAGAGACCTAAGATGTATCAAAACCAACTGAAGGGCAGGTTTTTTAACTGAATTCTGGTTTGAAAAAAACAGTTACAAAAGATAAAAAAAAATTTAAATATGAAGAAATTTATTAAGAATAAATTTTGTTTTATTTTTATTTTATTTTTTTTGAGTTGGAGTCTTACTCTGTTGCCCAGACTGGAGTGCAGTGGCCGTTCTCGGCCACCGCAGCCTCGACCTGCTGGGCTCTGGCGATCCTTCCGCCTCAGCCTTCCAAGTAGCTGGAACTACAGGCGCGCACTACCACGCCCAGCTCATTTTTGATTTATTGTAGAGATGAGGTCTCGTCAAGTTGCCTGGGCGGGTCTCGAACCCACGAGCTCAAGCAATCCACTCATCTCAGCCTCCCAAGGCGCAGGATTACAGGCTGAGCCACCGAGCCCAGTGAAATTTTGTTTTATAATTGCTATATAATAGTTGTACTACATTTTGGAGGCATATGGGATATTTTGATACATGTACAAAATTTGCAATGACCAGATCAGGGTAATTGGGATCGCCATCACCTAAAATATTAATTTTTTCTTTGTGTAGGGCACATTTCAGTTTTTCTCTTTAGCTATTTTGAAATATATAATAAATTATTATTAACTGTAATATCTAAAGGAAAATTAATATGGACTGAGTATTAGATGCTTATTAGGGAAGTGTTATTTATATGATAACAATGAGAAGGGGCAAAGTGCTATGGCATCCATAATATACTTTAAAACAATCCCACAAAAACCATTTGTAATTATTAAAATATACGAAATGGGTTTTCTACGTGGGTGTTCACTGTACCACTTCTTCCTGCTTTCTAAATTCTGAATTTTTCATAAGTAAAAAATAAAACAGAAGTAATAATAAGAATAATCACAAAAAGTATTAGGAAAAAAAACAGCATATAACAAATTAATCTAAGAGCTGATTCCCTGAAATATAATAAATTATCTTACCAAGGAAAAACAAGCAATTGGAAATAACTAGAGTATCCAGAATATTTTGTTAAGATTTTGGGGCTACTTTACACAATTATGCTAATATATGAAATATGGATCAAAGCACAGTTTATTCTTATTACCAGAAGTGTTTCAGGAAGTAGACATAGTTAATAACCATGAAAGAAATCAAGAAAGTTATCAAAGATCTTTAAAGTCTTTCAAATATTTAGAGAGCAAATCATTGCCTTGGCAACTGTTCCAGCCACAAATTAATACAGATGCATTTCTGCTACCACACTGTTGAATCTTGTTTTCTTATGGTTTCAGTCTCTATGCTTATTTGAATATTTTGCTGCAAGTGGTTTCTTTATCATTTTATAAAAACCAGTGGCACACGGAAAACTGGAATTGCTAATCCTAGTAACAAAAATTATGAGCATCCTAGTCATTGGACACTAAGCATGTCAAAGCAGCTGGAGCTCTGTAAGCAGCTGGAGCTTCTGACCACCACATTCTACCTTGCCAGAACATTCCTTCTAGTACTCCAACTACAAGTCTCTGACCCCAATGAAACCCACACAGCATGAGCTTATCACCTGTACGTCTTCACTCTTGACCCAGTTGACAGTCTACCATCCATCATTACTAATGCTCCCTTGCATACATCTTTAGTGCCCTTTGTAATTCTAATTAGAAAAACCCCAATTCTAGTTAAATCCATTTTAATACCTGTTCCACACCTGTAGACATGAAGTCAACAAATAGGGCTGGAGAAAAATCACAATTTTGTTAATTGACTTTGCTTTAAATCCATGCCCACTAACCTTAAAGTGTGCCTTTGGCACAGCCTGGAGTTTATGACTTTTCCATAATGCATTCATACTTCTATTTCCCTATTTCATACCTTCCCCTTTCTTTCTAAGTTTCTAAACATAGTCTTCTACCATCACTCTCTGCTGATGACTTTGCTTCGAATTTCACTAAGAAAATATCATAAAAAGGAGAAATCTCACCTTATCCCACCTTCATATCTACCTGCTGCCTGCAACTGGCCTGTATGCTGTGCCTGGCCTCCAGGTCTGAAGAATGAACCACTTGTACTCATTTGACCACATCCCCCAATTATGCTTTAAATCCAAATCTTCCCACCCACTCAAGGAAATCACTCCAGAAATGGTCCCCTCCTCTCCTCCATGTTCAATCTTTTCTTTCTATGAGACCATTCCAGTAAACATGCTATAATTTCCTCCCCTTAGCTGCTTCATTTTTCTGCTCCCATTTACAGGAAAACTTCTCAAAACAATTGTCTACACTTGCTCTCTCTGTTTCCTCTCCATTCATTCTCTGTTGAACACAACCCAAGTAGACTTTTGCCCCCACCTGTCAACTTCACTAATGACTCACATGTTACCAAGTGGTCAAGTTTCGGTAGTCACTTACTTGATCATTTCACAGCACCATTTAACACAACTGAAACCCTCTTCTTTTTGAAATACTTTCTTTTCTCGCTTTCTGAGACAAAATTTTTTCTTGCGTCTCCTAGTTCCCTCCTTCTTATTTAGTGCTTTTTGGTGTTCCTCCTACTCTTCTTCACCTTTAAATGCTGGAATGTCAGGGCTCAGTTCGCTTTCTCTTTTCTGTGAGTACTTTTAATGGTGATCTCATTCAGTCTAATAGCTGTAAATATCAACTTTTTGTTGAATATTGCCAAATTTTGATCTCTAGGGAACTCCATATTATGCATCCATTTGCTTAATCTGCCTCTTCCCTTGGATATTCATTATGTATCTCTAATTAAATATGTCTGATCCATACATTTGATTTCCTGCTCCTTCCGCAGGCTTCCCCATCTTGGTACATGGTCCCTCCATCTTTCCTGTAGTGTCACCCTGGACTCTTCATCTTCTGGAGTCACCCTGGACTCTTCATCTTCTCTCACAGTCTACACAAGACACATCACGAAACCCTACTGTCTCTTCTCAAAACTGATTAGAATTTTGCTTATTACTTCTGCTACCATCACAGCCCAAACCATCACCATCTCTTCTGTGTTATTGGACCTGCCTCCTTAGTGGTCTCTCAGCTTTCATCCTTGCCTTTCCACTTTGTATAGTCATCACAGCTGCTAGAATGACACTCTCAAAGGTAAATCATTGTCATGTTACTTTTCAACCTACAATTTCCCAGGGACTTCCCATTTTCTCTAGAATCAAAGTCTGTACAACGGTTGACAAGTTCCTAGATGAAAGAATGTCTGCCTATCTTATTCTTCAAATCCCAGCCTCCAATATTCTCCTTCTTATGATTCCAGTCTAAAAATGTTCTAGAACTACATTGTTAATGATGTTATATAAAAGTTATGGAAAAATAAAGAACTATTTATTTTATTTTACTTTGCTTTACTTGTATGTATATATTTAAGTATATATTTCATTCCCACCAGCCTGTTGAACCTGTCCTTATCAACTTCACTATTCACTTACATGTTGCTAACTGGTCACGTTTCAGCAGTCACCTTACTTGATCATTTCACCATTTAACATACCTATCTCTCTAGTAGAGAACAGGAAACCACTTTAATAGGTAAGTGCATCATTAACATTTCACACATATTCATGCACTTTCTTTTGTACAAATTTAGCATCTAAAATTATTATTGAAAATTCAATTTATTCTCTCACTGGATGGCTTTTCAAACCATTGGGAAAACTGGTCTAGGCAATACATTCTGTAGAGATAACTAGCTAGCAGTTTGGAGAGAAAAGAAAACCGACAGCTTTACAGTCCACTCTTCAAAAATAAATTAGATTACAAAGAAAAGGGACAGTTAAATATAAAAGATAAATAAAAATGTTATTGAAAATACAGATGAATATAGTGTATTTTTAATTTTGTGGTTTGTAAAACCAGATAGCAGTTAAAGCCAAGATAACATAAAGGAGTCACAGACTAGTCTGTATAAAAATTAAAACTTCAATAATATTTTTTAAAACAACAATAATTAAAGCTGAAATATACTTCATAAGTGGAAAAATATATATATTTTTAATTTGAGACCAGAGATTCACATCCTAAGTATATAAAGAGGAGCTACAAATCAATAATGTTTAACAAATGAGCATCTTGACAAAATTGTCAAAGGATAGGAAATGTACAATTCATAAAAAAGAAAAATACAACTGAAAATCTAACATATAAAAATATTCATCCGCTGGGCTCAGTGGCTCAGCCTGTAATCCCGCGCTTTTGGGAGGCTGGGGTGAGTGGATTGCCTGAGCCCGCAGGTTCGAGACTAGCCTGGGCAGCGAGACCTCATCTCTACAATAAACCAAAAAATCAGCCGGGCGTGGTAGCACATGCCTGTAATTTGGGCTACTCGGAAGGCTGAGGCGGAAGGATCCTTGGAGCCCAGCAGGCGAGGCTGCGGAGGCCGGGAGTGGCCACTGCACTCCAGTCTGGGCGACCGAGTGAGACTCCAACTCAAAAAAAAAAAAAAAATTCATCCTTCAATATATTCAAGTAATGCAAAGAAAAATAACGAGCTGTATCTCTTAACCTTTGTAACTGGAAAATATTTTTAAAATGATGACATTCAATGAGCTGGCCCTAGTCATTTCCAGAGAGTAGTTTGAAAATAGGTACCAAAATTTTTAAAGTGCATATTTTTTAATCCAGAATTTTCACTGTAAGTATTTACACTAAAAATATAATCAGACAGCTTTTCAAAAATGTATATATATGAATTCCCAAAATGGTGTTGGCTGGGCATGGTAGCTCATGCCTATAATCCCAATACTTTAGGAGGCCAAGGAGGGCAGATTGCTTGAGCCCAGGAGTTCAAGACCAGCCTGGGAAACACAATGAGACTTTTTCTCTACAAAAAAAAAAAAATTAGATGGGTGAGGTGGATTACCCCTGTAGTCCCAGCTACCCTGAGACAGATCGCCTGAGCCCAGGGTCTGAGGCTGCAGTGAGCCATAATCACGCTACTGCATTCCTGCCTGGGCAACAGAGTCAGTCTCTTATTAAAAAAAAAAAACCCCTCAATGGTGTTACTGATAAATAAAAAACACCAAAAAAAAAAAAAAAAACCTAAATATTCATTAACACAGTTAATATTAAATTAACTTCTGGTACATTCATATAGCAGAAATGGGTACAGGTGCTAATGAGTCAATGAAATATTTATAATATGAGGGGGGACCGAAAAAACTCAGAATTTGTTTATAAAAATTATAAATTTATTCTTACGTTTAAACTTCAGTCACCTTCAAAGTACTCTCCGCTTGATACAATACACCTCTCAAGATGCTTTTTCCACTGCTCAAAATAATTTTTGAACTCATTCATTTTGATGCCTTTTAGTGCTTCTGCTGTGTTTTGTTTCACTTCTTCCACATGGGCAAAATGTTTCCCTTTGAGGACTTTTTTCATTGGGGAAACAAAAAAAGTCACTCAAGACAAGAACAGGTAGATCAGAAGGGCACAGCACCCATGTTATGGCATTTTTGGTCAAAAACTGCTGAACACTCAGCATAGTGTGGACAGTCATGGTGCATCTTCATGGTGGAAGAACCAGTCCCCTGTTTGTCACAACTTGGTACATTTCTTTTGTAAATCGTGACTCAAGCTTCTCAAAACTTCCAGATAAAAACTTTGGTTGACCATTTGATCCTGAGGAATAAATTCCGAGTGCACTACAAGGGGCCGACCCTCTAAAAGATAATTCTGGGGTTTTTGGGGGGATCCCCCCTCATATATTGTTAAGTAAAAAAAAAGTACGTTTCAAAATAGCATCTATATTATGATTCTCATCTCTAGTTAGTTAGGATTTCAAGTGATGTTTTTCCTTGCTTCTTTATAGTTTTTATATTATTTAGATTTTCTACATGTGAGCTATCTTTTGAAAACAGACAAAATGATAAGTGTATTTTCATTTAAGAAAACAAGTAGGGTATTGGCAAATTCTGAATGTACAGAAGGGTACCTCTGACTGTTGGGAACATCAGGTTCTCATTTGTGGTCTCAGAACAGTTTGGTGGAAATGGTGGTCAAAGGATCATTCAATGCCTAATGCTGAATGCTCAGCTCAGTACACGCTGCACAGATAATGCAAATTACAAGACAGCCTATATTCCTGATATATTCTATTCAACCATATGATGGTGACCTTTTCTTTTGGCTAGACTATACAAAAATCCAATAACATAAAAATATAAAGAAATTTTCAAAAATCTTTTCCAAATACAATAAACTCATAAATTACAAAGTAAAATGATTACCTATCTCCCTTTGGTTTTCTCTTTTGTAGTGTCTTCCCTTTGGGTCTTCTTTCGCTTCCTAAACAGGGGTTCCCACCAGGTCCTGTTACCCGTATTGATTCAAGGCCTTTGGAAGATTTTTTAAATGTGAATTCCACTGGTT
Organism: Carlito syrichta; assembly: GCF_000164805.1. Classification (NCBI taxonomy): domain Eukaryota; kingdom Metazoa; phylum Chordata; class Mammalia; order Primates; family Tarsiidae; genus Carlito; species Carlito syrichta. The sequence goes on along the minus strand of NW_007253372.1, from coordinate 1,677,646 downwards.
CTCCTTCTTTTAGGCTTCTAAATCCTTCCATGAATAGTTTGCTCTGTAAAGAGCGGGGTGGGGGAGAGAAAGAGAGATCATGATTATCACTGTTTTATAAATCATCTTCATAGTTTTAAGAAAGAAAAAGATTTTGTTATCAATTTCAAAAGTATCATGTCTTTTTTTAAAGTTCAATGAAAACTGCACCATTATTAAGTCTCTTATTGAAATGCTGGCAATGGAAAAATAAACTGCTACCATTTTTTTAAAAAGATAATTTGGCAATACTTAGAAAAATTTAAATGTGCCTGCATATTCTTTGTTCCAGCAATTCCACTTCAGTGACTCTATTACAGACTCACACAAAGATTCAAAAAAAGATATCACAGCATCATCTGATAAAAAAAATTACAACTACCTTAAAGTTAGTCAATGGGCAACTGGTTAAATATATTAAAATACAGCCATGTAATATAACATTATTAAGCCATTAAGAAGTTTTTTTTAAAAGATTGATATGCATTGATATGAGAAGATAAGCATGTAATATTGCTGAGTACAATTAAGGTTAAAGAACATGATGTCTACCATAAAGCCATCTACTTAAAGTCTTTGTTTTATTTTGTTTTGAGACAGTTTTGCTATCTTGCCCAGACTGGTCTTGAATTTCTGGGCTAAAGTGCTCCTCCTGCCTCAGCCTCTAGAGTAGTTGGGATTACAGGAACATACCACCATGCCATCAAAAGTTTTGGAGTTTTTTTTAGTTGTTATTTTTACGTCAAAGTCTCATTCTGTCACCCAGGCTGGAGTGCAATGGCATGCTCACCGCCATGGCAGCCTCGAACTGCTGGGCTCAGATGGTCCTTTCCCCTCAGCCTTCCAAGTAGCTGGAACCACAGGCATGTGCTACCACGCCTGGTTAATTTTTTAATTTATTGTAGAGAGGAGGTCTCGCCGTGTTGCCCAGGTTGGTCTCAAACTCTTGGGCTCAAGTAACTCTCTCACGTTGGCCTACCAAAGTGCTGGGATTATAGGCATGAGCCACAGCTCCCAGACTAAAGTTTTTCAAAGATACTTGTTTACTTATGCAGTGATGGGGTCTGGAACGACAGACACTAAATCAGAGTCATTTTCCCCAGTCCTGTTCCGGAAAAGTGGAAACACTTTCTGGTATACATATTACTGTACTGTTTGCACTTTTTACAATTTGAAAGGAAATCTATTTTTATAATTTGAAAGACAGTTGATTTTTTTGCCAAAAAAAAGCTTACCAATTATAAAATTGTAAAACCTTGGTTTCAAATACTAATTGGCTCTCAATCCTACTTTTTTCATCAAAGGCTATGTACCAATTCAAAATATACTAAAAATAATTAAATCATTAGTTTCATTTATTTATTCAAATCCATTTGTGTACATTTTACCAATCTAATTTGGAATATTATATAGTTTTTAAAGACTTCTGAATTTGAAGGGCAAAAGGAAGAAAATATACTATGTTAGAAGACCTTAGTTCTGGTCTAGTTCTTTAAGTAAATTGCTATATAGCTGTGAATGAGCCATTTAATTTCTTTTCTGTTTTTAAATTTGGAAGATTTGAGTTTTGAATAACCAGTGTTTTGAAAAAGACTTCATGAGAAAACTGTTAAGAAAAAGGTTTTATGGCCAAATAAGTTGATGAAACGTTGTAAATTGTTTCCCTTTGGGTGAGTCATATTAACATAAGAAAGTCTCAGAAATGTTCTCCCCTCTCTCGCCTCCACCGAAATAAAAATCCAGTTGAACAGAGTTGACCCCAGCAATCTCCAGGCTCCATTGATCCCAGAGCGACTCGGAGACTCCAGACCGAAACCTTCATCCCACCCAAGGCTGCTACCTAATTATGCATAACCAAATAATCACATGAAACAAATACAAACAAAACTTCAAAATCTACTGCAAAAGGAGACTGTTGATTGTGGAAGTAGGATTCCCCCACAGAAACTGGGTTCTGACCGGTTTCTGGCACAGGTCACCTGACAGAGGAACCCTTCATGCGGAAGTCTACAGTTGGACAGTGCCTTTTCTGCTGTCTGATGGAATGTAGGGAAAAAAAAAAAACTGCCCACATTCTTTAAAACAGCACATTGTTACTGTTATGGCTGTTTTAACGTTTCTAAAGCATCTTCTCATTTTGTCTCCTAAGCTGTGTCATGAATTATAAACAGTTCTTTTGCTTTCCTTTCTCCCTCCCCACTGAAGAAAGTGCATATTATTTCTCTTTTAAATCAGATGAAGTGGAGCACAGTTCAACAACTGAAATTATGAGAACAAAGGAACATTTTAAATTAGATATCATGTGTTCAGATGTTCTTGCAAAAAAAATTCCATCACTGGCGCACTTTTCTTGGAAATAGTGCAGTTCCTTCTGCACCAAAGTAAGTCACTGAACTTGCCCCAACTTAATTTGATTTCATTTTCCATTACTACGATTTTTTTTTTTTTTTTTTTTGAGTAGAAGTCTCACTCTCTTGCCCGGGCTGAAGTGCAGTGGCACGCTCATGGCTCCCATAGGCTCGACTTGCCGGGCTCAGGCGATCCTTCCACCTCAGCCTCCCAAGTATCTGGAACTACAGGCACGAGCCAGCAAGCCCTGCTAATTTTTTTATTTATTGTGGAGAGAAGGTCCCACCAAGTTGCCCGGGCTAGTCTCGAATTCCTGTGCTCACGCAATCTTCTCGCCTTGGCCTCCCAAAGTGCTGAGATTACTGGTGTGAGCTACTGTGCCCAGCCATTAGTACAGTTTTTGATAGGTATCATTTATAAGTGAACTGCTTTTCCAAATCTAACGTCAAGTTCTCACTATTACAAACCACTCAATTCTGGCTATTCTTCATGATATTCTAAAAATAGACTTTTAAAAACTCTATCATATATGCCTGCCTTCCTCAAATTAGTACATAAAGCAATTGAGATTGATAATATTTGACCAAAACCTCCCAAAAACTATAATGGCTTTGCAAACAAAAAAAAAAAAATAACAAGGATTCACAGAGAATATTCTCTTTGCTATTATAACAAAATAGTTCCTACAAAGGTGGGAAAGATTTGTTGAAAGATGGGAAATTATCTCATTATATTTGTTACCAAAAATCAACTTCTACCCTTGACTTGCCAAGTTTTATGAAAGGTTTCTCCTTTTTCCAATCACAGTGTTTTCAATCCTTAGTTTTCCCTAACCATTTACTGATTTTCAGGCTTTCTTATTTCATATCTCTCTTTCATCTGCCCCATCCACTTCATTGGATTGCCATTGCCTACTTCAGGTCTTACCTAGTATTGGGATTCAGAAAACTATACCCCAAAATAAATAAAGACCTCAAAAATAAAGTTCTAAAGTTCCTCTCTTTCTCCTACCCTCCTCTCAGTTCCCTTTGACACTACCCTCCACCTCGCCACTAGCCACAGAAACTAGATTCTTCTTGCCCAAGGTGGGGGTCATAGAAATCAGAACCCCTTTTCACCAAAGCCAGTCATAAAACCTAAAACTATTACTTTATCTCCTTTGCCTGTCCCTTTCTATGTAAAAACTTGTCATAAATGATCTCACCTACCTTGTTTGACTACAGATCATAAGACCTCCATTCCAGAGAGGGTTCTGTCCCATACCCGGAAGGCAAAAACACATACTCAGAGAATTCAAGAAAAATCTAGACAGACAGGCCTTGCTGGGTTTCCCCACGCAACCTATTAGCATTGGCTCATACCATTTTTGTCCATGTATTTCTACATGGTTGTTCATACTTTGTTGAAACTAAGCATTAAAATGAACATTTTCCCCTGTATCTCTGGGTCTTCATTCTAAGGGCTCCTGTGTCACATAAAACTATGATCAAATAAACTTGTATATCTTTTCTCTTATTAATCTCCCTCTCATTAGTGATTCTCAGTAACTCTTCAGAGGACAAGGGAGACATTTTTCTTTGGTCCCGATATTATATCTATTGCCAGGATAAGTGTAACAGTTTTTCATTGATATTTCAGCATCAAATCTTCTCCCTATTCAACAGCACCTTCTACACCTGCATATCCTTTCTCAATAAATGTTAGCCCATTGGTCTCCTGCCTCAATATCAGTATCTACAATACTGTTCTTAGATTGTAGGTGAAATCCTTCATAATAGTACCTCTACTGACACTGCCCACTTTCTTTCCCATCACTCTCCATTAGTAAAACTGGCTTTGACTTTTCAGAATATTTTCTCTTCTCTGTATTCCAGCTTATTCTGGTCAGACTCACTCTCCTAGTTATGGATATTTATTAGAATCTTACTCAATAAGGGCTCAAAAATAAAACCAAAAACAAATAAAAAGCACTTAAACTGACAAGAAATAATCAACAGAGTGTACAGACACCTGCAGAATGGAAGAAAATATTTGCCAACTAGTCATCTGACAGGAGACTAATATTCAAAATATACAAGGAATTCAACTCAACAACAACAACAGCAAAAACAGTGATCAAAGAACACGAACAGACATTTTTCAAAAGAAGACATACAAATGGTCAACAGGTACATTAAAAAAAGTTCAATATCACGAATCATCAGGGAAATGCAAATTAAAACCACAGTGCAATATCATCTTATCCCAATCAGAACAATTAGTATTAAAAGGTAAAAAATTAACAGATATTGGGAAAATGCAGAGAAAGGAAACACATATAGACTGCTGGTCTCTATAAATTAGTATAACTTCTATGGACAACAGTATGGAGATTTCTCAAAGAACTAAAAATAAAACTACCATTCAATCTAGCAATCACATTACTGAGATTTATTTTCTTTCTTTTATTTTCCCTCCCTCCCTTCCTTCCTTCCTTTCTTTCAAGCAGGATTTATTGAGAGGACAGAAAAGCTCCCAGAGTGGGAGGGGACCTGAGGGAGTTGCCCTTGGGATTTTCTTACTTAAAAGGAAAATAAATCAATATATCAAAAAGACGCCCACACTCGTATGTTTCCTGCAACACTATTCACAACAGCAAAGATATGGAATCGACCTAAGCGTCCACTGATGGATGAAGGGACAAAGCAAATGTGACTCACACACAACACGGAATACTACTCAGCCATAAAGAAAAAAAGAAATAATGTCTTTTGCAGCAACATGGATGGAACTAGAAGTCATCAGCTTAAGTGAGACAACTCAAGCATGGAAAGTCAAATATAATATGGTCTCACTCATAATGCTAAAAAATGTGTACAGATGGACATACAGAATAGATTGATAGACAATAGAGACTTGGAAGGGCACAGGGATAGGAGGGGGTTGGATAATGAGAAATCAGTTTATGGGCACAATATACATTATTGTGACTGGATACCCTAAAAGCCCCAGCTTGACTACTATGAAATCTATGCATGTAACTTAACAGCATATGTACCCTATACATTTGTACAAATTGAAGAAACCTTACTCAAGTCAAGGCATAGTTGAAATGATGCTTATTCAATCATTCTCAAATGTCTCAATCTGGAAATCTTCCTTTCACTTAATTGATTCTTCTAAATAGTTTTTACACTACATTGCTGTGTAATGCAGATATTTGTGTTTGCTTTACATCTTATTTGTTCTTTTGGATTTATCTTGTACTGAAGGCCAATATATTTTAGTATTTTCTAAAGGCCTTAGCATAATGTCTGCAAATAGCTATCATTCAGTAAGTACTTAAAATAATTCTAGATTTAGCATCAATAAGATCCTTAAGGATTATTAGGCAATACCCATTTGAAAAAAACACAGACTGAACTTTAAGGGGTTATGTGAGTTGTTCATGCAAAGTCAAAAATTCTGGCTCCTATTTCTATTACATAAAAAAAAGTTGTCTTACTTTCTATGTCAAGGTGACACTGTATTTGGTATATCTGGAATAAAGTGTTAACAGGATTATAACAGTACAGTGTGATAATGCTCTGACGCCATTCAGAAGTTAATACAAACCTATTTTCCTTGTCCTTTCATCTACATCCTCTAAGGAAACACCACCCAAATTCAATATGTCTCACAACTCATGATGTTGTGCCTATCCAAACCAAGAATGCAGACTGATGTAGATTTGTTCAATCTACATGTAATAACTTATAAGGCAGGACTTTTGGTGTTTGGGCTTACTTTTTGTTTGGTTGTTTTTGTCACCCAGGCTGGAGTGCAGTGGCATGATCATGGCTCACTGTAGCCTCGACATACTGGGCTCAGGCAATCTTTCCACCTCAGCCTCCTGAGTAGCTGGGACTACAGGTATGCCACCACAAGCTGCCTAATTTTATTTTTTGTAGAGACGAGGTCTTGTTATTTTGCCTAGACTGGTCCTGAACTCCTGGGTTCAAGCGATCCTCTCGTCTTGGCGTTCCTAATGAGCCACTGCACCCATCATAGGCTTACATTTTCTTCAGTGCCATTTGTTTGGAAAAAGTAAAGATTTATTTTCTACAGAAGGGCATCACACTTATTTAGTGAATAAATGAACAAATGAATAACCAAATAAACAAAAAAGCATTTCGAAGAAACTGCTGACATGCCTACTAAGATATCACATAATTCCTACTAAGATATCTCATAATTACAACAGGACAGGCACATTTTGAATGTGCACATATTAAGTTAGCTCTTGTGACATCTCTAATTTGTGTTCTTCCTCCTCCAACTAAGTCAATCTCTCTTTCTCCCTCTTTCCCTTATTCCAATTCTTAAAATTTATTGTGGCACAAATTTATTTAAGAATTATAATAACATTGGCTTTCAATCTTCTTGCTACACTACTTCTTTTCCTCCACTTGACTATTTAAAAATGAATTTCAAAGAATAATAGCAGGAATATGGAGTCAAGCGAGAGCAGTCCAAATGTTTTGCGTGACTTGCCAAGCATTTCTACCTAGGGCTCTGGAGATGAACAGGATAACATCTTTCTTGGCACATGCTCTTTCTAACTGTCACAGGCCGAGGCTCTGGCATGGGGGTTTCTTGTATGTTTCGTGTATGACTGGAAGCTGCTTATCTAAATGTACCAAGGTAGCTTCTTTGACCGCTGTAGCTTCCCATCCTGCTGCCCCCCTCAAAGGAACTATCATCATGCTTAGATCTTGAGTCACAACGAAACTGCCTGTGGGTCTTGTTCACTCAATCCTGGGAGTTGGTGAAGGCATCAGGAGATCTTGAGTCACGTCACTGTTAATTTAGCCTAGAGGGTGGGTAGGGGCTATGGAGCATAAATTCTGAGTATGTTGTACTGTGGAGGAGTGGTTTTTTGGGTGAATACTCCAACATGCTTCCTGATTCTATAGTATCAGATTAAACACCTATTTCTCCCAGTTTCTGCCTCTCATCTTGATCGGCTGCGAGGGATAGCAGCCGATTTATTGGATCTGAGCATAAAATAGCTAGATTGGGGAGGCCTTTAAAGTGTTGCTATAGTTTAATGCCTGACTCTCCTTAAAAATAAGAGTACATTTTCTTCTCTAGAAAGCATAAGCTGATTTCCAGTTCAAGATGGCTGGCTAAACAGACAGGTGAGGTGTCTCGTGTTATTCTTTAAAAACCATTAGGCTGCTGGGCTCGGTGGCTCAGTCTGTAATCCCGCGCCTTGGGAGGCTGAGGTGAATGGATTGCCTGAGCCCGCGGGTTTGAGACCTGCCCAGGCAACTTGGCGAGACCGCATCTCTACAATACATCAAAAATTAACCGAGCATGGTAGCGCATGCCTGTAGTTCCAGCTACTTGGAAGGCTGAGGCAGAAGGATCGCCAGAGCCCAGGAGGTCGAGGCTGCGGTGGCTGGGAGCGGCCACTGCACTCCAGTCTGGGTGACAGAGTGAGACTCCAACTCAAAACAACAACAACAACAACAAAAACCATTAGGCTAGGTATGATGGTGCTGCCTGAAATTCCAGAGCTTTGGGAGGCTGAGGCAGAAGGATCGCTTGAGCCCAGAAATTTGAAACCAGCCTGGGCAACAAAGTGAGACACTATCACTACAAAAAAATTAAAAAAAAATTGGCCACATCTGGTGGTGTATGCCTCTAGTTGCAGCTACTCATGAGGCTGAGGTAGGAGGATTGCTTGAGTCCAGGAGTATGAGGTTGCAGTGCACTCCAGCCTGGGCAAAGAAGCAAGACCTTGTCTCCCAAAACAACAAAAACCATCAAAATGATAAACTAATTTTAAAAAATGGATTCACAATAAGGAAGAGAGAATGAGAGGGGTGTCCTCACCACAAAACCGAATTCAACACATTTCTAGAGTTCAAGTGTTGACTGAAAACTGAGTTGAAGTAGGCACACCCTAGAAACCTCACAGAAGAAACAAAGTGCAGTGGCCCACACCTGTAATCCCAGCATTTTGGGAGGCTGAGGTGGGAGGATCACTTGTGCCCAGGAGTTTGATAGACCAGCATGGGCAACATAGTGAGACCTGGTCTTTACAAGAAAAAAAAAATAGCTGAATGTGGTGGCATGTACCTGTAGTCCCCACTACTCAGGAGGCTGAGGCAGAAGGATCACTGAACCCAGGAGGTGGAGGTGGCAGTGAGCCATAATCGTGCCACTGCAGTCCAGCCTGGGTCAAAGAGTGAAACCCCGACTCAAAAAATAGATACCTAACAGAAGGGACTGCAGCAGAAGTAAGAACCAACATTCCTAATAGAACCACGAGAGACTGTGCTCCAACATAACGTGGATGATGAAGGCTGGAGCACACAGTGGTCTTGAAAACAGGAGGGATAACAGAAGGTTTGTAGAAGGACTAAATGCCCATTTCATTCATCCACTCCTGTTCCTACTCACACACAAGGAGACAAACATTGCCTAGAAGCTAATGATTTGAGGCCCTTCTCTAGAGAGACCGAAGGAAATATCCAGACAACTGATAAAATACTGGATTCTGCACACTAGCATCCATCCACTCTCAAGCTCTTGGGCACAAGTGATCCTCACCTTAGCCTCTTATACAAGACCACTTGTATAAGAACTGCCTCCCCACACACTGGACCTTAAGTCATTCCTATCTCTCATTCTTACCCCTCATTCACACATCTAAAGGGTCAACCAAGAATCACAAAACATGCAGCATAATTATGAAAGATCAAGATGAATGACAGAACAAAATAATTTTATACACCATCTAATTAGTATCTCATTCTCTCTTATTGTGAACCCATTTTTTATGAGTTTACTATCATTTTGATGGTTTTGTATTATTAGTAGTATTTATTTGAGACAAAAAATAAAACAAGATCAAAACCACTCAGAGAATTTAAAAAGCACTCTCAGAAAATAAAAAATGATTGTTAAAATTAAGTGGGTTAATAAGTAAACGACTAGAAAAACTTAATTTTTTTTAAATATTAGAAAATATGGTTTATTTACAAAGCAAATTGGAGAGAGAGAAAGAGGGGATTCACTTCCCCAAGGGAGGGGAGCGGGGAAAAACTTTCATATTATAGTATAAGTAGACAATGAAGGAAAGAAAGGGGGAGAGAGAAAAAAGGGAGGAAGGGAGAGAGAAAATGGAAGAAGAAATGGGAGAGAAAAAACAAGAAATACAGGAAGAGAAACACTCACACACAGACAATTATTCAACTCTAATTTGAATTCCAGGGGGAGATAATACAAAATATAGAGGAACAACAATTATGAAATTAATAATAGAAAAAAATTTCCCAGTGCCAAAGGAAATAATACCAAGGAGGGTTCTATACCAGGTAGAGGCATTATAGACACTTGTACACTTGGCATACATTTTTGAAAGCATGGAGAGGGAGGTTTTTTTGTTTGTTTGTTTTAAGCTGGAGTCTCAGTCTGTTGCCCAGGTTCGAGTGTAGTGGCACGCTCATGGCCACCGCAGCCTTGACCTGCTAGGCTCCGGCGACACTTCCGCCTCAGCCTTCCAAATATCTGGAATTAAAGGCATATCCAGCTAATTTTTTGGTTTACTGTAGAGATGAGATCTTGCCATGTTGCCCAGGCTGGTCTGGAATCCTTGGGCTCAGGCAATCCTCTTGCCTTGGCCTCTCAAAGTGCTGGATTACAAGCACGAGCCACCACGCTGGCCAAAAGGGAGATTTTAATGGGGACTAAAGATAGTGATTCAAACTGAGCTCATGGTTAACCATGTTTGTGTAGCAGGAATAGTTAATACAATGTCTGAGAATGGCAGAGGCAGCAGTTTAAGCATATTACTGTGAAGGGAGTGACCAAAAATGAGGCTGGAAAATACAAGCGAAGGCCAAATAAAGAACATTTTTTATTAACATCTTAAGCATTTCATTGTCTACAAGGACATACCTACTGACACTCCATTTGCTATCAGAAGTAGCAAGATCAAATCTATGTTTTAAAAAAACATAGCTACTTAGGCAATAAGGTGGATGTTTGGAGCCAGGAAGAGTGCATGTGGGGGTACCTGTTACATGGTAACTATAATAGTTTTAGCAAGAGATTGTCACAACTGAAGTACAAAAATGAAAAAGAGGTATTGGTTTTACAAAGAAATTCAGAAGTCATATATATCACTTGCTATAAATTATTATTAATACTTGCCTTATATAACATTTTATTGTTAAGATGGATAATGATGCTGTAACTGTGACACACAAATCTTTGCAAGACTGCTCCAAATGCTTCAGGACAGAAAGGATCATCTAAAACTGATGAATGGGAGACAATTCTGAAAATAAAATCCTGGCTCTCCTCACCACCACTCCTTGAACAAGTTGATTAAAATGTTTTCTTTTCTTTTCTTTTTTTTTTAGGTGAGGACTCACACTATTGCCCAAACTGGAGTACAGTGGCAGGATCACAGCTCATTGCAGCCTTGACCTCCTGGGGCCAGGCAATCTTCCACTAGCCACCACACCTGGCTAATTTTGATTATTTGGAGAGAAGAGATCTCACTATGTTGCCCAGGTTGGTCCCAAATTCCTAGGGTCAAGCGATCCTCCCATCTCAGCCTCCAAAAATGCTAGGATTATTTACAGGTGTGAGCCACCATGCCTGGCCTTAATATCTTGATAGCTGACTTTCTCTAATTATAACAACAATAAATTTAAGTGATTCTCTCCATCATTAAGCAGAACAATGAATATAATTACAAATTAAATCGTAGAAAAACTTAAGCCCAATAAAGCTGAGTGATTCAGGTATGTTATGAGAAAAAAGCAAATTTCTAGATAACAGAAGTAAAAAAAGCAAAAGGTAAAAAAAACTTGATAAAATTCAAATATATTATTTCTTTTTAATAGTTCTATGAAGGAAAGACAATGTTTTCTAAGACACATCGGTGTAAAAATATACTATTAGCTGACAATGAATCACTATACAATATACAGTATACAGTGGTGAATATATAATATGCATACCAGAATGCTTAAGTAAGGACTATATGCTTTTAAAGTACATGACAAGATACTTTAAGAACCATTTAGCCTGAGGCACCCATAGAAACACAAGGCCCAGTACCTCACGCCTGTAATCCCAGCACTTTGGGAGGCCGAGGTCAGAGTCTGAGCCTAGGGGTTCAAGAGCAGCCTGGGGACCTTGGCGAGACCTCGTCTCTACAATAAATCAAAAAAATTAGCTGGGTGTGGTGGCAAGCACCTGTGGTTCCAGTTACTTGGAAGGCTGAGGTGGCAGGATCGCCTGAGCCCAGCAGGTCAAGGTTTCAGTGGCCATGAGCGTGCCACTCCACCAGCCTGGACAACAAAGTGAGACACCAATTAAAAAATAAATAAGTAAATAAAAAGAAAGATCACAGGACTAAATGTCAGGAGATCTGGGAGTGAGCCTTGGCTCTACAACTAATGCACCCATTACCTTAGACAAGTTGCTTCCCAGTGGGCAAGTCTCCTTTTCTTTGTGTTACAGAATACAGATCTCCATTCTGTTACATGGTTTTTCTTTTTTTTAATTCTACGGATTCACTTTGTCTGTATGGACACAGATGGAAACAAATGGGTAACTATTTTTTAGGCAATACTGTAATTTCCCTTTATGTAATTTTTTTTTTTTTTTTTTTGAGTAGGAGTCTCACTCTGTCACCCAGACTGGAGTGCAGTGGCCGCTCCCGGCCTCCGCAGCCTTGACCTGCTGGGCTCCGGCGATCCTTCCGCCTCAGTCTTCCAAGTAGCTGGAAGTACAGGCGCGCGCTACCACGCCCAGCTGATTTTTGATTTATTGTAGAGATGAGGTCTCGCCAAGTTGCCCAGGCGGGTCTCGAACCCGCGGGCTCAGGCAATCCACTCACCTCAGCCTCCCAAAGGCGCGGGATTACAGGCCGAGCCACCGAGCCCAGCTTCCTTTATGCATTCTTAATATTCACTCGCTGAATTCATTCAATTCGCTGAAGAAAAGCAAGGTGCTAGTTCTTTCTTAATTCAAATCCCTTAAAAAAATCGAAGTCAAAAGAAGTACACAAGCACCATAACAGTCAATGTTGACCAAGAGTTTTATCTAAACAAGTTCAATTCAGACTCAAATTATTATAGTTCATGTGAATAGGATTGAAAATAAGGAGATTTTCCCATTTGTCTTGAGTTTTTTTGTTTTGGTTTTTTCTGAGTTGGAGTCTCACTCCATTGCCCAGACTGGAGTGCAGTGGCCGCTCCCGGTCACTGCAGCCTCGACCTGCTGGGCTCCAGTGATCCTCCTGCCTCAGCCTTCCGAGTAGCCAGAATTACAGGCGTGCGCTACCACGCCTGGCTAATTTTTTATTTATTGTAGCGATGAGGTCTCGCCAAGTTGCCCGGGCGGGTCTGGAACCTGTGGGCTCAGGCAATCCACTTGCCTCGGCCTCCCAAAGTGCTGGGATTACAGGCTAAATCCGGCCTATCTTGAATATTAAAGGAAGCCTTAGATAAGTCTCTCCATCTGACCAAGAAGGACACCCTACAACTGGCAACCCTATGGGAATGGCATTTTAAAAAGCATAATGGAAACTATGCATGGATTAATGCTGATTTGAATCTGGGTTTGAATCTCCATTCTCCAATTTACAAACTCAAGCCACATGACCACAGACATATGAAAAACAACAATGCTGTGCCCCAGTTTCCATATCTGTAAACTCAGGACAAAATAACTCCTAGGAATAAAAAATACCTCAAATAGTTATTTACTGGATCCCAAATAATAAATATAAAATGTCTAGAACAATGCTCAGTATATTAACTCAGTTCAATAAACAGTTTATACCACAGTATTTTTATAAGTATCCAGTCTGCCCCTGAACCTGCTGACACAGGTATTGAGATCCTATTCAGTAACAGGCACTGTACTGAATGCTTTCACCTGCTATCTCATTTGATCAACTTACCCTTATCCCTCATCCCACCTGGCAAATGTCTGTACATCTCAGAGTTTCAGTTTAAACATTATCTCACTTTCAAAGCTTTTATGACATCCTCAAGCAAGCACAGGAACTTCTATTCCAGTGCTCCAGGCATACACAGTGTACATCATCACTGCAATATTTATCATAGTACGTTGTAATGTCTTTGTTTTCTTATAAGGCTGCAATCTTCTTGAAAGAAACTATCACAATTTTTCATTTACGTGCCTAAAACCACCCCTGAAACATGGCAGGTGCTCGATATATATACTCAGAGCAAAGTGGGAGAATCAGAGAGAGTAGGGGACAAGGGAAAGAGGGAAGGGAAGCAAAAAGTAGCGGTGACTTTTTCTCATTTAGATGAGGACACTGAGAATCCCAAGGTTCTACCAGGTAAGTGGCAGAACCAGGAATCAAAAGTCTCTGACATCAAAAGCCATGATGCTCAATGTAACATTCTCTGGAATATTTCGATTGTATCTCAATAACATAATCATAATATTAAGGTCTAGAATCTTGGAACTATAGGCCTCCAGTAGGCCACCCAACTCAATCCATGCTCATCTTTTACCCCTTAATTTTAACTTTTAAAAATTTACTAGAAAACTTCTTAGCTGATACACTAAAACATAAGAAACTGATTCTCTTAGGGTAGGGTATTTTATCTTATTGCTCCTCTTTGAAAGAGGTAATTAATAGATGACGGCTAAATAGAGAAACTTTTAAAATCCCTATCAAATCTATGCTTCTATGATATTCATGTTCTGTAGTTGAAAGAATTCTATATTTCATGGAGATCTTGCTTATAAAAAATACGCTTCTGAGTTTACACAGAGTGGCAGAATATTAAGTCTATGTACACTATGTATAATTAAAGAATGCAAACTGTAAACCTAAAACAGTGTTTTTCATCCTGTTTTTCATTACAGGAGGTTTTTTCCTATTTGCTTTTCCATGTGCAATTTTAGCACCACAGATATACTGAATAAATGTTTATGTGACTCTTTGAAGGATCACAAACCACTATAATATCTAGGATGTTTTTGCTCCCACAAAAGCCAATTTTCATCTCCTTGTTGTGATATCATCTTCTCTGAGAATGCATACTCTCAAATGCTGAAAATAATGCAAAAAAGGTGTACTTTAAAAGCCAATGGAAATTAAAATTGAATTTTTAAAATGTCATATTAACACAGAAGGCAGAAGAAGTGAAGAAAAAAGTTGCCAAATAAATAGGATAAATAGAAAAATATTTAAGTGGTAAATCTACATCAAATCATATAAGCAATCACTTAGGTGTCAATGAACTTAATACTCCAACTAAAATGCAGAGATTGTTCAAATGGATAAAAAAGGCAAGACATGACTATTTGCCATCTGCAAGAGAGTCACTTTAACACTGAAGATATGTAAAGATTAAAAATAAGGATATAAAAAGACAGATCATGCAAACAGTAAATAATAAGAAGGCTATAGCTATATTATATCACATAAAAGAGACTTTAAGACAGACTATTATAAAAAAGATCACTTCCTAATGGAATTTATAAAACAACTCTTTAAGAAAACATAACAATCATAAATGTGAATGTGCCTAGAGATGGAGCCTTGAGATGCATAAATCAAGAACTGACAAGAATTATAAACAGAATTAGACAAATTCCAATCATAGTTGGAATAGTTCAAGACTTTTTTATAAGCCACTCTCTGCAGCTAAAGAACAATCAGGAAAAAAAATCACTTAGGACACAGAATATCTTAAAAAAACACTATCATCCACTTTACACTAAATGACACTCATTTTAAAAACAAAAACAGAAATTAAGAAACCAGCTACACTTAACTGTAAAAACCAATTATTTGCAATTCCAAATGGCCCACTCACCAAAATAGATAAACTGTGCCATTTAAAAAAAGTTCTAATACATTTCAGAAGATCTTAGAAAGTTTTCTGATCAAAACACAATTAAAACAGAAACAAGATAAATAAGAAGATAAACAATTATAAATATTTGTAATTAAGCAATATATTATTGATTACCTTGACAGATCAAAGAACTCCAAGGGAAATTTAAAAATCTTTTGAACTGAATCATAATGCAAATTACAATATATCAAAATTTGTGGGATGCAACTAAAACCATCCATAGAGTTAGATTTAAGTGCTTATATTTTTTCTAAAAAGGGCCTGGGTGCTGTGGCTTACTCTTGTAATCTCAGCACTTTTGGAGACCAAGGCAAGAGGATTCCTTGAGCCCAAGAGTTAAAGACCAGCCTAGGCAACACAGGAGACCTCATCTCTACAAAAAATAAAAAAATTAGGGAGATGTGGTGGCATGTGCCTGCAGTCCCAGTTACTTGGGAGGCTAAGGCCAAAGAACCACCTGAGCCCAGGAGACTGAGGGTGCAATGAGCCATTATCATGCCCCTGCACTCCAGCATGGGTGACAAAGTGAGACCCTGACTCAAAAATAAAATAAAATAAAATAAAGAGACGTCTCAAACCAAAGTTATAGAGTTCTATTTTAAGCTAGAAAAAGTGTAAGGGAAACAAGTTGTTAGAAGAAAATAGTAAGAGCATAAATCAATAAAATAGGAGCAAAAACAATAAAGAAAACTAAGAAAGCCAAAAGTAAGTGCTTTTAACAAAATTGATAAACTCTAAGGTAGACTTACGAGGAAAATAGAGAACACAAATTATAAAATCAGGACTCAAAGAGGGCCTATTACTACCAATCCTACATACACTAAAAGGATAATAAATTAATATTACAAATTAGTCATTGTCAGTAAAATGACAATTTAGAAGAAATGAGGCTGGGCGCAGTGGCTCACGCCTATAATCCCAGCACTTTGGGAGGCTGAGGTGAGAGGATTGCCTTAGTGCATGGGTTTGAGACTAGCCTGGGCAACTTTGGCGAGACCTCCTCTTGACAGTAAATCAAAAACATTAGCCAGGTGTGATGACGCACACCTGTAGTTCCAGCTACTTGGAAGGCTGAGGCAGAAGGATCACCTGAGCCCAGCAGGCTGAGGTTGCAGTGGCCATGATCATGCCACTGCACTCCAGCCTGGGTGACAGTGAGATTCCAATTCAAAAAAAAAAAAAGAAGGAAGAAGAAATGGACAATTTTTGAAAAATAAAGTTTACCAAAACCGACAAAAGATGTAACAAAATGAATAAGTCAAAATTCAACAAAAACAGTAAATTAGGAATAGAAAGAAATGCCCCCAATTCACTACATGGCGTCTCTGAAAAACCCAAAGCTAAGTCAAACCTAATAACGAAATATTGGACATTGTCCTCCTCAGACTGGGAATAAGGCAAGAATACTCATTCCCATCATCTTGAATATATTCAACAATGTGATGAAGGTCTTAGCCATTGCAATAAGAAAAATACTGGGGAGGAAAAAGCAAACCTGTCTCTATTTACAGATAATGTGCCACTATTTATAAAGAATACCTTAAGAAATATTCAAAGTAATCCGCTAGAACTAATAAGTGGATTCTGAAAGTCACATGATACAAGGTTATACAAAAATCTACTGTATTTTATGTACTGTATTTTATGCAAACAATTGGAAAATAAAAAGTCTATTCACAATTATCAAAAGTCACAAAATAATTGAGAAGTATAAGAGTTCTATAGTGAAAACTATACAATAAGTGATAAAAGAAATTTAATAGATAAACCTGAATATTGTTATGAATTCTCTCCACTTTGATCTGTAAATTCAACAAGATCACAACCATAATTCTATCTGCTTTCTTGTGTTCAAAATATTCAGTTGACTCTACAATTCATACAGAAATACAAATGACAAAGTATACAAAAGAACTGAGCTATAGGACTTGCACTACCTGCCTAGAAGACTTAGTTTAAAGCTACAGTAATCATGGATTATGGATTGATAATCCATAATCTGGAATATGGATTGATAAAAACATCAAACCAAAAAAGAATAAAGCCCAGAATTAAACCCACTCTTATACAATCATATCTTGACAAAAGTGCCAAAAGCAATTAAATGAGAGAAAATGTCTTTTCAACAAATGGTGCTGAAATCATTTGACGTCCATATGGAAAAAAATTAACCTTAATCGCTACCAAATATCAAAAAAATAAATTAACTTGACATGGATGACAGACCTAGTCAAAAAGCTAAGACCATAAAGCTTTTAGAGGAAAACATTGGAAACTATTTTTGACACAATGCAATAGACAAAGGTCTCTCAGGACACAGAAAACAATAACCAAAATAAAAAAACTTTTGCACATCAAAAGACACTGTCAAGAACATTATAAAGATGTCAAAACACATCTGACAGAAGATTGGGATCCAGTATATATAAAAAACTCTTGTAACTCAATAAAAAGACAAAGAACCCAATAAAAATTCACCTCCCTCATACACACATAAATGAATGCATGTATAATTGTTGAAATCTCAATAAGCTCTGTGGATTTGCTGTGGACTGAATATGTTCTCCCAGAATTAATATATTGAAGACTCAACCCCCGATGTAATGTTTTTTTGGAGGTAAGGACTTAGGTCATGAGAGTGGAGCCCTCATGAATGGAATTAACATCTTTATAAGAAGAGACATGGAACTGGTGATTCCTTGCCACGTGAGGCTACATCAAGAAAGTGATTCGTCTGCAAACCAGGAAGTTGGCCCTCACTAGACAAAGAATCTGCTGATACCTTGATCTTGAACTTCTCATCCTCCAACAGTGAGAAATAAATTTTTGTTGTTTGTTACCCAGTCTGTGGTATTTGTTGTAACAGCCCAAAAAGAGGAAGACAGGATTATACCAATGTCAATTTCATGGTGTGTTAATACTGTTTAGTAGTTATATAAGATGCTAACAATGGGGGAAAGAGTGAAGAGTGTACGTACTTTTTACAACTGCCTATGAATTTGCAATTATTTCAAGATTAAAAAGTATAAAAATTGGATAGGAAAAGGCAGTGGACTGAATTTGGTCATAGTTTTTGACTCCGGCAACATAGTGAGAACCCATCACTGAAAAAAAAAAAAAAATTAGCCAGACATGGTGGCACCTGCCTGTAGTCCCAGCTACATGGGAGGCTTAGGCAGAAGGACTGTCTGAGCCAAGCAGGTCAAGGCTGTGGTAGACGTGATCATGCCATTGTACTCCATACTAAAAATGTCTACAGATATATCTAGGGAGCAAAAAAGATAAAGCAGTAGGCAACGCTGCAGTAAATGCCAAAAGAAGCACGGATACAAGTTAAATTCGGTTGCTGTTAAAAAAAAGGAAGTGGCATGACAGGGCAAAGGATAGCTTTTTCTTCTTTCCTTCTAAGTCTTGTAGAACTGTGCAATTTTAAAGATTATTATTCTGTAAAATAAAAAATACTAAAAAGGCAGAGAGAAGGAAAGAGAGATCTAAATGATCTCCATTGCCTCTTTATCCATTTATTCCTCAGTCCTTGGTAAAGCGACCTCTGCCCCAAACTAACTTCCTCCCTCCCTCCTTCCCTTCTTTTTTTTTGAGTCAGGGTCTCACTCTGTCCCCCAGGCTGCAGTGCAATGGCACGATCACGATTATCATGGCTCACAGCAGCCTTGACCTCCTGGGCTCAGATGATCCTTCCACTTCAGCATCCCAAGAAGCTGGGACTACAGGTGCGTACCACCGTGCCTGACTAATTTTTTGATTTTTTGTAGAGATGAGGTCTTGTTATGTTGCCAAGGCTGATCTCAAACTCCTAGGCTAAAGTAATCCTCCCGCCTTGACCTCCCAAAGTGCTGGGATTTTAGGCATGAATTACTATGCCCATCCTGTCCCCAGACTTTCTACCAAATCAAAAGTTTTCACTTAGGTCATCCTGTGACCTCTTTAATGCCAACCCAGTAGAGTCTTTTTTTATCATACTTAACAGTTTTATACCATTTAACATTATCAATCGCTTGCTCACTGCTCTTGGAATCTGGGACCCTAAGGCCTAATTTTCTTCCTTATACCTCTGGTCACTCCCCCTCAGCTACAGTCACAAGTCTTCCTAGACTTTTTTTTTCTTACCCTGTAACCCAGGTTGGAGTGTAGTAGTATGAGCATAGGTAGCTACCTGCAGCATGCAGCCCTGAACTCCTAGGCTCAAAGGATCCTCCTACATCAGCCTCCAGAGTAGCTAGGACTACAGATGTGCACCACCACATCTGGCTAATTTTTCTTTTTCTTGTAGAGACAGAATCTCACTATGTTGCCCAGGTTGTTTTCAAACTCCTGGGCTCAAGAAATCATCCCACCTCAGCCTCCTGAAGTGTTGGGATTACAGGTATGAGCCACCATGCCTAGACTTCTTTGACTTTTAAATTGTCACTTTGCTAGTGTTTCAACCTGGTCTTCTTCTCATGTGTCCACATTCTCTAGGATATTTCCTTTATTCCCTTAGCTTCAACTACTACTTATACGATAATTCCCATTATGTGAGATGGAACCTCCCAAAAACTGTAATTTATTCATTTAAAAAAGTGTATTTATTCTTATTTAAATTTCAGTCACCTTCAAAGTACTTTCCATTTGATGAAACACATGTATCAAGATGCTTTTTCACTGTTCAAAACAGTTTTTTTTAAACTCATCAATTTAGACACCTTTTAATGCTTTGCTGTTTTTTGTTTCACTTTTTCCACATTGGCAAAATGCTTCCCTTTGAGGACTTTTTTCATCCAGTGAAACAAACAGTTGCTCAGGGAGAGATAAGATGAACAGGGAGGGTGGGGCACAAGGGGCATGACGTTTTGGGTCAAAAACTGCTGAACACTCAGTATGGTGTGGGCAGGTATGTTGCCATGGTAGAAAAAAAATCAGTCATCTGTTTTCCACAACTCAGGACATTTCTTCTGCAACGCAGCCTCTCACAACAATGCTAGCTGATACTGACATTTATAGGTTCCTAGAACACTTACCTAGCAGTGAAAGCCTGTACTAAAGGGGTCACCCTTCAAAAAGATAATTCTGGATTTTTGGGGTCCCATTTCATAATTTCTCCAGCTCGGACTTCTCTACTGAACTCCATAACTCTCTCTCATGTCTAAAATTTAACTAACGCATATCCCCTACTAATAATAAGAGTAAACACATTTAGTGTTTAGTATATATTCTGCACATGTTACCATTAACTCATATGTAAAAGAGGTTAATGAAGGCCACTGAGGCACAAAGAGGTTAAGTAGCATGCCCAGAGGAATAAAGTTAATAAATGGTCAAGCCAGGATTTTATTTTATTTTTTGAGTTGAAGTCTCACTCTGTCGCCCAGACTGGAGTGCAGTGGCATGCTCCTGGCCACCACAGCCTCGACCTGCTGGACTCTGGTGATCCTTCCGCCTCAACCTTCCAAGTAGCTGGAACTACAGGCGCGTGCTACCACACCTGGCTAATTTTTTTTTTTTTTTGATATATTGTAGAGACGAGGTCTCACCAAGTTGCCTGGGCGGGTCTTGAACCCACGGGCTCAGGCAATCCACTCGTCTCGGCCTCCCAAAATGCTGGGATTACAGGCTGAGCCACCGAGCCTGGCCCAAGCCAGGATATTAAATTAGGCAGCCTGGCTCCAATATAGGACTTCTTAGACACATACTATGTTACCTCACCAGTCAATTCCTCTTAAAGTATTCCTCACCCAATGAAGAGGTACCATAATCTATCCCGTTGCCTCTTCAACACCACATCAATCAGTCACCAAGTTCAACGGATACTATTTTACTTCCTGGACTCCTGTAAAATCTGGTGCCTTCCCTCCACTGTCCTAATATGAGTCTTCATTTCTCACTGAGACTGGAATAATAGCTTCCTACTGGTCTCTTTGCTTTAAGTCTACTCTCCACATTGCTGCTAAAGAGAACATTCTATGGCACAGACTTGTTCCGCCTCCTCATCTCTCCATGCTGCCCCTATTCATACATACTGATGTAATATTTTTCAATGTGCTCCCAAAGTGTTCAGGATACAGTTTAAACTTTTTATTATCTAACCCCCCCATATATTCTTACCTCACTCTTCTACTCCTTCTCTGTGCTTTAGCTCACATACCCACATCTCTGCACATTCATTCTGCCAGAAATATCCTTCTACTACGCTCTTCTTCTCACCCTTGGCCAGGTCGCAATTAGACAACCTTCCTGTTTCATAATACTTGGTACACATCTATGTCACACCTTCCTACCTGTTATTATGATCATGCGCCTTTTTTCTCTGACTTGACTGTAAGCTTCAGAAGATCATGACCATTTCATTTCATCCATCCAACAGCAAACTGAAGCAGACAGGCCATGTATCTTGCTCAAGGTCACACAGCTAGTGACCAGGGGAAATGTTATCTAAACTCAAATCAGCACGACTCCAAAGCTAATGAAGGTTTTTATGCAGAAGAAGTGAACACAATGAAAGCTGCTAGGACTCAAGACCAACAAAGTCCTTCTTGTATTCCTGAGCCATGGTTTATGGTTTCTACAGTTAACTGCTCTATCTTAAAATGATTTTGATTAAGGGAAGGGTTCTTCTAGCAGCTTTATCAAGACCTTCTTTTCATAGTACTTTTTCCACTCAAATCACAGGTCTTTTATAAAAATTGTACCTAAGGAAACAAAATGCTCAGAATTAACTATGATAACAAAGGGACTTTAAAAAATATTTCATTTAAACCTGTAATTTAGAGATGAAGAAATTAAATCCTTAACCTGCCCAAAGTCTTACAACTAATTTGTGGCAAAGCTGAGACATGATCACATGTTTCCTATCTCTAAGTTTAGTGTTTCTGTATTACCTACACAATGCTGCTGCTGCCCACAAGTCCAACTTTACAATATTTTACAACCTGACTCAGTGAAGCTCTAACTGACTAATCAGAATAAAACTGTCCTCTGCAACAGTAGTTAGCTGCCTTGCAAATCTATTCTCATTGTAATATATTACCAAAGTTACAAGAACAGCATCTGCCCAACCTGAAAAAACACGAGTTTCTCTTCAATAAACTTTTCTTTTAAAAGCCACAGATGAGACAATGTCCATGACCTCTTAAAAGGAATGATGCTCTGGAGGAGTGCTGACCAACAGAACTCTAAGCAATAATACACATGATCTCTATTTGCTCTGTTCAAGATGGTATCTACTACTAACCATATGGCTACCAAGCACTTGAAATACTGTGAGTACAACTGAGGAATCAAATATTTTATTCAATTTTTATTAATTTCAATTTAAGTAGTCACATATGGCTAAGGTCTACCATCTTGGACAATGCAGGCCTAGAATTTTGTCATAATCTGAGGTAGTTTGCAAAGGAGGTTTGAACATAGATTTCCTTGCTACCCTGTTCAACCCTACTATTGTAAAAGAATTAGAGCCAGGCATGGTGGCTCAAGCCTGTAATCCCAGCACTTTGGGAGGCCAATGCAAGAGGACTGCCTGAACCTAGGGGTTCAAGACCAGCCTGGGCATCTCTACAATAAATCAAAAAAATCAGCTGGGCGTGGTGGTGCATGCCTTTAGTTCCAGTTACTTGGAAGGCTGTGGAGGAAGGATCGCCTGAGCCCAGCAGGACGAGGCTGCAGTGGCCATGAGCATGCCCCTGGCATTCCAGCCTGGGTGACAGAGTCAGACGCCAACTCATAAAAAAAAAAAAAAAAAAAATATATATATATATATTATATATATAATTTTGAAATATTTTTATTCACCCAAACACCTTCATCTTCTAATCTATGTATCAGAAAGCAGGATATTATAAGTCATAGGAGAAAACCTTTATGGCTAGTGCAAAGTTGGGGAAAGAATAAACAAGCCCCTTACCTCTTAAAGAAAAAAAAGCAGAGACGCCTTTGGGAGGCTGAGGTGAGTGGATTGCCTGAGCCCGCAGGTTCGAGACCCACCTGGGCAGCGAGACCTCAACTCTTCAATAAATAAATAAATAAATCAGCCAGGCGTGGTAGCGCATGCCTGTAATTCCGGCTACTGGGAAGGCTGAGGCGGAAGGATCGCCGGAGCCCAGCAGGTTGAGGCTGCGGTGGCCAGGAGCGGCCACTGCACTCCAGTCTGGGCGACAGAGTGAGACGCCAACTCAAAAAAAAAAAAAAGCAGAGAATCTCTTCAAGTGCTCAACCTGCTCCAATGATCACAGATGGGTCACCAAGCCCCAGGGGATCTTTCCAAGCATAAAACAAGTTCCACAACTCTGCTCTAATTCGCTCACTAAATAAATCACTGGATACATGCAAGGCAGTATCCCAGTCTTGCCATATTAGTTTTCACATTACTACAAATTGTTCCAAATAACTAGACAGAAAAGAAAATGATGCAATTTTAGACAAGGGCTTCATTAATTTATGATTGTTCTACATAGTTCCCCCCTTTAACATGTGAATGGTTGTCTAAAAATAAATTATCTTCCAGCTGAAGATATAGATTTTTTTTTTAATATCAAGAAAAACTTGAAGAAGGACTCATTTTATTCTTGGGATATCATAATATCTCCTTTATTAGCTCATCATCTTTTGTTAATACTGTTTTCACTTCCAGGATATGTCCATTAGCATACTTCCCCATACTTAATCTTCCTTATCTTCCCCATCCATTTGTTCATCACACTCCATTGACCGTGTTAATAATTCTTCCCTTGTCTTACACTTGTCCTTCTTCCTTAGACCCTTGATATTATTTTTTCTGATGCTCATCAAACCTAAATATTATTTTTAAAATGTACTATCTGCTGTTAGAAAAAAAAAAAAGGATATACACAGAGATTATTATTCTCCAAATACACTCAGCCTTCTCCCAGCCTTCTCATCTAGCTCTGGGAAGTCCCACAGGTCATGGATAAGAGACTGTCAGATACCATTATAAATAAGTCAGGCATAAATACTGTTACCAGCAGGAAGTCTGGATTAGGAAATAATGCCCCCCACCCCCAAAAATGCCATCTTCAAGTATAAAAATCTGACTTGTGCATGATATAAGGGCATATGATTTATATGTGTTCTACAGGCATAGCATGTAGACACTGTTCATATCCACATAAGTGTGGCAGTCAGCTTGCTTAAAAAACTACTAACTCAGAGTCAGGCTATCATAGATGTGCTTCTCAATCATTTTAAGAATGGGCATTTGGTCATGCTATCAGATCTTTTAGTTTACTGTGTACATAAGGATGGTGGCAATGAGGAAAGTAACGATAGCAGTAGGTCAAAGGCTTCTAACAGGAAGAGGTAAAAAACTGGAAATACAAATAATATGTAAAATATACACATGCATGTCAAAATATTTTTATATGCTTTCATGTTTACCATCTATAAACCATTTCTAAAACTTAAGGGAATTAGTAATATGAATTGGAGTTCAATAAGGTGAAATCTGAATACAAAAGGTACTTTGAGTTACCTTAGTCATACTACATAAGCTCTCTGTATATAAGAGCAATACTTAACATAGGGATGTTATAAAAATTAGATGAGTTAATATACAACAACTGTTAGAATAACTGGCACGTAGTTAGTCCTATACTTAGTGGCTATTATTCTAGGTTAAGGAAGCACTTTCTGGTTTTTTTTTTCCATTTAATAAATATTTTTAATCCAAGTTTGCCTGATCTCTTTTCATATTCTTTAACCTTACATAATGTTATCTATTTAATTCAAAATACGAATGCAACAGAAACCCAGTTACTACACAGCTCTTTTTAAAGTTAGCCTATCAGGACAAAATTAGTTCTGAACAAACGAGCATTCAAAGGGGATTCTGCCATGTAAACGTGCTAACATTTGTAAAGTTTTTGCAAGTGACTGCTATTGCTTTATTTTCTGTTATCCCAATTAGTACCTGTTTATTTTAGAAAACATAGACAGGAAAAACAGGGTAATAATCACCCGAAATCCTACCACACCACTGTTATCATTTTAGTTTTACCATTTTGCTACCACTATTGCCATTAATTTCCATTTTTTTCTAATTTCCATTCATAGACAGATGAAGTTATACCTTTTTATAAAACACTGGCCTCCTACTGTACCCAATGTTTTGTGCTATACTTTTTTTATTTAGGAAGGTAACATGCATTGAACACTTCAAGACCATGGTTTTAGCAACTAGAATATGCCCTCTTCACTCATTCTTTTTTCAGGCAAACTCTTAATTGAAACTTCTGTATAAACCAAAATACAAAGCTACTCTGGTTGAAACAGAATGGAGGTTTACTCAGCCCTCCTCTCTCCTGGTGACCCTTCAAAGCATTGCCAAGGAAATCAAAAGAACTTCTGAATACAGTTTAATGATCTAAGTTTCTAAAATTTCATCTGCTTAAATTGACTACACAGTATTAATTACATTCATGTTCATAATTTAAGCACTCAATTATGAACATTTAGTTGTTCTGAATTCTTTATTATTATATACAAGCTATAATAAATATCTTTATACATATCATCCTTATTTACGTCTATGACAAAAATTGCCAAGTTATATTTTAGAAACTTATATCATTATATCTCTGCCAGAGACTGTTTATTTCTTTGCAACTTTGCCAACATCAGGTATTATCATTAAAATAGTAAAAACGTTGCCAAACTTTCATCTACTAATTGTTGTTTTCAAACTTTATTTCTTTAATTTTTATATTTATACTTTCATGAATTTCCATACTACTGTCCTTTGTCCATTTTTTATTGAGTTGGAGTCTCACTCTGTCACCCAGACTGGAGTGCAGTGGCTGCTCCCGGCCATCACAGCCTTGACCTGCTGGGCTCTGGCGATCCTTCCGCCTCAGCCTTCCAAGTAGCTGGAACTACAGGCATGTGCTACCACGCCTGGCTCATTTTTTGATTTATTGTAAAGATGAGGTCTCGCCAAGTTGCCCAGGCGGGTCTCGAACCCGCGGGCTCAGGCAATCCACTCACCTCGGCCTCCCAAAGGCGTGGGATTACAGGCTGAGCCACCGAGCCCGGCTCCTTTTTTTTTTTTAACTAATTCTCAAGAGTTCTTTTTACTGCAAGAATATTAGCCCTTTGTACATTATAATTTTCTTACTTTGCAAATTGCCTTTCAAGTACTTTCAAGTCTCTACAAGCTATTTAAGACTAATTAATAATAAAAATACAGTTAAAATGACAAAGATTCATGGTCATGCACAACATCCAAAAAATTATCTGGTTTCTCATATTCTTTTAATACATATCTATTTTACACATAATTTATTCACTTTACTTAAATATAGAAAATTCCAGTTTGTAAGTAAACTGTCTTTGTGGAATTAAAACATATTTGAAATAAAAGATTCCAATCATTAAATAAACACCAATACTATTTTTATAATAGGTTATCCAAATATAAAACTGACTTTAATATCAACATCAGTGAATAATTAATGAGGTTGGATTCTAAGAGGAAATGAATGGACAAGAAAAAATTAATTTTTTATACATGTAGTTGTAACATGACACACAGCTGGCAAATTTGGAAAGAAGCAGTTAAATATAAATAGCAAGCGAGACCTCATCTCTACAATAAATCAAAAAATCAGCCAGGCGTGGTAGCACATGCCTGTAATTCCGGCTACTTGGAAGGCTGAGGAGGAAGGATCGCCAGAGCCCAGTAGTTTGAGGCTGCGGTGGCCGGGAGTGGCCACTGCACTCCAGTCTAGGTGACAGAGTGAGACTCCAACTCAAAAAAAAAAAAAAAAAATTAAATAAATAAATAAATAAATAGCAAAGATCAACAAATTTTAAAATCACCAGTAATAATTTAACTATTATTGCCTATATTTTAACAATAAACTATTACACTAAGCATAAAACTAGATGAAGTAAATCAGCTAACCTAAATAATTTTGGGGTACATTTGCTGTTAAGTATGTTCCCTATTTAACACTGAACAATCTAAATGAAATTATCTAAAATCTAAATAAAATGCTAATAAGTTTATGTCCCTCTTTAGTTGAACTTTATGCTTTATGAATAAAATAAAGTAGTCTCAGGATTTCAATTACATGATAAATTCTAGTACAAAGAACTTCAATTGTTTTCTAGGGTTTTTTTTTCCTTGTGGAGTTTTATAACATAAAACACTTCTTAAAAATATGGGTCATAAATTAGGTATATTTATTCTAATATTCTATTATAGTATGGTTTGATCTATATATTACATATTCTATCTAAAACTATTCTATTTATGAATAAAACAAATTAGATGGATAACAAAAAAAATTAACTTTATAGCATAAAAAGGTTTAAAACAACCTTTCAACAATCAGGTTTTTCCAATAATGAAATCTTTTTTCCCTCAGTTTATTACTACATATAAATAAGATAGTCTTTTCAAAAGCGTCTAAAAGAAGACAAGTTCTTAAAAAGGCACAAGGGAATAAATTAAGGATGAAAGGCTACTGTTCCCTCTGCTGACTACCACCAACACTAATGTGGACGCTGGGCATATAAACCTGAAGTGTCAGCTTCACTAATGTGTTAAGACTAATTTTTATGGGATATGAATACGACCACACACAGATGATACATTCTGGTTTCAGTATGAGTATGAACTTGATACCGTTAGAAAATCTATCATCATTATTCTCTACCACCATCAACAAATGTCAAACCTTTCAATCTGAAAACACCTGATCACTTTAGCATTTAGGTCTATACTGCAAATTTCAGGCTATTTCATACTTTTGTAGATACTGTATTACACTATCCAACTGAAAAACTATGCATATATAGTTCACTTTGGCACCGTTAAGAGTTCCAAAATTTTTGTCTTCCTTTTACTCTATCTTATATAAGATCATAATATTCTGATAATCAGTCAGAATACAAAATTAAAATTACAACCATGCAAAAAATGTATATGTTCAAACATTTTTAAGAAAAATAGGGCTGGGCTTGGTGGCTCAGTCTGTAATCCTAGCACTTTGGGGGATCGAGGTGAGTGGACTGCCTGAGCCCGCAGGTTCAAGATCAGCCAGGGCAACTTGGCAAGACCTCATCTCTACAATAAAATAAAAAAATAACTATGTGGTGGTGCATGTCTTTAGTTCCAGCTACTCGGAAGGCTGAGGCAGAAGGATCGCTGGAGCCCAGAAGGTCGATGCTGGGGTGGCCGTGAGCATGTGTGCCACTGCACTCCAGCCTGGGCAAAGGA
The DNA here is from genome assembly GCF_000164805.1 of Carlito syrichta. NCBI lineage: Eukaryota > Metazoa > Chordata > Mammalia > Primates > Tarsiidae > Carlito > Carlito syrichta. The sequence goes on along the minus strand of NW_007253372.1, from coordinate 1,649,149 downwards.
GTGAAACTTCTACTCAAGAAAAAGAAGAAAAAATAAAAACAAAGTTGAAGTAGAAGTAAAGGCAAAATAAAATACTCATTAAAATCAATGTTAGGATGGGCATGGTAGCCCACACCTGTAATCTCAGCATTATGGGAAGTCAAGGATAAAGGGATCCCTTGAAGCCAGGAGTAGAAGACCAGCATTGACAACACAGCAAGACCCCACCTCCACACCATACCACACCACACCACACCACACCACACCACACCACACCACACCACACCACACCCACACCCACACCCACACACTTAAAAATATCTAATAACTTTAAAAGGTAGGTTTGTCCACAAACACTAATTTCATCACACTACAACCTGGTTCAGGAATTGATCTGTACTGTATTCCAAGTTATTAACTAACTTTAATCCATTAAAATCAAATACTGACTGACCTCTCCTTACGTTATCACTACTCCAAGACTTCCTTAATTACTGTCCTTAATATATCCCAAATACAGACTTATTAGAACACTTCCTAACAATATCTAACATTTGTCTCTGCCACTACACCTTTGCTAAATTCTGCTCTCCCCTTATCACCGGAATGCACTGAGAAAGACAAAAGCAGCCTCTGACAGCCAGGAGCTGCCCTGGCATTATCAAGTGAGGCCAGAGTGTTCTGCTGATTTTGCTAAGCAATTTCAAAGAACTCGAGCATCAGACAAGGCTGTTCTGCGACCTTATCTGAATGGAGACAAAAACAAGAACACGTCCAAATCAAATATGACCACATACTCCCCTTATTCTGGCTAATAAGGCTGCTTTGCTACTAATTTCAGTTTTAATGCTGCTATATTCCTTTGCTTTCTACATAAGAATTATTAAAATACCCAATCACAGAATTACTCCTGCTTTCTGACAGCATCCCATCAGAGCAAACCCCTGCTTCCTTGACCCTTTCCCCAAACCACCTAACAAACACCCAAATCCTATAGGTCCTTTAAACACCCTTTACTGAGATGCTTCAAGATTCCACATAATGTGCTGTGTCCCTCATTGCTGCAAGCTAATAAATCCAATTTTGTTTGATTTAAGTGTGTTCTTAATGGGGGTGTGTATATATATGTGTATACACATATGTATATATTAATAATATATATAATACTTTAAAATTACACTTATTCAAAACATTATCTAAAAAATTTCCTTTTATTATCTAAGCTCAAGTTATTTTTACTTTGGTTTCAGTTTATTTTTTCTTTTAATAGGGTCTCATTCTGTTGTCCAGGCTGGTGTGCAGTAGAGTGATCATAGTCTACTATAGCCCTGAACTTCTGCATTCGAGTTATCCTCCCTCCTTGGCCTCCCAAGTAGCTATGATTGCAGGTGCACACCATCATACCTGGCTAATTTTTATTTTGTAGAGTCAAGGTCTTGCTATGTTGCCTAGGTTGGTCGTAAACTCCTGGTCTCAAACAATCTTCCCACTTTGGCCTCCCAAAGTGCTGGGGATTACAGGAGTAAGTCATCATACCCAGTCTGTTTTTAGCTATTTTTCATTTTAGTTAAGTTCATATTTAGTTCATTGTGTTTTTACATTCATAATAAATTTCATGCATTTATTTTCATGCTGCTGAGTAAAAATTTTTCCATTTAAAGCACATATATATCTGTACACTACTTCCACAAAATAAGATAATCTTCTTGTGGATCCAAGCATTTATATACTTCTTTCACTACAAAGAAGGTCATACTGTGTCATTAATCCCCCCATTCACTGGTACTTCCCAAAGTTCTGTTCCTGGGTCATTTGTTTCCTACTTGACATTGCTTTTTTGGTGCTATCCACCTCAGATTCACTACCACTTACATCTAATGTCTCCCACATCTATAGCTAGAACCTAGACTTCTCTACTTAGTACCACACAAATATACTCAAACTAGATGGTCACAGGGCCTTCATGTCCAGATTTCTACAATACAACTCAGTATCTGACCCCCGCAAAATCTGCTGATCCTTTTTTTTTTAACTGATAATTCTCATGCTGTGTCTCTCTCATCTACATTCATAGGCTTTCTTCTACTTGATTATATTCTTCTTAAATCTCTCATATTCCTGTTTGTCTCCAGTGATATTCTCTTAAAGTCTTCTTCGCCCTTTTCCTAGAATTGCAGTACTTTTACCTCCCTCAAATCCATCCTTACATTTCATATAAGTATCTCTTATCTAAAATGCATGGAACCAGAAGTGTTTCAGATTTCCAATTTTTTTCTTGTTGAGATTTTGAAATACTTGTATTATATTGCCATTTAAGCACTCCTTATCTGAAAATGCAAAATCCAAAATGCTCAAGTGAGTATTTATTTTGGGCATCATGTTGGTGCTCAAAAAGTTTTGGGTCTTGGAGCATTACAGATTTTTGGATTAGGGGTACTCAACCTGTACTATAGCAAGAACCATCTATAGTGAAAATCTGTTCAAATTAGTTCCCTGCTTAAAATCATTCAAAGTCTCTCAGTATAAATCACTCTAAGGCCAATCTTTCAATAAGTTAAAGGTCAACCCTCTCACCCCTCCTACTTCTTCAACAGACTCTCTCATACTGTCCCTCATCCTTCAGCCATACTCAACAATCTAAAATGTCCTAAAAATGCCTGGCTCTGATATAATGCTCTCTGCTGAGAATCACTGCCTGACAAAGACTCCCCTCTTACAAGGCTCAATTTAATAATCACCTCTTACACAAAACATTTTAACATTTGATAAATCAAGAACTTTCCCCTTTAGGATTCTAATATACAATACAAATTTTCCCAACAGCATCTAAGCCACTTTCATGAACTGTTGTGTAGCGTTCACTCCTATTCTGAACCAAAAGGTCCTGGAAGACAGAGCCCATGACTTGAATTTGTTTTTGTATTCTAACTACCTAACAAAGTGCCTGGTACAAAACAGAACGAAATACATAACATAAAAAACCGATTTCCTAACTCTTAGTAAAAAAAAATTATTCTACAATAAATCTTCATTTAAGAGTAAAGTTAAAAGTTAAAAAATGTTTCTATCAAGCACTGGTATAGTTTAATGACATCTGTAGAGATATATAGTTTACAATGCTTTACACACTACAAGAAAAAGTAATTTTCCAAGATGATCAGTTTATTGTTTTTGGAATTGCTACTTGTGCTAATGCTCACGTTAAATGAACAAGATTTGGGCTCCTAACTTTTAAATCCTTAAATGAACAAATTAACTGATTGCCATTTATTAAACAGTAAAAGTAATCTTAATAATGCTAATATAAGTACATAAATTCAAGGACTTTTAAATGTGAAAGAAAACATTTAAAGCTTTAAATAAAATGAAAGCAAACAAGCTTTACAATCTCAAAATAGAGAAATAATCCTTAAACAAAATACAAAAGGCACAAATCATAAGTACAAAGACTGATAAATTCAGTTATATTAAAAGAAACAACTTTTCTCAAAAGACACCAGAAAATTCTTTGGAGAGGGGAAAAGTAATCTCTCAAATTTGTCTGAAATAAATGGAGGATACATGCTCTAACCTCCAGTGTAACTACTAAAAGAAAAACTTGAAAAAATGTATTTAAAAAGTTAAAAAGAAGAAAAACAAAGTGAAAGTACCTGATCAACCTAAAAGCAATCAAGAGAAAAGGAATGATGGACAATGAACAGAGGGAACAACTGGAACACAAATAGCAAGGTAGCAGATCAAAACCAAGTGACAGTAATAGTAATATACAATGTAAATGAATTAAAGACTCAAACCAAAATACCACAATGTTCAAACTAAATAAAAAATATTCAAATGCATGATGTTCATAAGAGGCACACTAAACACTGGGTCATAGAAAGGTCAAATGCAAAAGAATAAAGATGATACACCAGGCAAAACATTAATCCAAAGAAAGCTACATTAACTATGTTAGTATCAGGTGATACGAACTTTAGAGCAAGAAGTACTAAGAGAATATACACATTTCACCAACGAAGTGTTAATTAAACAGAAAGACATAACAATCCGAATGTGCATGTACCTAGTAACAGCTTAAAAACAGGCAGAAGTTAACATAACAAAATATGAATAGGCTGGGCTCGGTGGCTCAGCCTGTAATCCCAGCATTTTGGGAGGCCGAGGTAAGTGGACTGCCTGAGCCCGTGGGTTCGAGACCCACCGGGGCAACTTGGCGAGACTTCGTCTCTACAATAGATTTTTAAAAATTAGCCGGGCGTGGTAGTGGGTGCCTGTAGTTCCGGCTACTTGGAAGGCAGAGTTGGAAGGATTGCCAGAGCCCAGCAGGTAGAGGCTGCGGTGGCTAGGAGCATGCCACTGCACTTTAGTCTGGGCGACAGAGTGAGACTCCAACTCGAAAAACAAACAAACAAAAAATAAATCGCAAAAGATAAATAAATAAAGACTGGACAAGTGGTTCATGCTGGTTATATCAGCACTTTGGGAGGCTGAAGTGGGAGGACTGCTTGAGGCCAGGAATTCAAGATCAGCCTGGGCAGCATCTTTCTTTTTTCTAAAAAAAGAAAAAGAAAATTTAGCCAAGTGTGATGGTGCACACCTATAGTCCTAGCTACTGGGGAGGCTGAGGTGGGAAGATCACCTGAGCCCAAAAGTTCAAAGATTCAGTGAGCAATGATGCACCACTATATTTCAACCTGGGTGACAGAGTGAGACCCTGTCTCTTAAAAAAAACCAAGAAAACTCCCAAAAACAAAGAAAGAAGGGGGGTGGGGGAGGGAGAAAGGGAGGGAGACAGAAAGGGAGGGAAGAGAAGAGACATATATAATTATTGTTGAAAACGTTTACAAATTTCTCTTAGAAAAAGTAAACAAAAAAATCAGGAAGGATATAGATGTGAACATGATTAGCCAGTTTGACCTAATAAATATACGAAAAAACACTATCACTTGAACTTCAGAATGTACATTATTTCAAGTACACATAAAATAGACCACTTCCTCAGCCACATACCAAGTCTCAACAAATCCTGAAAGGACTAAAATCATACAGAATATATTCACCAATCACTATGCAATTAAATGTGAGTCAATTACCAAAAACACCCTACAAAATCTCCAAATGTTTAGAAATTTAGCAACATCTTTGAAATAACGCATGGGTCAAAGAAGAAATCACAATGAAAATTAGAATATATTTTTAACTAAATAGTAACAAAAACACAACCTATCAATATATGTGAAATGTAGTTAAAGTCGTTTCAGAGGGAAATAAATAGGTTTAAATGCATTTAACAAAAAAGAAAGGCTTAAAATCAACAATAAAACATTTCATTACAAGAAGCTACTCAGCCTGTAATCCCGCGCCTTGGGAGGCCGAGATGAGTGGATTGCCTGAGCCCGTGGGTTCAAGACCTGCCTGGGCAACTTGGTGAGACCTCATCTCTACAATAAATCAAAAAATCAGCTGGGCATGGTAGCACATGCCTGTAATTCCGGCTACTCGGAAGGCTGAGGCGGAAGGATTGCTGGAGCCCTGCAGGTCGAGGCTGCGGTGGCTGGAAGCAGCCACTGCACTCCAGTCTGGGTGACAGAGTGAGACTCCAACTCAAAAAACAAAACAAAAAAACCCAAGAAGCTAAGCAAAAGCAAATAAAACACCAGGAAATTGTAAGGAAGGAAATAATTAAGAATAGTATCAAGAAACAGAAAGTAGATATAAAATATATTTTAAAAGGTCAATGAAGTCAAATATAAAGTTCATAAATCCCTAGCAAAAGTAACCAAAATAAAGAGAGAAAATACACATTTTTAATATAAGGAATGAAAGCAAGAAAAGACTGCAGATCATACAGAAATTAAGAAGAAACTCTGAGGTTACTATGGTCAATTTTATGGCAATAAATTTGAAAATTTATATGAAATACACAAATTCCTTGAAAAACACATCTTGCAAAAATTGACACAAGAAAAGAAAACCTAAATAGTCCTATACATAGTTCAAAAACTGAATCAGTAATTAAAAACCTTTCTACAAAGAAAACTATAGGACATGGGGCTGCACTGGTAGACTCTTCCCAATATTTAAGGGCAAAATATAGTAATACAAATCTTACAACAACTCTTTCAACAAACAGAAAAAGACAAAAGGCTTTCCAACAAAATCTGACACCAAAACTTGACAGAATATTGCAAAGAAGAAAACTTGACAGAATATTGCAAGCAATACAGCTCACAAATATAATTGTAAAAACTCTTTTTAAAATGGCAAATTAAGTCAAGTGATATATAAAAAAAATTAGTACATCATAACCAAATGGGATTAATTCCAGAAAGGTAAAATTAGTTTAACATTTGCAAACCAACCAAAACTACTTACCACATTAACAGAATAAAAAAGAATGCCATAAGGTCATCTCCAAGTATGCAGAAAAGGCATTTGATAAAACATCTGCTCATAATAAAAACTATCAGCAAACTAGGAATAAGGAACTGTCATAATCTGACATATTTTAAAACCCCTATAGCTAACATCATGCTTAATGATGAATTAATTATTAAACATTTTCCCCTTGAGTTGGGAGCAAGACAAAGATGCCCACTATCACTATTTCTAGTCCATGACCTAATAAATGAAAAAAAAATTTTAAAAATAAACTGGTATTGAGATGGGAAAATAAAATCATTATTTGAAAATGACATAATTGCATACACAGAATTTTTGAATCTAGAAACTATTAGAATCAATAAAATTTAGCAAGGTTGCAAGATGCAGGGGCAATATTAAAAAATCAATTGTTCTTAAAGAATAACAAGCAAGTGAAAAAGAAAATGTAAAAATTACTATTTAAAAAGAGCATAAAAAAAAAAACACACACACACACAGGGATAATAACCTAATTAAAGAATTAGGAGTGGCTCAGCCTGTAATCCCGCGTCTTTGGGAGGCTGAGGTGAGTGGATCGCCTGAGCCCGCGGGTTCGAGACCCTCCTGGGCAGGCGAGACCTCATCTCTACAATAAATCAAAAAATTAGCCGGGTGTGGTAGCGCACGCCTGTAGTTCCAGCTACGTGGAATGCTGAGGCAGAAGGATCGCCAGAGCCCAGCAGGTCGAGGCTGCGGTGGCCAGGAGCAGCCACTGCACTCCAGTCTGGGCAACAGAGTGAGACTCCAACTCAAAAAAAAAAAAAAAGATTTAGAAGAATTCTGTGTTGAAAAACAAAAATATCCCTAAAAGAAATTAATGAAGCCTTAAATAAATAAGATAAGCATGTTCATGGATTTGACAAAGTCAAAATAAAAATTTAGGAATGAATCTCTAAATGTAATGTTTTATTAGGAAAGAAAGAATTGCAATTTGGGGCATACACGTTGAGAGGGTTGTCTTCCCTATGTCTGAAGAACAAAGAAAAGATTAGAAGTTTTGCAAAAAAGGAGAATATTACGTATTGCTCATTGACAAAGTTCACTGGCGCTAGAAAGGGTTTGAGAAACTGGTAGACTCAGATCAGTGAGCAACAGCAGTGGGCAAAATTAGTTTTAGAGTTGTAGCAATCTATCTCAGGACCTATAGATAAAACTGGTTTCAGGTTACAACAAGCAGTTTCAGTAGTCAGGTTTGCAAAGAGCAATGTTTTATACTCTGAGTGCTTCCCCCACCCCTTCCAGCTTCTCAACTCTGTTTTGGTTGGGTATGACAAGAGTAACTCAATTCTTCTGATTAACTTCCAGACTGAACAACTCAATATTGTTTAAGATGTTATTCCCCCCTCCCCCGCCCGAGCAAATCGATCCACAGATGTAAAGCAATCACAATCAAAACCCTCACAGAACTTTTTTTTGACGAAAATGAGCTATCTAATTTATAAGGAAACAGACCTAAAATAATGAGACAATATGGAAAAAAAATTAAGTTGGAGAATTTACCAGATGCTGTCTTACTATTATATAAAGCAACAATAATTGGGAGTATAACGCTGGTGGCAAGGATAAACCAAAAGACTGATGAATTAGCAGACCCACACATAGTCACCTGATTTACGACAAAGGCTCCAGCATAATTCACTGGAGAATGATCTTTTCAATACAGGGTGCTGGGTCAATTGCATACCCATAACAAAAAACAAAATGAACCTTGACATCTACTTGACTAGCTACTCAAAAATAAACTTGATATGGACTGTAGACATAAATGTAAGGCTAAACCTTTAAACTGTCTGAAAAAAAACATAAGCAAAAGTCTTCAAGACCTTGGGATAGGCATAGAAGTCTTAAACAGGACAAAAAACCATTAACTGTAAAAGAGAAGTACAACAAACTGGACTTTATTTAAAACTTCTGTTCATCCAAAGATACCACTGAGAAAGTAAACAAGGTAGGTCACAGAGTGGAAGAAGATATTTGCTGAACAAGTATATGACAAAATAAAACAAAAAACAAATGAAAGTAAAACATATTCATTTTGCGATATGTACTACCAAGAACATACAAAGAATTCCTACAAATCAATTAAAAAAAAAAAACCCATCAGTTAAAGCATAGGCAAGACTTGAACAGGAATTCAAATGAACAGGCCTTGTTAAGTACCCCCATCCCATCACTATATTTAGCTCATACCCTTTCATCCTACCATGCCTTTCAACAATTTTCCAATTTTCATCAAACCTAGTATTAGAAACAGCCAAGCTGAACGGTTACTTCTAGTCTTTATTTTCTCATTCTGCATCATGTAAAACATATATTAAAGAATTCTGTATGCTTTTTCTTGTTCTTCTCCCTTTTATGAGTCTAATTTACAAGCAAGTCAGAGAATCTAGAAGGATAAGGGAAAAATATTTTTTTCCTCCCCTACTGTTTGTCACTGTGCATTTTTTCCCAAATCCACATTTAGTGACAACACAATGAAAACTGGAAACTGGCCACAGTGGAAGTATTTATACCATGGAAATTAGCAAATGCCACACATCAAAGCTTCATTTGTTTTCTTAATTGTCTGGACACTTAGGAAGGTGATGGAAAAAATGTTAATAAAGATTACATTTGATAGTAAATAGCCCTTAGGAAATATTCCTATAATATTCAAAAACTTATCCAATTTGGCAAATAAGTCACTCATAACATTTTCAAATGAATAAGGTTCTGACGTAATATCTTTGTCTTTATTATTTTGCTTCTGTTACTCATTGGTATCAAAAATTTCATTTAACATACATGTAAGAACTATACTTACACATGCATAGGAAGTATAGTTTAGTTAGAGATACAAGAGTTAAGAAAAAAAGTCAGCAAAAGCATTCTGTGAGAATAAATCAACTACACAGAATTTATTTATTTATGTACTTTGAGATAGGGTCTCACTCCGTTGCCCAGGCTGGAATGCAGTGGCATAATTATAGCTCACTGTAGCCTTGAACTCCCAGCTCAAGTGATCCTACTGCCTCAGCCTCCCCAGTAGCTAGAATTATAGGTACCCCACACCCACCTAATTTCTCATTTATTGTAGAGATGGGGTCTCGCTATGTTATATGGGATAGTCTCAAATTCCTGAAGTCAAGCAACGCTCCCACCCTGGTCTCTCAAAGTGCTGGGACTATAGGCATGAATCACCATGCCCAGCCTGCAAATAATTATATTACATATTTGTAATATATATTATATACTATTGTTTGTAAATTATGTGCTATATTTTTAATCAATAAAATTTATAACACATACACACAATTTTTTATCTGGAAAGTCAACTATTAGACATTTACTAAATCATCTGCATTTTTGTGATAATGTTAACTGGGCCAAAAATTACCAAAATTACAATCACTGATTCAGAGAAGACACTTGTATTTTTAAATTGACTTTTTCTCTACTTGTAGAACAAAAGGTAAGTCCTCAGTAGGAGGAATTTTAGGCAGTTGATAGTGATAGAACATTCTTAGTTTGGGTGCTTGATACTCTAGTTCAATGGTAGTATGGTGTGAGAACTGGTGCTGGTCAGTAAGCTTTTCACTACTGGACCATGACAAGTAAAAGCATGAACTGAATATAAGGATTGTAAACAAGTATCTTGTCCATAGCAGAACTTTTAAAACTTAAAAAAAAAACAACAACTTGAGAACCACAGCCCTAGCACACCAAGATGTGACCTGACAGTAAACTTGACTCTGTCCTGTTAAGTAACTGGGGTAGCTGCCTGCAAGCAACTTTTGCTGCTACTCAAGGAAAGGCCGCCAGGTGCTCCAGCCAGAGGCCATTCCCAGAAGCTGCTAGTGAAAGAGGAATATATATCACTTAGCGTTTTTCTTTATTTTTTTTTTCCCCACCTGACATAGAACCTATCCAGGCCAAATCTCAGCTTCCCCACCACCAACCACCACCTACCAATCTTGGGCAGCCTTCACTCTCCTTTTAAGATGCCCTGGTGCCTGGCTGACGTTTTCTAAATACTCATCTGATCTTAGCTCCTGTTATGCTATTTTTACATCATGACCCACCCCCTTCTCAGCTTTTCTGAATACCTTGAATATTGTTTGTCTCTGATCTTGTAAAGCACAAAAATATATCATTAAAAACGTTTAGAAGGTGAGATAGGTGCAGTGGCTCATGCTTAGAATCCCAGTATTTTAGAAGGGGGGGACAGCTTGAGATCAAGGGTTTGAGACCACCCAGAGTAACATAGTGAGACCCTCTCTTTAAAAATAAAAATAAAAAAATTAGCCAGACACAGTGGCATGTGCCTATATTCCTAGCCACTAGTGAGGCTGAGGCAGGAGGATCGCTTGATCCCAGGAGTTCAAGATTACTGTAAGCTATGATTATACCACTGCACTCCAGCCTGGTCAACAGAGCAGGACCCTATTTCTTTTAAGACAAAAAATTTACAAGATATTTAAAATATCTTTAAATGTTTTAACTTAATGATTAATTTTGAGCTAAACAGTAAAGATGCTAATATTGATCAATATGCAGATTACTATCAACCAAGAATTTCCCAGGGCTTTTCCCCATGAAACCATGTCGTATGAGATGATTCTTGAAAAGGTAGGGCAGAGGTGGTCAGTGTTCAATAAGTATGGAAAACACCACATCCTATATCCCCTACCTTGGAGATTGATAGCATATTATAGTATGATTAGGCATTGAGAAGTTACATATTAAATAAACAGGTTGAATTTTGTATAGTCAGGAATTTCCCAAATTAATTGAATAAGGACATTTTTCTCTCAAATAACACAAACTAATATATCACAGAACTATGTGTTGTAAAACATGCTTGAGGCATAAGTCATCATTCAATCTCACCACTGAGCTGAACACCATTCAAACTCATTCCTTCTTCTTATGATAATACGGTCTATATCTAATAATCAGTATGTACAAATACCTTTATGTAATGTCTAAAGTTTACTCCAAATATTCCTGGCCATTTTGTAAATATTCTCAACACATCTTAAAACCTTATTCACAGGTCAACTTGGCTGCTCAAGGTTGTTCATGACCTAATGGCAAATTCTTTTAACTCTGAATCTAACATGTTTGTCATGTTTAAATATATCCATAAAAAGAGCCACAAGTAACTCTCCCTTGTTTTTTCTGTCTCCTTGCATTACCTTATGACGGCATGATTCCCTCAAGCATGTTGGAATTGCTTTCCCTTTGTTTTTGCTAGGAAGTCAACAAGAATTAGGAAATAAATGCACTCATTTTGATTTGCAGTCACTGTCTTTTAAAAAGGAGGCAGCTTTATACATTGAATTGTGCAAGTATTCTAATTAGCTGGTATCATTGAGGATATGTGAATTACAAGAAATTATCTCTTTACTCTCCAGTACAAATGAGATAACTGAAAGCCAAGAATTAAAACTGTCTAATAAAAGGGCAAAGTGATAGGAACAGAAGAAAAGCAGGTATGAGCTCAGCAGCAATGAGCAAATGACTAAAATTTCAGGTTAGTTTTCCTTTGTTAGAAGTCGCTTCTCCAGTAGAGAAATATTGATTAATCAGGGAAACCAGCAAGGATCACAGGAACCTGATCAATTTCTCTTAGCAGCCAGCTCTATGTGTTAAAGACTTTGAAGCAAAAAGACATGGATTATCAATTTCCTACAGAAGCTCTCAGCACCAGAAAGAGGAGTGGGGGAGGAAATTGAGAAAAAGGGGAGGGAAGAAAACCAAACTGGTGAGAGAAGCAAAAATGAGTGGAATGATTTTTAAATAGCAGTGTTTTAGAAAGGAAAGGAAACAACAGCACAAAAAAAACAAAGGCTAAGGTGAGTTTATAATGGGAACGGCTCCTGCAAACTTTGTGATGCCGTATTTTTACTAGGTAAAATAAAATGCCCCAGAAACTGTTATGGTGTCCAACTTTAATTCTGGTCAGTATTATCTTAAGAATGGGCAGAAATCCAGGGGACAAGAGAGAAAATATATAGCATCATACAAACATACAGAAGAAAATGATAGCATTTGGCATACATTTTCATATGTGGTAAGAATAACATTGACAACAGCAGATTACGGATGGGCTCTATCTAGTGGCTGTGTTGATAAAATGAGTGACAGCCAACAACTTAGGTGGGCATGATATGAAAAGGTTGATTCTGTTTGTGTGAAGAGCGGGTATCCCAGTGTACAGAGAAGATACATGAGTGACAATAAACATGTGGATAAGCAAAAAACAAATCTCTCATTGTAAAGAATGGAACGTTTATAGAAGGTATAAAGGGTTGCTTCCTTTCGTGGTAAATGAAAATTGTTCCTTTAACACAGGTTTTTAATTTCTATAATGCAGGACAGAATCTGACGTACATTTGCATTTTAAATTTAGGACAGCATATGACCTTCTAGGCATAAAAAAGGAATATATACATTTGTGCATCTCAGAAACCAATTCGGGAAGATAAGGTGAAAGAGGTTCCTGGGAACTCCCTTTATCACACAAAATTTCAGGATCACAGGACTGTAAACACCAACCTTTTAACACCTGCATCATTTTCCCTACCCAGAATGCTTTTCCTCCTTGCTTTGTGGTTGGAAAAACCAACTTCCTTTCTCAAATAAATAAAAATTCACCTCTCTCAATTGCAAATGACACTGACAAGGAACTTAATACTTGCTTACATATACAGATTCATCAAAATTTGCATAAACCTATGCATTTTAATAACATAATTATTTTGTGTGTTTTACTAAATTTAGGACAATCATATATGATTTTAAACACATTTTAGAAGTAAAAGTGTTCTCTAGATATAGCTAACAATTAAATTCCATATTAATTAGAATAAATACTAACTTGCCTATAAAACTTAAAAACTAGCTGATTTAAAAATGATTTTAAAATGATTTTCTCAATTTTTATACAAAAGTATACTAATCCTTTCTACTTTTTTCATGTCAAAATAAGGACATATTAATATAATTCTTTTGTTTTATTTCTCTAGCCAGGATAAATCACAAAGGATTTAAATTTTTAAAAATAATAAATGGCTCACATATTTAGATTAGTGAAATTATGAGTGGATAAAAAAATAATATAGCTGCTGGGCTCGGTGGCTCAGCCTGTAATCCCGCACCTTTGGGAGGCTGAGGTGAGTGGATTGCCTGAGCCGGCAGGTTTGGGACCCACCCGGGCAGCGAGACCTCATCTCTACAATAAATCTAAAAATCAGCCGGGCATGGTAGCGCATGCCTGTAATTCCGGCTACTCGGAAGGCTGAGGCGGAAGGATCGCCGGAGCCCAGCAGGTCGAGGCTGCAGTGGCCGGGAGCAGCCACTGCACTGCAGTCTGGGTGACTGAGTGAGAATCCAACTCAAAAAAAAAAACACAGAACGTTAGGTTTACTCATTTCAAAAAATGTCTACTTCATTAACAATTATGATTTGGTATCCATCACTCAAATGTCTGTTTCTTCATATTTTCTTCTCAAGTTCAATATTAATTTATATACTTCTATTTTTTCTATTATAATTTGATACCTTTTAAATTCCTCTAATTTATAATGGACAATAATTTGACAAAGGAAATTGAAAGGTTATTTTCCCATTTGTGTAAGAAACTTTAAGTAAACAGCATAAACACAGCAACTGACTGAGAAATAACATTTGTTTTTAAGAAAAAAGATACACTAAAGAGTAAGCAGCGGTTATTACTGGGTAATAAAATAAAGGGTGATTTTTAAAAATCATCTTTATACTCTTTGTCTCCAAACATCTTATAATCACATATGCTACACTTATAATCAGAATACAGTGTTGTTCTGATTACAATACCATTTTAATCCTAAAAAGAGAAATGTTACAATGTTTCATATTTAGCTTTTAGTCCACATTGTTACTTAAATCTTAAATAATTTACTGGAAATTTCTTATCTCTGTTTAAGCCTGCTAAAAATATTTTAGACTATATTAATGTCTAAACAAAAGATTATAGATATTAATTACAAAGCACTATATGTTTGTTAAACCACTTACCAAAGTCACTAAATCAGAGGTTCTCAAATGGGGGCAATTTCCCCTCCAAGGGACATTTAGAAATTTCTAGAGACATTTTTGGTTGATATAACTGGGAAGGTGTGCTGCTGGCCTCCAGTGAGTCAAAGTCAGGATGTTGCCAAACATTCTATGAAGCACAGTACATAGAATTCAGACTGGAAGTGGAGGTTAGTCTGAGGTAGTCTGACCTCACGGTGCACGAAGGCAGGTATTTTCACTCATTCTATTTTGCTCACTGCTATATTTCACATATTAGGTATGACAATTATTTACCGAATAAACTGATGGCACCAAGTCTTGATGGAGGCTGCTCACCACCATGTTTTCTATAGAAAGTGATCTACCTACCTGCAGGACCTCACCACTAGAAGACCCTGACAACACATTATACCACATACATGCCTTTAATTCCAATGCTTCTTTTATCTGATTTGCCTAACTTTCAGGTCCTTATTTGTCTAGGTGTGGACCCTTGAGCAGCCAATCAAAACTCTGTTCTTATCATTAAGATCTCAAGTATGGAAGATATGACACGTAACATTTTGAGATTTTTTAAAAATACAGTGTTATTGATTGAGCATAAGAAATTTTAAAAGAGTCTTATGTCAGAAACAACACTAAGCTTTCATATCTGAGTAACCAATATGATGAAAAAGCTGAGATGGGAAGGGTGAGAAAGGTATATTCTCCAGACTGGGAATCTGCCCACATTAAAAAAAAAAAAATTGTTATTGATGGAAGTTCTGCCTAAGGAAGTAGGATAAAAGCAGAGAAAAGGCAAGAATCAGAGAAACAAAAAGCACAGTGATTCTGTTGAAAGTAAAAGGTAAAAATTACTGCTTCCTCCCGACCGAATAGGCAGATTAAGTCTCATTCCCACTCCTGGATTATAACATTGCCAGGAGAATGCTATGTGCTTAGACTAATGAGGAGCCATCCCTTATGCTGGGAATGGAGTCACTTTCCCTGAGGAAAATGGGGATAAAAGTGGATAACTAAATAAATAGTTGGGGTTTTGATCAGAAGAATGAAGAGAAGAAATGGATGCTAGACATATAACCAACAGTGCCCACCTCAAAAATCTTAGATAGTTTTCTACACAGATATCTAGACAGACTAGCCCCATTCTTCACTTGTGGCACTGACTTGAATCCATGGTGCTCTTTTTCTTTTCCTAAGACAACAATTTCTACATTTTTCTCCATCAAATTTCATCTTGTGTGGTTAATTTCATTAATCTGCTAGAGAGATTAAGATTTGATTCTATCATCCTTTTTACCAGATATTTCTCTCTGCTTTTTATGAATTGCAGCATATCTACATTTTTAAAAAAGAGGTCAGTAAAGATACCTTTATTTTCCTTTCAGACACTGGACTAGTCACTTAAAATACATGAACTCTAATGCTCACAATCCCATAAAATTAGTATTACTATTTGATATCTATAATAAGAAATCTGAAGTAGGGTAATTTGGCAAGCAGCTAATAAGCACTGGAGCTGGGATTGAAACACTGATCTTTTTCACTCCAAAATCACCCTTCCCGTCTCAGCTTTTTCACCATACCATCGCATCTCCTCAATGATTACTGCCACTTAAGAACATTTATTGGACATTTAGTTCAATGTCCTCTGGACTTAAAAGCCGAATCAGATAGATCCTTTCCCTCCAATAAACGATAGATACATTAGACTTAGCAGTAAACTATAAACAGAACACAAAAGCTACCATCTTTTCTGCTAAAAAAAAAAAAAGGCAGATGCCTAAAAGTATGTTGGGCCCTGAAAGCTTATCATATATAACTCAATGTATAATGAACATATAGGAATGATATTAAAAAGGGAACTGAACATAAGTCAAACATTAGATTTTCTTAAAAAGAATTCACATATATTCTCTTAGTCACTATGATTCCAGCTAGTTTCCTACAATCCATATCATCCTATAATCCATCACTGGAAGACAGAAAAAAAAATGTTACTAGTGTATTATAGTTTTTATTGTTCAATAAATGTTTTGGAGTAGGAATTATAAGAAAAGCATACATCTATGTATTATTGGAATACAGGACAATTTCTACTTCACATTTACAATTTAGAAGGAGAAACAAGGAAAGAAAATATAATAGAAGACAATCTATGACAAGGAAGTTTTGGAATTTATGAGAAGGAAGTATTAAAATTTAGGAGAAAAAAAATCTGGTTTTTTTTGAATCAGAGTCTCACTCTACTGCCCAGGCTGGAGTGCAGTGGCATGCTCACAGCCACCGCAGCCTCAACCTGTTGGACTCAGGTGATCCTTCCGCTGAAGCCTTCCAAGTAGCTGGAACCACAGGCATGTGTCACCACACCCGGCTAATTTTTTGATTTATTGTAGAGACGAGGTTTCACCATGTTGCTTAGGCTGGTCTCAAACCCCTGAGCTCAGGCAATCTTTTTGCCTCCGCCTCCCAAAGTGCTGGCATTACAGGCTTGAGCCACCAGTGTCCAGTGGAAAAAGGAATACTAAGTGCAGGTGCAGGGGCTCATGCTTAGAATTCCAGCACTTTTGGAGGTTAAGGCAAAAGATTGCTTAAGGCCAGGAGTTTAAGACCATCCTGGGCAACATAGCAAGACCCTGTTTCTACAAAAAAACTGAAAAGTAGTTGGGTATGGTGTCATGTGTCTGTAGTCCCAGCTATACTGCACTCCACCCTGGACGATAGAGAGCCTGTCTAGACCAATAAGTAAGTAAATAATTCGTGCTAGAACAAGGAAAGGCCTCAGAGAAAAAAGGACTGAGTTCAGAATTTGGCAATGATGTCCAAAAGTGACTGTAGGAAGAAATTTGGTGGAAAGACAGTACTGATTTTGCAAAGGGAAAGAGTAGTATAGGGGTATGTTTACAAAATGGCAGGTCCTACCTGACAAAGCAAACAACTTAAATAAGAAATATGGGAAGACGACTTGAAAAGTAGATTCAATCAGACCATGAAGAGCTTGGATGTCTGGTTAAAATGTTTAATTTTTATTCAGCAAATAAAGCCAATGAAACTTTTAGGGAAGTGAATCGTCTTTTTTAAAATTCACAAATAGCAGTCAGTCTTCAGGGTGAGGACCAATAAGAATAAAGCTGCCCGTTTACAAGCTGGTCCCCGCCTTGGCTTGAGCTTCAGCTCCTGCCATTTCTCCACAGGCCCTGTCCCCTTCATCCTTCACCCACCAAGGCCCAGAGCCCTAGCCACACGCTGGCCTTGCCAAGAGGCTTTAACAACTACACATCGTTGCACGTTTACAAGATGAAATGTCTTCTCAGTCAGACAACTTCCTAGGTATTTCCTAAACTCATCTCAAATGAACTTTTATAAAGCCTTCCTGCTACTAGAAGCACCCGCAATTCTTGCCATAACGCTCTTATCCTAGCACTTACTCCGTGGGAACTGTCTGCCACATGTGTGCATATATGACTATAAGCTTTTGGAGACAGGGGCTGGATATTATCAACCTCTCTAACCCTAACACTCTGTAAAGCTAATGTTCATTAAAGTTCTATTTTCCTTCCTGCCACAAAACCTCTGCACACAGTTTCGTTCTGTTAGAATGCTCTTTTCCTCTTTTTCCCTTGTTCTTTGCCTACTCTTTCTTTATCCCTCATCACAAATCTTCTGCCACAAAGAAGTCTTCCTCACTTCAAGACGAGGTCAGGCCCCTCATCATTGTATACTCAGCACCCTGTATCTTCATTGCCTTCAAAGAAATTTTACTTTTATTTGCATGATCAGATTGTCTGTCTTCCCAATTATTCTTTAAGCTCCATGAGGTCAGAATCCCTCGGATTTTTGCTCATAATTGAATCTCCAGCACCTAGCACAAAGTAAGCAACTAATACAAAACTAAAACAGCGAGATGTAGCTGTAACCTAGATGTTTAAGAGCATGCCTCTGGAGCCATACTGCTGGCTCAATTGTGTGAAATGAGGCAATAAACCACTGTCATTTTCTACTTCAGTAAAAATGGGACATTAATTGTGCCCGTCTTTCATAGTTTGAAAATTTAATGGATATGAAATACACAGTACTTGGCACACGTAAGCACTCTATAAAAATAACATGATACTATTATCATTTTGTGTTGTCATTAATGACAGCATGATTGTCATCAGTTATACAGTACTAATTTGCCGTAGCTTAGGGGTTCTCTTGTGCTGGCATAACAGAAGTCTTGGTAGAGAGGAGTTACACCAGTAGTTTTGGACAATGTGTTAGGAAAAAATGGTGGCTCACAGGGTCTATGTCTTGGGATTGGTAGTGGGGATTTTGTGTTAGTAAGCATTTAAGACAAAATGAATATAAATGTTAATCTGAAGATGGTTTTGGACCAATAGAGAAGAACGCAGGATTATAATCTAGCTGTATTTTTTAAGTTATCCTATCAAGATTGTTTATACACTCTTCCATTTTTATATTACCTTAAATTTACTTAGCTATTATATTTTGTATTTGCCCTTTTAAAATCTTTTTTTAAAATCTGCCCTTTTAACAAATAATATTCAAAAATTTCAAAATATTCTTGGCTCATTCCAGAAAATATATTACGTAATATTCATTTTTGTTATCTTTCAGATATAGATTATGACTTCTAAAATCCTGTATAAGCTACTTGCAAGATTCCATGACCATATTGCTTAAATTTTTCAAACTAGAGTTAACAAGTACAGTATAAGAGATTTAACCAAATGCATGTGGAGCTAAGTAAAGAGATTACCCTTTAAGATAAAGAAACGGGTTGGGCATGGTGGCTCATGCCTGGAATCCCAACACATTGGGAGGGTAAGGTGGAAGGGTAGTTTGGGCCCAGGACTTCGAGATCAGCATGGTCAGCATAGTGAGACCTTGTCTCTACAAAAACAAAAAAAGAAAAAAATCAGTTGGGTGTGGTGGCGCAACCTTGTAGTCCCAGCTATTCAGGAGGCTAAGGCAGAAGGATCACTTGAGCCCAGAAGGTTGAGGATGTGGTGAGTCATGATCATGCTACTGTACTCAAGCCTGGGTAACAAAGTGAGACTCCAACAACAACAAGAAAAAGATAAAGAAATGCCATCAGAAACCTCTATAGTACAATGGAAGAAACTCAATCTTACACTATGGTTTATAGTGTTTATTCCACCGAATTTGCATTTTCTTACTCATCCAGAAAAAGAAAATCAATTTCATGAACAGTCAGAGAGACTGTAAAAAAGTGAGGCATTTCTAGATCTATCAATATCAATTTATTTTTGTAGTTAGCCTATTTTATGAGTCAGTTTGTGGTTACAAAAGCTGGCTTCAAGGTAAAAGTATGCCAGACACAAAATCTTTAGATGACAAAAATATAGATGAAAATATTTCATATATACTTTCTTTTAGAAATACAGGTAATAATAAGTGAGTAGAAGTTTTAAAACTACCTAACCATCCAATGCTCTTGTTAAAAACTCACTCCCTTCTTCAATGTTAGAAAAATCACTGGTAACTGCCTTTTAAAAAGGTATAAAAGATTTAAGCAAACCTAAGTGAAGACAGAAAGTAGTGAAGAACTGGATTTGACTTTGCTAATACCTAATCAGAAAAAGTACTTACTTTTTCATAATGACAGCAATACCCAGCAGTGTCAAAAATAAATTCTAAACTAATTTAGAATAAACTTTAAAAGTCTATCATTTGCTATTAACCTCTTCTCAACTACATTCTTCTTCAAAGAATAACACTTCTGTTAAAGACAGATACTTTCTGCTGAGTGATTGCTTTTCCCTGGTATCTCTAAAGCCAGGGACTGGGGCTTCCTTCCCCAAGGAGGGGGGGAGGAGAGGGGAGAAGGAGACTTAAGGGAGAGACCACTTAGAGCTGTAATAATTCCTGGTGGCAGAACAAATTATAATGACAGGGCAGGGAATAATTTTGGGGACAGCATAATGCATTAATAATTTGGGTAATCTCATTTTTCAATTTACAGCTGAAAATTGAAAAATATAAATCAAAATAATGTATTCTATTCTATTAAAATCTCACTCTGAAAACATTATCCCATGTCTTATGAGATTTTTTAATATATACTGAATACTAAATCTCATAGGAAGTTCAGAATTACCTTTAGGAATATTAGTGGTTTAATAGTGATCAAATACTTTTGAAACAAAGACAGAGAAGATGGAAAAGCGGTCATCATCTAACAGGACAATTCCCCAAGCATCACTTATTAAGATTTTTATATGTCAGAATATATTTAAAAAATAAATACCCAACCCTAAAGATGTACTGAAGCAAATGTCAGTCATTTATATTAAACTATTTGAAAAGTTATTTCCTATTTATTATCAAATTTATTTTAGAAGGAAAATCTAAAAACAAAATAATTCATCAACTTTATTATTTACAATAATGCAATGAAAACAACTAACAATATATCCAATGGTATTACCCTACCCCCAAATGTACCTTGCATTTTTGACAAAGCAAAGCCAAATATATTCATTTTAAAAACTACTTTTCTCAACAGAACGTATAGAAAAATTCTGCACGATAAAAACAGCATCATAAAGGGGAAAATACTCTTTCCACCTTTTAATATCAAATTTTATTGTTAATACCAAATTTTGTTAAGTTATTTTTTAAAATATGGGTCACACAAAACATACAGGCAGCAATTTTTTTTTTTTCAGTTGGAGTCTCACTCCCTTGCCCAGGCTGGGATACTCATAAGCAATTTTTTTTAAAGCAGGCTTTTGGCCAGGCTCAGTGGTTCGGCCTGTAATTCCAGCCAAACCACTGACCTGATTGCCTGACTTCACGGGTTCAAGACCAGCCGGGGCAACTTGGCAAGATCACGTATCTACTAAAGCAAAAATCAGCGGGGCGCGGTAGCATGCGCCTGTAATTCTGGCTACTGGGAAGGCTGAGGCGGAAGGATCGCCGGAGCCCAGCAGGTCGAGGCTGTGGTGGCCGGGAGCGGCCACTGCACTCCAGTCTGGGCGATAGGATGAGACTCCAACTCAAAAAAAAAAAAATCTCACAGTGACACTAGCATGCCTAGTGGCTAATTTCAATAAAGAATGTCAGTCAGTACTAGATTCAAATACTTAACAGTTGCTAGTGTTTCCTGGATACCTTGCTAATTCAAATGTCAAATGAAGGGGAATCATGGATTTAAAAGATTTAGTATCCTAAACCTTTCCCAAAAGCAAAATGTTAGCAATAAATTAAACATTAATTTTTAAAAATCAATAAAAATTTAAATGTAATTAAGTAAACAGAAGTTGAAACACTCAGTTATAAAGGACACAAAAAATAAATCACTTACTATCAACTTTAATGTCAATGAAAGCATGAACCAATACATTAATGACAGACTTCATATAAGATTCAAGCTTTCGAAAAGTTGATAATCTGTTATTAACAGGAACTTAAGTAGCCTTTATATACAGCTCAACAAATCTTTTATTTAATCTTTAATGGTAAAAGCAACTTACCACAAAACACAATACTAAAAATTAAGAGATGATTTTATTTATCTCATATTATCCTAACAGAGGATCAATGAACCATATTTATAAATCTAGTTAAATTAAAAGTTATCTTGGATTAACAGCAGAATCATGTGGTCAAATATCATTGTTTTTTAAGATTTACAAGACTATAAAAATGCAAAAAGTAATTTTATGTAACAATAAAGTACTTATTAAAATAAAATATTTTAAGTGAAAATGCATATTCAATTTTAAAATAGTATTTTTCTTAAAAGTCTTTACAAAATACTTGCATGGAAATATGTGCCAATAAATGACATTTTAAAAATCAACAAAAGGATGCTACTTTTGAAACTACTGTTGTTTCAAATATTTTATTCATTATTTGGAGACAGCTACATTGCTAAAATATAACTCAAGCTCTTAAAAGTAGCTTGAGAACAAATGAAAATAACCTTAAAGATAAAATATTTAATGGTTCATAGTAAATTACAATATCACAACTATGTCACCAAATTAGGACTAAACACCAAACATTTATCCTCACTTAACTTCATAATAAAATATGAGTTCATTGATAAACATATTATAAGAGTTGAACAACATTTTCTTCCAAACAGCTAGTTACACTATGCTAAAAGATGAGAGAAGAGGACCAAGAAGAAATACATCCAATTAATTCCTCCTTATATTTACATGGATCCTATAACATATTTCTTTCTATTTTTCTATCAGCAATTTTTTACATTAAAGCCATCCCAACCACCACCTCTACTTTCTTTATCCTGTGAATTCTGAGAAATAAAATATGGTTTAGAAACTTCAAATGATTCTAAAAGATAACTGACAAAAAAATAAGAAACAACCATGGTATAGATAAAAAGGTTAGTATTATTATTAAAATTGATTAAATAATAAACCTTTTTCAGCTTCCTAAAAAATAACACCATGTATATAAAATTAGGTATGGTCATTCAAAACAAATTTTTAATGCACAAAGCACATGAATTAAATAAAAGGCTCATTTCAATAACTATTTCCTTTAACATAAACTTTGACATCTTGTTGATTCTGAGATTCACTTCAATTCTGTGTCTAACTAAAAGGGAAGTCACATGACTTAGGCAATTTAGGAGAAAGAAAAGTTGTCTTTCCTTTCTACAGGAAGAAACAAAAGCATGGTATTAGCTATCCAAAGCCAATGGGTGGGGCCTGCAAGCCAAAAAACGTAAGGGCTTGAGGTTAATCTTAATAGGATGTCCACTTTAACCTTCTGAAAATATCAAAAATGTCAAGCCTGTAAACAGCACTTATACAAAATAACAAGTATTTCATGTAAATTGGGTTTTACAGCTAGAAAATTCTGCAGGGACATAATTCAGTTTATAAACAACATCGCTGCTTTTGCTGGGGTAGAGTCACCTAACTGTGATTCCTTACACAGATATACACACCTCCCCCCTGGCACACAGATACTTCACAAGCCTCTTGAATAAATAGGAGTATCCAATGTCCAGGGTGATGGGTGGTCCAGAACCAGAGCTGTATACTTTTAAGGGATGCTAAGATAAGAACAAAGTGTTTTGTGTTTGTTTAAACTTCAGTCTAGATGGAAAATCTTTATGCCGTTATTGGTACAGCTTATAAACTTGTGCTATTATTGACTCAGGCAAGTTTTAAGTGTCAGTATAAGTGCTAGAAATTAAGCACGTCAAAATAACAAACTTTGGAGTTTTTTATAAATCTGATTCAAATGAACTAATTCCATTTTCTTAAAAAGTAATCACTACATTTCAAAAGCATAAAATCTCAACCTGAAAGGGAACATCATATGACCACACTTGCACTACCAACAGGATGTTTTTATTATACCATATAAAATAAAATGTATTAAATAAAATCATAGACATCAAATAAGCTGCAAGGCAATGAAAAAACTTCTAAAGATAATGAAATTAACCCATGCGGAGTCACAATGAAGCATCAACTATTATACCCATTTTTATACTCCAGGCTTTATGTAAGTCCAATAAAGAGGTTTCTTTTTTTTTCTTTTTTTTCAGAGCAGAATGCAGGATTTACAAGTGGCTCAAGGAAAAGATAAGCAATGAATAGTTCTGACCCTGGCTTCTCTGGTTTGATCAAGTGGGCCTGCAACCTGAGCCAAAGGGCACAAATTCCTCACCATTCAAAATTCTTCAATGGCATGGGGGAGGAAACAGTGAAAGGGGCAAACATGCAAATCCAACTGTCCTTACATGGAGTATTCACTGAAAATTTTTAATTAGAGAGCTAAAAAATGAGGCCAAATGCTGTGATTAAATTTCTAATGCACAGTTTAACCAACTCCAAAAGGAGCAGCTTTTTTTGTTGTTAAAATTGAAAAGGATTCACTCATTCTTTTAAATTTATGGCATACACTAAACTGTGTTTCTCTAATATCATTTAATCTATCTAAAGGAGTTGCTGAAAAGTATAACTAATTTGCAAGCACCAATGGTTCTATATTATAAGCAAAATCATGTATTATTAAAATCATGCTGAGGCAAAAATTCATTCTAAACTTTACAATATATCAGTGATTTATATTAAGTGTTTAAAGTGATAGATACAACCTGTGTTGTCAAACTTTTGTTACAGAATAAACTAAGGATAAAGACAATTAAAAAAAAAAAAGTTAAAAGAATTTACTCATTATAGAATCTGGGAACATTCCAGTTACTACTGTTATATAATGGCCTAGGAAATTGCTTACAAACCTTAGGGAAAAAAATAATCATGAACCAATTCTAGTCAAAGTAAAAGTAATTTGAAATTTATATGGAGTCTTTAAATCATACAACACAATTAAATAAAAATCTTAGAGTGATTACCAAATTAAACTTATGAGATTTTAAATGAGTGTAACTTTATGATTAACAAAAGTAATAAATTTAAGTGGGTTTTGCTTTTTTAAAGTGGGTTGTTAGGACAAAATATCTAAAGCAGCTGGTAAAAATTAAGTATATTATTAATAGTACAATAATGACTGAGCATTGGCAAAGATAGTTTCTTCACGTGAAATCTGAAAACCATTTACTTTAAGACTATTGAGAAATCATTGTATTTAGCTCAAAAATGTAAAACTAATATTTATTTTTTATCTTAATTATCCCCAAATTAAATTGGCAGAGGCTGTATAATCAGACTTTGTAAAAAGAAGTAAATAACACATAGGGAAAATAATCCTTTGCTTTTCTGGCGTATATGAAAAGAATGAGAATTAATAGAAAAAATCTTATTTAAAAAGTATGCTAACATTAAAATAGCAAAAAATATATAGAAAGTTGAAGAGCAAAATCCTTAAATCTATTATTCAACAGCACTTTACACTTAGTAAGTGATCAATAAAAATTAGCTGAATAGATAAATTATTGAACCACAATTTTTCTGCAGTAATCATTTTCTAAAAATACTTTTCTACAACAATAAGCCATCTTGTTGATTTACATTTCTAAAAATGTTTACATAAAAGCCTAGTTGAGACAAAAATTCATTAAATTTCTAACAAGAAATATAAATATCAGTAAGTCAAATTATACCCTTTAGTTAAGCAGTGAGTTTTTATTTTATGACAAAATACCATAAGGATAAATGAAATTAAGACGGAAGATAAGTAAAATGCAGATGAATTAACTGCTCTTTCACAAGCACAGAAACTACTAATTTAAAGGTAACTACCAGGCAGAAATAACTAGAAAAACAAACAAAAAACATGGAAAGAAATGTGGGGCTTATTTGCTAGATACTGAACCACAAACTACGAATTTAAAGGTGGCTAATTACTAGGCAGAAATAACTAGAAAAACAAACAAAAAACATGTAAAGAAATGTGGTGCTTATTTGCTAGATACTGAACCATAGGTTATGTCTAACAAGACAAAGTTAAAAGGAACCAGGTCAGTTAACCAGTTAATATGACATGTTAATAGTCAAATAAGACAACTGAGCGTCTTCTGTTCAAAGGTGGCAATAAATGGACATAAAATAACTTTTTATGGTGATAAAAATATGCTATATCATGTTGTTGGTGATTATACAATTTGTCAAACTTTTATCTAGTTATATGTTTGTTTGATGAATTTTATTGTATTGAAGTTATACCTTGATAAAGCTGCCAAAATAAAAAATAACATAAATTTAATCTCTTTTAAAAATTCTGACAGCCATTTATATAGTGAAAGTATTAATAAAAACACAGTGCTTGAAATAAAAATGAAAACTAAGACCTGGGGTTGTTATCGTTTTAAAGTTATTTTCACGTATACTATTTCAATTGACCCTTCCCTTAACCCTCTAAAATAGGAATGAAGGATATTTTATTGCCACATTTTACCTATGAGAACACCAAAGCACTCCGCAAGTGACTAGCCACTAGTAAGAAACTCACCAAGTAGCAAAGCCAAACCCATACCCTCATTTCCAGTGTATTTTCCCCACAAAACACTACACTACTTCTTTGTAATAATAACTGTGTGCAACAAACATTATCTGCCAAGTTCTTGTTAGGTGCGTTACAAGTACAACAACATGTAATCCTCATAACAGTTCCATACAAAGTGGGTACTATTTCTGATAACCCATGTACAGAACACAGAGACACTAACAAAGTAACTTATTTCCTTCACAGATGTCTAATAAACTGGGATTTGAATACTGGTCAGACTAGAGTTCATACTATTCTATCTCACAAGGATTAATTATTCATGCTAATCAAGTAATGGTATTAAAATATCACATCAGGTTTATTTAAAATATTTTTTTTCCTTAACTTATAATGAAGAATACATAAGTTGGAGAAGTCTACCTAAATATATAGATTTTTTAAAATCTCATGGTATAACAAATTATTAAAACAAAAATATCTATATAATAAAATTATTTTCAAGCTTCAGTTTATATCCTGAAATTTTAAGTAATATTAAACAATATTCTATAAAATAAAATTATAATGAAAAGGCTTAGAATTAACTGTATTATAAATTAAACTATTAATATTATGTAGCACATTTTGCCCAATTTTAAAGAAAGCACATAGAAGAGACCAATTTAATTTTCCAACATGAAGTCAGGTGCAGTGGCTCACACCAGTAACCTCAACACTTTGGGAGGCGGAGGCAAGAGGATTGTCTGAGTGCAGAGGTTCGAGACTGGCCTGGGCAACTTGGCGAGACCCTGTCTCTACAATAAATTTAAAAATTAGTCAGGTATGGTGGCATGTATCTGTAGTTCCAGCTGCTTGGGAAGCTGAGGTAGAAGGAGCACCTGAGCATATATCACTGAATTTTGGAAAAGACCAGTTTATATTTTTAAAAATGTAACACTAAACCTATCAATTACCCATAAATCTCCCTTTAGAAAGAATTTCCAATTTGTCAAATATTTAGATATTGGGGAGAGGGGAGTAAATCATCAGATTATCTTTCAATTGTTGCTAGATAAATATGAGCTGAATCCTGATGTTTCAAAATGCAACATCACTTTTAAAGTAACTTTTGTTACTCACTTGATAGACTACTCATTAAAAGATCACTTCTAAATGTACCCCACTGATCTGCACTGTACTTTTTTGACATATTACTGTAATCAACTTTTATGATACTAGAAGATGCTATAATCAAATTATTTTAGGGAAGAACAGAAATCATTTAAGTCTCTCCTAGACTTTATAAGGTACAAGGCCATGATCTATATAATGACTATATACTGAACACACTGAACTTCCTATTACTTAAAAATCAGAGAAAAATATCTCAGGTATAAAAAACCGATAATTATTGACAATGATAAAATATTTCATATTTAGTTCCAAATCAAGTCTACAGAATATCATATTTAAGATAACTTTCCAGTTTAATTGATCAGAAATATCTTAACTCTGTTTAGGTTCCATTGGTTTAGGAAAAAAAACAGTACATCAAGCTGGTCATGGTGGCACTTGGCTGAAGAGTCAATTACTGGAGAGGCTGAGGAAGGAGGATATTTTTAGTCTAGGAGTGTGAGGCTAACTTAGGCAACATAATGTCACCCTGTCTCAAAAATAAAACAAAGCCAGGCTTGGCGGCTCAGCCTGTAATCCCACGCCTTTGGGAGGCTGAGGTGAGTGGATTGCCTGAGCCCATGGGTTCGAGACCCGCCTGGGCAGCAAGACCTCATCTCTACAATAAATAAAAAAATCAGCCAGGCGTGGTAGCTCATGCCTGTAATTCTGGCTACTTGGAAGGGTGAGGTGGAAGGATCGCCAGAGCCCAGCAGGTCGAGGCTGCGGTGGCCGGGAGCGGCCACTGCACTCCAGTCTGGGTGACAGAGTGAGACTCCAACTCAAAAAAATAAATAAATAAATAAATAAAAATAAAAATAAAACAAAATGCTGGGCGCAGTGGCTTATGTCTGTAATACGAGCACTTTGGGAGGTGGAGGTGAGAGGATGGCCTGAGCCCAGGGGTTGGAGACCAGCCTGGGCAACTTGGCAAGACCTCGTCTCTACAGTTAAAAAAAAAAAAAAAAAATCCGGCATGGTGGCGTGTGACACAAGTCTGTGGTTCTAGCTATTTGGAAGGCTGAGATGGAGGGGCTGCCTGAGTTTAGTGGGTCAAGGCTGGGCAACAGAGTGAGAAAAAAAAAATTATTTTTTTTCTTTTGAGTCAGGGTCTCCATTCTGTCATCCAAGTTAGAGTGTAATAGCATGATCACAGCTCATTGGAGCCTCTAACTCCTGGGCTTAGGAAATCCTCCCACCTCAGCCCCAGAATATCTGGGACAACAGGTGTGCACCAACCATGCTCCAGCTCATTTTTTTGTAGAGACGAGGTCTCACTATGTTGCCCAGGCTGGTCTTCAGTTTCTGGGCTCAAGCAACCCTCCTGCCTCATCCTCTCAAAGTGCTAGGGCATTATGGGTATGTGCCACTGCACCTGGCACAGTAACAAAGTTTGTATTTCTTATTAAACCCCAAAACTCTATAGTTAGGTTACTCAGTAAAAAATGTTACTTACACTTGTTAAGTGGTTTGATGTTCACATTTAGATTTTAAAAACAATTATTTGATTTATTACCTTCATTTGTTGTAAATTGTCTCTTTTTTTAAAAAAAAGAAGAAAAAATAAGTAACTGGTCTTCAGTTTCTGGGCTCAAGCAACCCTCCTGCCTCATCCTCTCAAAGTGCTAGGGCATTATGGGTATGTGCCACTGCACCTGGCACAGTAACAAAGTTTGTATTTCTTATTAAACCCCAAAACTCTATAGTTAGGTTACTCAGTAAAAAAATGTTACTTACACTTGTTAAGTGGTTTGATGTTCACATTTAGATTTTAAAAACAATTATTTGATTTATTACCTTCATTTGTTGTAAATTGTCTCTTTTTTTAAAAAAAAGAAGAAAAAATAAGTAACTATGGAACCAACCCCATTAACCACTGAAAGCAAACTGGATAAAGCAAATGTGGTACATATACAATGGTGAAGTATTACACAGTCATAAAAAAGAACAAAATCATTGCCTTTGCAGCAACTTGGATGTTGGAGATATCATACAAAAATAAGTGAACTATCACAGAAACAAAGAACTTAATATAGCATGTTCTCACTCATAAGTGGGTCCCTGAACACTAGTCACATTAGCACAAGGGTGGGATCGGCAGTCGATTGGCACTGCTAGAGGAGGGGGAGAGAGGGGTGGGGGGCATGTGACAACACAATGTGTACCTAGTCCACTACTAGAGGGAGGAAGGACCAGCTAGAAGCCTCAACTTCACCTGCATGCAGCCTACTTATATGGTAAATCCTCACTTGTACCCATAATTCTATAATAAATAAATTTTTAAAAAATAAGTAAGCATGTACAACACCTAGAACTAACTCTAATGAAAACTACAGATTTTGGGTGATTATGATGTATCAATGTAGGTTCATCAGCTGCAACAAACATACCACTCTGATGGATGCTGATAAGGGAGGCTACCATTTGTAGGAGCAGGAGTATACGCAAAATCACAGAGATTTTGCTGTGAACCTACAACTACTCTTTTTTTTTGAGTTGGAGTCTCACTCTGTTGCCCAGGCTGGAGTGCAGTGGCGCACTCATGACCACTGCAGCCTTGACCAACTGTGCTCAGGTAATCCCTCTGTCTCAGCCTTCCAAGTAGCTGGAATTATAGGCACAGTCCACCACGCCAGGATAAGTTTTTTTTAATTGTAGAGACAAGATCTCATCAAGGTATTCAGGCAAGTCTCAAACCCCTGTACTCAGGCAATCCTCTTGTCTTGGTTTCCCGAAGTGCTGGGATTACAGGCTTGAGTCACTGCGACTGGCCTAAAACTATACTTAAACTATACAGGCTCGGTGGCTCAGCCTGTAATCCCGCACTTTGGGAGGCCGAGATGAGTGAATTGCCTGAGCCCGCAGGTTTGAGACCCACTTGGGCAACTTGGCGAGACCTCCTCTCTACAATAAATAAAAAAAATTAGCCGGGCGTGGTAGGGCGCACCTGTGGTTCCAGCTACTTGGAAGGCTGAGGCGGAAGGATCGCCGGAGCCCAGCAGGTCGAGGCTGTGGTGGCCAGGAGCGGCCACTGCACTCCAGTCTGGGAGACAGAGTGAGACTCCAACTCAAAAAAAAAAAAAAAAGTTTTACAAAAAAGTAAGAGAAAAATATTTTAGAAGTACAGCAATAATCTTTAAAAGAGGAAGGATTAGAACTATGTCTTGACTATGTACCTAATTCACATTTCAAATTTAAATGTAAAGAACGTAAGTACATCTTTTTAGAGGTTAAGTACACAAAAATAAGAGTCTGAAAAATGCACTACCATATGAAATTGAAAGAAAAGTACCCAATATCTTTAGGACTATATTAAAGTCTTAAAAATTTTCTTTTGTCTTTAAATGTGATTTTATGATTGAACAGCAGTTAGTTTGGGATTCTTCCAAACTAGTCAGCTGGGCAAATTATCTTAAAAACTAGTTAAGTTAGAAACCATTTAAAAAATATTAAAATATTTAACTCACAATACAAATGAGCTGTAACTGTTTATGATCACATTCCTAAGTTACCAAGATGTCTGTCTAAATATTTTTTTACATTGCCATTTTAAACAGCCCTGAAGAGAATAATAATAATCACATATATTCTGCATGTAAAAAATGTTTTCATGCTAAACTATGACAAAAATAAATATGGCTAATTAATGAGCAACGAGATATTATGAGAAAACCTTAAACACAAATATATTGAAATAGATTTGTTTTTATATATCATATAGTACATTAACATTATATATAGAAAGATAAGAATTCTATGTTAGTTCAACCGATTAAACTATGTATAATACTTAAATTTTTCATATATTTAAATATTTGTCATCTCTAAATGTTTTCATACTCCATATACTATTGATAATGCTTTAATTTAGTTCAGCTACAATTATTTTTATTTCTTTGATTTTCATTATTCTTTGAGATGTTTTTCTAGCAAAGAAACATAAAAATACATAAAACTTTTATAATAAAGACATTTATATTACCAATAAAGATCAAAATATAAATCAGAAATAATTTAAGAAGAAAACACCACTACTTGATACTAAATGAAGATGAATAAAGTATTAATAAATAGTTAAGCCAACTCAGTTGTGATAGCTTAACTGTAGTCATTTTGAAATTACTCTTTCTCTTTGGAAAATAAATTACTGCATAAATTATAAAATAAATGAAATATACTTGTTAAAAACTGTCTCTTTATTTGAAGGCAAATAATTCCAAGTATATATAAACCCAATATGTGAAGAAAGTATTATGCAAATAAGCTGAGGAGAGGGCAAAAGAAGGAGAATGGATTCTATGCCTCCTCAGAACAAAATGAAAATTCAAAAGATCACTTTATCTTATTAGGACTTTGGAAATACATATGAAAATCAATGTAAAGAAAAATTTACATGATAACAAATAGCAACAGATAGTTAAGGGGTAACACTGTCTTTCTCCACAAAAAAACTTATGTTTACTTAATATGGACTCCCTTTAAATACCATCAAGTATTTAAGTCTTATTAAAAACTTTCAATATTTTTAAAAAACCGTCAGTAACCTTTTCCAGGCAATTTAAACATGTAATCCTACAATCTAACTGCAGATTTTTAAAAAATTATTAATAATAAGAAATTGATGGGTATTAATTATTAACATTTACAAATTATTATATTCTAAATTGATGAAATTACCTTAGTAAGAAATTAGACTTACAAATTTGTAATAACCATGTATATTCTTACTTCAACTGAGACAAATCTCTATGTTTCACACTGGAGTCTTAAGAAATTCCTAAAAATTTATCCTATTTAATAACTAAATTATTATAGAAACTTTTGAATTTCTGTTAAATATTTTTTAAAATATCTCAAAAACTGAGGTATGACAAAATTTACAAATATAATCCTTATATATTCCTCTTAATGAAAATATTCATTATTGAATTCTATCAATGTTTCACAATTATAATGGGTCAGAACACATATCTTCATTTTCAAACCATAAAAATATGACTAAAACATAAGTTAACAGAAAATCAAATGAAGTCTATCATTTTAAACCACCAACGCTCACACACCATCCTCAAACGGCAGAATCTCACTGCATTCACCAACATATCTAAAGATAGGGAATGTACAGCACCTAGACAAGTGTTTCTGAAGAGTTAGTGACATCACAGGAAATACAAGAAAGTTTGACTGTATCACTGCCAACAAATTTTAAATGGAATTACATAAATACAAATGTATAGCTCTATTTAAAAACACACACATATATCTTTTTTATTTCATAGCAACTGAATTTTGATATGCAGTTCTTTGCAATCAATATGTTTAAAAGAAAAAAAAAACCTAGTGTCTTGGCATGACTTTTAAATATTGTTTTAAAGAACTAAAATCATTTTTTATTTCCCAAATAATTATAAAAATGTTTCAGGATGCTCAAAAATACCCAATGACACACATACTAAAAGAAAAGCAAAAAGCAAAACTATGTCATAAATTTAAAACAGTTTGAGTAGATATTAGTGCAGTTGAACATTTAAATTTCCTAATTATCTGTGATGCATATTATTTCCTAATAGTTTATGGACATAATGGGGGAAAAAAATCTAACTTAAAGTTATACATAGAAGCTGGTATGTTTTCAAAAATTCTCATACAATAAAAATGTTTAACAAAATGTATAAAGTAGTCTTGAGTTACAACCTGATTCCATAGGGATACTCACATGATATGTATATATATCATTTGCAACCATTTAATTGTTATTTGCAGTTGCTTGACTAAAACCAGTAGGATTCCTGTCCTCAAAACAATTATTGATGCAATTTATATATAATTTATATAAGTCCCAATACAAAATAGAAACCCCTTTAACTAGGGATCATTCAATACTGTACTTTTTGTGTATAAATGATATGTAACAGAAGACTAAAGCAAGTCAAATATTAAAAATCAATGCTTATAATCTAGAAACTTAGCTATATATAAAAAAAACTTCAGCAGCAATATGTTTTAATTCAGTGGACACAGGAATGTTTATCATTAAATACCCACTTAAATAGCTTAAATTTGGATGTCTCATGATTCTAAACATTAACACTGGTTAACAAAATATGTAATATTTGAATATTTTAAAAGGTAAACATAGAAAACCAAATTATAACAAGGTGTGATTAGACAAAGAAGAAAATGGCTATTTTTTTCATTCATCTATAAAACAAATTTATGAGATCGTAAAGAACAATTTAACAACCTAAGGAAGGTTCAAAGAGGGAAGCAAGAGCCTGAGAGAAAATGGATTTGTCAATGATTTTAGTCATTCAGGCTTGGTGGGGAAAAAGCAAAAGATGCAGCTTCATGTTGCAATACGAAATAGGAAGCATAAAATCCAGTAGTCTGTATGTGGACTCCTATTTATATATTTAAACCCTGTTTCAATTCACAGATTATGCTGATCCTTCCACATGTAAACAGCCCATAATGATGGCCAGGCCTTTAGGAAAGAAAACACACACCACACAGCAAGGTCAGGAAGCTACCAAGCACCGCAGGACAACAGACCAAAACAGAATGGTTTCAGATGCTTCTATTGTTTATATACTTAATTTGAAGATGGTATTCCCTGGGGAGGAAGAGGGAGGTATAAATATTTCAAGAAACATGGAACACTGTATCTAATAAAATATACGCTTTTCATACAAATACAGTATTTCAGGCATGTATCTACATCAACCAATCGTAGTATTAACAGTCATTCATTCATTTCTTGTTAACTCAGAAGTCATGCCAAAATAAGCCTTAGTCCCAAACCTTTTTATTTCTAACTATGAATTCAGTACAGAGAATCTACATTTCTTTAACTTGTTTTGATGATACAATCAGGCTTGCAAAAAATATAAATATCCTTTTTACTAGAAAGAGATTAAGCAACAGAGAAGCAAAAGGGGAAGAGGTATTCATTTATTATTTCCTGGGTAAAATTTTGAAAATGAGGAGCAATGACATTGCTTGGTATTGAACCACCTTAAAAAATTACAGCACAAAATAAGCAATGGTGGAAATTTACCCAAGTAGCAGACTAGCACATTTTAAACACACAAGCTAGAGCCGCCTCTGGCCACATGTTTTTTTGAGTTCAGTCTCTTAAAGAGACAGTGTCCTTAGACTCCTACTTCCAGGGAGCTCATTTCTAAAACGTATGGTTACCATGCATTCTCTCTTGCATTTCTTTATATTCATACCAAGGCAACAAGTGTTCTGTTTTATTTCACTGGGAAGTCAAATTAGTTGATCTGAATCTACAAATGACTACAGGACAGGCAGCCATGAAATAACAGAGGGGGCTACTTACTATGGCTAGGGGTGCCTAAAACAAGAGAGCCTACACACTTTTTTCTTATCGTTTTACTTTCTTTTTTGAACCTCACAATGACCACCGTTTCTTCATTCATCTTTTTCCACCCATTAACAAGGCACAGGCGACAGAGCACTTTGTAACCGGTAACACCGGAAGCAACACGAGAACGAGAACGCAATTTTGCTGACGAATGAAGGAGGGGGAAATGCTAATAAAGTCAACCCGAATCCGAACAGCAAAATTTCAAAGATTTCATGTTCTCTTTAGAAAGATATCCGGGAAGGGGCCCGCACACATACCCTAACGACTGAATTACCTCGTGATTCTGAGGAAGATTTCTCTCTCCAGGGACCCAGGGGCACGTTATTGTAGGTCTACTGACATGACCACTGCCCAGCTCCTCCACGGGGTAAAGGGTTGGGGGTGGGGGGAGTTCGGCTTACTTGGTGTACAAATACATCGACTGGAATATCCAAGGGACTTCCCTCTCGGCTTATCATGGAGATGAATCCAAATCCCATGCGCACATTGAACCACTTGCAGTGGCCGGTTCCATGCAAAACCGGAGAGTCCTCCTCGGCAGGCTCCGGCAGCTTCCCGGGCTCCTCGCCACCACCTTTGCTCGCCCCGCCTGAGATGGAACCGGACACAAGAGTCAGTCTGTACACCCTGCAACGCTCCTCGAAAGATTTGTTTAAAAATTGCTGGGGGGGGGGGAGAGGTGGTAGAGAAAAACGTATGTAGATTCCTTATTTTCTTCTATGGTGAACATTAAAAATAAAAAGGGTTCAAAGGAAAGTGGGGGAGGGGAAAGCCACACTGTTCTAGGGATCAAATCAACTTTCACGTCTCTGCACCTACGTGTACTTTCTCATTTAACTGTTTTCCAGCCACATATTACAGTACAGCGTGCGATACTTTCTTGCGTAGGGCTGATTGAATACGGATCCCATTTACAAAGAAATGTTCAGGGAAACCATTCCCTCCGGCGGGCACCAGGGGGGAAGAGGAATCCTGAGGATGGTTGGAACTGCTAGTTAAAGCACTGGCGGCTGCCGCGAAGCCAGGGTTATTTGCAACGCGCCTTCCCTCCCCCCATAACTTTCCATTAAAGTTGGGGTGGGATGGGGGAGGGGGCAGGTGTATAAAAGTTTCCTTGGGCTCACTAACTAAAACTGCGCTTCATCACACTCACACAATTCAAACAATAGCCCCCTGAAAGCTTTTCAAGTTGTGAATCGGTGTGGGCGGTACAAAACATTTTTGGAGATCTATAACAATAGGTTTGCAGAAAGCCCCATTGCGCGATGGGGGGTGGGGAGGTAGTACCCAGTATTGGGGTAAAGGAGGAAGGGGGGACGGTCAAAGAAGGGTAGGAGAGGGGGAGGGAGGAGAGAAAAAAGAAGAAAGAAAATCACAGTAAAACAATAGAAAAGAAAATTAACCTTCGGCCATGTTGCCCCACGGGCCCTCAGCTCCAAACTCGTGAGATGAAAACTTTCCCTTTGGAACGGAGTGATCTTCTGCATCAATCTAACATCTTGATTTTGTGTGATCACAAATTTAGCTCGCATGGTCTAATGTGCTTTCCTTCTTTTGATTTTTTTCTCTTCTCTCTCCAGTTTCTGGCCCCCTGAGCACACGTGACTTTGTCAATTACATGCTTTCTTGCTACTAATTTCACCTCGGATCCTTAAGGGGCTGGCAAGAGGAAGAGATAACCAATCGCCATTTCATCTATGCTGACATCAAAATAATTTATGAATGAACACGAAAAACTCAAACATGTTATCTTAAAGACAATTTGGGACGCTTCTTTAGGATAAATCAGAATGCTGATTTCGTGCTTTACTTAAACACAATGGAGAGTCCTTGTGAATCGTAGATTTAGAAAAAAATGGCAGAGTCATGTATGTACACACGCGTGCCCTACACACAAGCCTGTCTAAAAATTGTGGCGGGGGGGCAGGCATTTAAATAAAGCAACCGATGTTATGCTTTCCCCCAAGAATTCAGTTACGCCATGGTAGGAATCCTGCTTAGAACACTAATTTCATATTTAAATCAATTCTTAGAGGAAAACACGTAATTCATAAAAGATTTAATTAAACCTAATTACATCCCCATGAAACTTCAGATGATGGTAATACACACCTACAAAAAGGCAAAAGCGAATAATTACCTGATTGTGCCCTGGAATTTTTTTCAAATTTGAAATAAAATCCTGCCAGATAATTGGGCTATCACCTTCATGGAGTCAAACTGTATTTAGGTTTATCATTCTGGAACATTTTAGAGCGTGTTGGTGAGGAATTGTACTTCACAGGTTCCTCCGCCATCTCTTTCCGGGGGAGGAGATGTGATTAATGACTTCCTAAATAACAGCCCAGTTTTCCAGTCTAACGCAGTGAACCTCAATCAGTGGCGATTGTTCCCCAAGAGCAAGACAGCATAGGCAGGAGGGGGAGGGGAGCGCAGGCAGGGGAGGTGAAGAGGAGCTGCCAGGAGAGACCGTGGTGGAGACGGAGAAAAGTAGGGGGGGGGACAAGTGGGAGAAAAAAGGTAAATTAACATCACATGGACTCGGACCCTGACGTTTTAAAAAGCCACTACGAGTGGGCAGAAGAGTCGAATAAACGAACATTTAATAACGGATCAGGCTCCCACCGCCCCTTCCCCGACTGGCCCCCAGTTTCAAAATGTAGCCTTTACCTTGCAAATGGGTGTAAAGGGTCGATTACTAGATGCTGACAATATTACTGCCTTTATCGAATACTACAATAAATATCACAGACCAAACTAGAGATATACATTTCTTTAAAAATATAGAATATAACCCACTTTAAAACCTTAAAGCGCACCATCAGTCTTTGCCCACCCCACCCCCATTTTCTTAAACAAGCAGTTTAGGGAAAAAACGAACTGTTGAGATACCACTTCCCTTCGGCAAAGCTACTGAGCTGACCCTCCCCCACCATGCCCGCAAACCCCCTCACTGCTCTCCAAACACGTCCACACTCGAACACTGCTTCACACAAACTAAAATAGGGACGTGAATCGAAAAGCGACCGAAAAACCCACATACCCCTACTTATACCCCAGTCCCATAGTCAAAAACTGAATATACATTTAAACTAATTGCTTCAGATCGGAAAGAAATGAACGTATATAAAAATTGAAGTTATTTTCAGCTATTTGTGATAAAAGGCATTAATCAAAACTGATCAATTTGGAAAGATTTTTCGTCTTTCATTTCTTTTGTTCCTTGTCTGGAAAGAGGGCAAGCTTTCTCACTTTATTTTTATGGGAAGTAACCATGTGCCAGCTGTTAGGGAAACAAGTAAAAGTGTGAAAATCCAGTGATTTTGCAGATGTTAGAAAAGCTTGAATACTGAAAAAATAATTCACAAACAAAATATTTACTAGGCATTACTTTAACAGTAGAAATTGATTATGACTATTACCTTGGTTACATTGACTTACAAGAAAGTAACTTTAATGAAGGCATTACAGGCTAAACATGCCACATAATATGAAACGAAAAGTAATTTATTTTTAAAATATATTTCTAAAAATTTATTTTAAAAATCAACATTTGGTATCAGAGAAAAAATCTGAAAAAGTATTCATGTAAATCGAGTTTAAGTGTTATTTACATAACAGTAATTATAAACCGCACAGGCCAGTGCATGTTAGTTTTGTTAAACATTTATATAGTAAACAATTTATCTGTAAGTTTATTTTTAGTTAGAAAACAGTATGATCACTGTAAAACCAGAAACAAGATATATAGGTAGATTCTGAATCCTTGTTTATTGGTAAAGTTGATGAAATTTAAACCTATCAATATGTGGATGAAATGTGTGAAATACCATAACTTAACTGCGTTGGATGGTATGGTTATGAGATTCACAGTCTTGCCTGATTGGGGGCCTCCAGTATTAGTGGAATTAAGGTAAGGTTCACTGGACTGGTCACTGGTGTCAGAGGTTATCGACTCGTTCATTTCCTGAGAGGGACATCAGCCTTTCAAGTTGTGGAGAAGGCTTTTTCCAACTGTGAACCCTGAGAAATCTTCTAAAATTCATTCACAAAGAATTTAAGACAAATGCATTTACATACCTTAGTAGGGGGAAGGGTAAAAGAGGGGAAGAGAACAGGCGAGGTGAGAGTGGAGAGAGGACTAGGAAGGAGAGAAGGAAGCTGGAAAGGGAGAGAAGGAAGGAGACCCAGGAAAGCAGAAGATAATCACTCACCGATTTAAGGGTATGGCACTGTCTTTTCAATAGATCATCTTTTCTGCGATTTACCCCCAATTTTTTGAGCTTAAGATCTCTTTATAAACTGGCCAAAAGCTCTAAAGCTGTAGTGCTTCTTTCACATAAAATCATCCTATGAGTCTCCTAGAATGCTTTCCAATTTGTCACTTGCCTCAAGTCTTCTGGTTTTAATTTTTTTCTCATTTCCTCCTTGTTTTTAGTGCCAGACCTGTGTTTGACTCAAAACGCATGTTTTATTCCTGAGAAAGCCAAATGTTTTATAGCTTGATCTATCATAGTTTTTTCAAAATGTCTTTAAAATGAGTCAAGTAGCTACAAAAAATCAAATCGTCAACGCACTGGGGGTAAATCCAGGAAGTGACCTATCATGTCTGTAGGTTGTCACAATCTTACGTTTCCCCATTTAAAAAAGACAAGGTGCCCGTTTTCTCGGCTGTTTTTCTTCAACAGTACAATGCAAGGAGTTGAAAGAAGTGCCAGAGCCCGCCGTGGTTGTTCCCAACTATGAGCAATAAGTGACCTCTATTGAAACAGAAACACTGCTTCGGTTCTTCTTAAACCTGGAGAAGGTGCTGTGGTGGAGACGCCAGCGACTCCACCCGTCCTCTCCTCCCCACAAATGAGACGCGGTCTGCAGTCCCGCACCCCAAGCCTCTGCCACCCCGCGCACTGCACACAGCGAGCGGGTGGCAGTTTCTCCACCACGATTGCAGCTTCCCCCCACAGTGGCTGCAACTGGCCCCCCAAGGTTACAGCTCCTCTCAAGCTAGCCGCTCACCCTCGGGGGGTTCAGCTCCCTCAGGTTGCAACTCACTCCCATGGTGCCACTCCCCAGGGATTACTGCTTCCTTGAAGTCGCAACTCACCCCAGTGTTTACAGCTCCCCCGTGGTACCCGCTCGCCCCCATGTTTACAGCTCCCCCATGGCACCCGCTCACCCTAAGGTTACAACTCGCCCACATGGTTGCATGGTTGCAGCCGCCTGTCTCCCCGACCCCCTCCCCCGGGTCGCAGCCTCCCTTGCATGGTTGCAGCTTGCCACTGCTTGCCCGGGGTTGGAGCCGCCCCCCAAATGGTAGGTTACAGCTTGCCCCAAAGGTAGCAGCTCGGTCCCAGGGAGGATACAACTGTTCACCAGGGTTTCAGCGCCCCCCTCCCTTGCCCTCCGGGGGTTTCAGCTCCCGCAGGGTAAACCCGGTAGACACGCCTGGGGATGTAACCCGCCCCAGGTTCCAGCTTCCCCCTCCCCCGTAGCCCGCTGTCCCCTGGGGGTTCAGCTCCCCCCCACGTCTGCAGCTCCCCCATAGGGCTGCAGCTCCTCCCCCTCCCTGCCGCCCCCCTTGCTGCTCGCCCCAGGGTCGCCGAGACCCAA
Organism: Carlito syrichta; assembly: GCF_000164805.1. NCBI lineage: Eukaryota > Metazoa > Chordata > Mammalia > Primates > Tarsiidae > Carlito > Carlito syrichta. Next base: position 1,608,630 of record NW_007253372.1, on the reverse strand, counting down.
GCCAGCAGCAGATCTGCCGTCCCCTCCACCTCCCGCCTCTGCAACTTCCTCTCACCTTTATCTCTCCAGTCACTTTTCCCTTTATTCCTCTAGCAGTGGAGCTCAGCAAAGAAGGCTGGTGTTTTCTCACTAATTAAGGGACTTTTACATTTGTCATCTTGTCCCCAAGAACACCAAACCCTTACATTTGCCACTACAGCAAAACCACTACGCACAATGCACTGTTTTTACTGAATTTCCAGACATGTGTCCTTTACAATTTGATCCCTTTATCTACGAGGGGTAGAAACTCCTAACTCTAAGATAAGGTCAGAGAAAAGGGGGATTGGGACCCCGGCCCCACCAGGCAGTGCCTAGCAGGGAGCCGTCTCCTAACCCTGGCGCGTCCTTTCGGGAAGCCACGATGGCAAACGTCGCCTGAGCCTGTGGAGGAGGAAAAAAGCTGTCGGCGGGAAGGGGTCAGGCGTGCGGCCCGGCGGTTTCGGAACCCCCTGTCCCTCGCGGATGCTGCCCGCCTGGAAGCCACCGACCCGCACGTCGGGCAAGCGCTTCCCGGTTCCTCCCACCGCGCTCCAGTACGGCTACTTGGCAGAAACTTTCCTGTCACTCTTACAACATGGAGTCAATCAAAGGAGGACCCGACTGGGTGCGCTGGGCATAGAAGCACTTCAGAATAGGGGGGTGCTTTGTTTTTGATTACAAAAAGCAAAATTCCGTTCTCATTTAATTTCCTTATCTGGAGGCAAAATGCTCTGGCTTAATTGTCCCCATTTTAAAATTTTTACGCAGCAGGAAAAAAAAATCTCTTAAAACTTCCCTTGAGTATCTTAACACATTTCCCCCAGAATAATTAAGTAAAATTGTGGAAATGTGGAAACGGATTGGTACAAATTTTAAATTTTCCAGACAAATTGCCTTTATATTTGAAAACACAAGCATCTGCAAAAGCTTCCTCCTTTTTGGCCAGTTATGTTTCGCAAAATAGTTAGAACAAAATTAATTCAGAAAAGGTTTATTACAGGAAGACTACCTTTTTGTAGAAAGTATTTTTTATTAGTTTTTTTATTGATACATAATAGTTGTGGAAGTTATCTTTAAAAAAAACTGGACTAGCAAAAATTCCTATTATATTAGTATACTTCCTCAAAAAGAAGGAAAAATAAAAACATTATTACTCCTACCAAATATTTTCCAAACCGTGCTCAACAAGCACTTTCTTAAATGATTTTAATGAAAATAGTAACAGGTTAGAAACATCATTTGGTGATAAGTCTTACATTACTTTGCCCAGAATGGCACAAAAGGAAGTTTCATGTGTTATTTGAAAAATGAAAGTCAGTATTTTTCAATTGTACTACTTGATCATGAATGTTTCATAATTCAAATATCTTTTTGCAGTAAATATTCTGAATCTATGGAAAAAACAGTAAATAACGTAATCATACTGTTCTTTCTCCTTCCCCCAAACCAATGAATAAAAACTTTATTCTTTAAAACTTAATCTTATCAAAAAATAATCCACTGAAATAAGAATGTGGACTGTCTCCCAAGTGTCTATTTCAAATCTACCCTTTGGGCTTACTTAGGGGGAGACAAAAGGTATATCAAAAATGGGAAGAAATAAAACAGTGATGGAGTAAAAGATGAGACAAGTAAAAAGAAATCTTCAGGCTTTAAAGATACCTGTGTTGGAAGCAAATATGTGGAGAAAAAACCATCCAGATAGAAACTAGAGGCCAGAGTTCTGGTACCATTTGCAAACTTGTAACCTTGGGCTAATCACTAAGCTCTGTGCCTCAGTTTCCTCATCTGCAAAGTGAGGAGATTGGACAAGGTGATGTTTAAAGTCTTTCAGCTTAAATGTAAATCTCTAGAAATAACCATTTTTTGGTGTAAGTGGTACATCTTCCCTCCTACCCTCTTTTTAATCACAAGGAAACACAGACATGAAACTTTATTGCAGTCACTTAACACACTGGTGTTAACATTATTTCCCAACAGAAAAGAGAAAGGTCTCTGGACTGCCTCCAATTTGTCCCCAGAAGAAAGCACAATCAATAATAAGATGGGGAAATAATAATAAATAAATAAAAAGAAAAAATAATAAGAGGAAACTAGTTGATATATTAAAATATTGTAGCAACTTTTGAAAATCTTTTTCATGATACTACTCATCCGAGCATCCTCTCCATGTCAAAGGATTCACTCTAGGAAAAAGGTAGTGTTTCTCAAATGGCAATACCTATCATGGTTGTCTCATTAAACTTTCTGATCCTTAGTGCTTTCTTCTTGCTACCCACAATCCTATATTTGTAAGTTTAATAACAGAATAACCTCATTTTACTAATTATTAATACTCATAAACGTTGTCATATCACAACTCTCATGTGTGTCTTCACAGTAATACTAATCAACCTAGAGTAATACATAATCATTGAATAAAACTGTTACTGGAAAAGATAGTGTTATAACTTTTATGTTAATTTCAGTACCATAAGAAAGTCTTTTTTTTTTTTGAGTTGGAGTCTCACTGTCTCCCA
>NW_007253372.1:1595293-1606070 GCF_000164805.1 Carlito syrichta | reverse complement strand
ACGCCCAGCTAATTTTTTGATTTATTGTAGAGATGAGGTCTCGCCAAGTTGCCCGGGCGGTCTCGAACCCGCGGGCTCAAGCAATTCACTCACCTCAGCCTCCCAAGGCGCGGGATTACAGGCTGAGCTACCGAGTCCAGCTCATAAGAAAGTATTTATATGTCAGCAGTCTAAGCTGAAAATGTTAAAAGTTCAAATGACTCTGTTTTGCTGTATGATAATGAGGAGACAATTCTGATATATGTTTATGAAAAGCAATGAAAACAGAACTTCCTGGATTAGGGAAATCCCCTCAAAATGTCCAATATACTATGTTGTGCTATTTATGTTATGGTAAATTATTTGAAAACAACACTATATCTATTTTTAATTTAATTCAGCATATATTTGTGAGTGCCTATTTTACTTTGGGAGTTACAAAAATGAACAAGCCACGAATATTTTTCATTCGTCTCCATAAGCATTTAAATAACCATTATCTATCTTGCTTGAGTTATAGAAAAGGGTATCACAAAATACAATACTACTAAAATCAGGGGGAAAGGAGTTAATGAGATGTCATATACGGGGAATTCACAGAAAATACCAGTTTCATAGATGGAGTGATCAGGATGGAGTACAATAAGACTTTGCCAAAGCAGAAACTCAGGATAGAGAACTCCTGAGAGTTGTCAAGTTTTCATATGCTGTTAGTGATCTTTTTAAACAATACTTAAGAAAAATAATTAATAATAATAGCAATAATAAAAAGAACTACTAACCTGGGGCTGATGAAACCTGGTTGAATGACCTCATCGTCTTCTGAAGAACCTAAAATCAGAGAGCTCAAGTGAGTACTACATTAATTGCCTATTAAATTGCCTCTTCTTCATCTTAATGGCTCATTAGAAAGCAATAAAATGCCCAGGTTTTGACTCTGTGAAGAGACCTGTAAACGTTTTTTAAAGTTTAGGACTCACCTAGCACAAGCAGATTACCTAGATAACCGATTGGCATCAATTTGCCTTTTAGTCCTACTAAAGGACACCAGTTTAAGAACATTTAAAACACTTAAGACCATTAAGATGTAGTCAAAAGATCCCGATAAGATGTAGTCAAAAGATCCCGATTTCATGAACAATACAACTTCAAATTTTAATACTTAATTTTACATTGCAATTTAAGAATCTCGGTATTTTTCTTTCTTCTTTTTTGGGAGTTGGAGTCTTACCCTGTCGCCCAGACTGGAGAGCAGTGGCACGCTCCCGGACGCCGCAGCCTCGATCTGCTGGGCTCCGGGGATCCTTCCGCCTCCGCCTTCCAAGTAGCCGGAACTACAGGCGCGCGCAACCACGCCCGGCTAGTTTTTGATTTATTGTAGAGGCGGGGTCTCGCCAACTTGCCTGGGTGTGTCTCGAACCCGCGGGCTCAGGCAATTCACTCGGCCTCCCAAAGTTCTGGGATTACAGGCTGAGCCACCGAACCCGGCCAAGAATCTCGGTATTTTTCAACAACAATTATAATCTACCTAGCCTAGAAGATTTTTTTTTTTTTTTTTTTTGAGTTGGAGTCTCACTCTGTCGTCCAGACTGGAGTGCAGTGGCTGCTCCCGGCCACCGCAGCCTCGACCTGCTGGGCTCCGGCGATCCTTCCGCCTCAGCCTTCCGAGTAGCTGGAACTACCGGCGTGCGCTACTATGCCTGGCTCATTTTTTGATACTGTAGAGATGAGGTCTCGCCAAGTTGCCCAGACGGGTCTCGAACCCGCGGGCTCAGGCAATCCACTCACCTCCGCCTCCCAAAGCGCGGGATTACAAATTGAGCCACCGAGCCCAGCTGATTATATTTCTTGAACTTACTTGACTATTCTCTTCAGATATATTTTAGAAGTCATGAGACTCTTGTTATGGTCCCATGTACCGTTAATACTGGGTCTCTCTGTTACATTCAAATGAATGAAAAAGTACTTTAAACCGGGCTGGTGGCTCAGCCTATAATCCTGCGCTTTGGGAGGCTGAGGTGAGTGGATTGCCTGAGCCCGCGGGTTCAAGACCCGCCTGGGCAACTTGGCGAGATCTCATCTCTACAATAAATCAAAAAATGAGCCGGGCGTGGTACCGCGCCCGTAGTTCCAGCTACCTGGGAGGCTGAGGCGGAAGGACCGCCGAGCCCAGCAGGTCGAGTGCGGTGGCCGGGAGCGGCCTCTGCACTCCAGTCTGAGAGAAAGAGTGAGACCCCAACTCAAAAAAAAAAAAAGAAAAAGTACTTTAATAATAAGTATAATTAAAGATATTTAATATGCATTCACCCAGATTTTAAAAAGCAAGACAGCTCTCATTTTTAAAATATGAGTATCAATATTTCTACTATCTACTGGTAGATGTCACAACACAGTGAACTTGCAATAAAGGGACCACACAGAAATGAAAGATAGCAATTAGAAGAGAAACTCCTGATGGCCACTGAATCATTGTTTATCCTTGGGTCAGAGTTAAGGTTTGGAAAACAGACTTGTGTGAACATGCATCCACTCACCTGCTACCACCCAGAGTGTCTTTCTTTTTTTAGCTAAGTTTTGCACACTATACCAATATATCAACTCACAAAAAATAAACTATGATGCATAAATTTTTTAAGTTGCTATCTAATTTTCTTCTCAAAAGGAAAGTTTTCCAAGAGCAGAGTTCTACTGAATGCTGACCCAAGATTCTTCTTACAAATGATGACAATCCCAGAGTACAATTTGAAAAGAATAGAGGAAGATTGTGAACAAAAGGCATGTGAACCTCTGTACATTAAATCCTTCAGTTATCCTGTTTACAACCAAGACTCAAGATAATGACAGACCCAACTTTAAGAAAATTCAATAGTAAAACTTATTGAAATGGAGTTTTCCTTTACATTGAGCCTATATCATGTTTTATTTTGTACATTTGGTTTAGGTGTGGATGCATTTATTTATTATACATAAATATTTCAGTACAACCTAGATTACGACTTTCTATTCTAATAACCCACAGTCTATGCTTAATCCTGTCTGCTTATATTTACAGAAGAATTCAAACCAATGTGTTTTTAAAATGTATAAACACAATAGATAGGGTTGTAAAAAATATTTTCCAATAATTTGGATAAGTTATTATTATAAGTGATAGGTTTAATAAGGTCAAAATCAGATAACAGAAAAAAGGAACTAAATAATGCTAATTAAGTCAAGAGCTCTAACTATAAGCTTTTGGGATTAAAAAAAAAAAAAAGCTAGTCAATTTAATAATAATGAAGATTTTTCACCATCCAAACTTGCATATGATGTGTTTGGTTATTAATCGTTTTAAAATTAATATCCCTTTCAAAGGAAAAGCAAGATATAACTATTTCATAAATAATATATTTCACCGATGTTAAGTAATAGTTTAAAATTTTTCAGAAACAAAAGATTTGGTAAAGAAAATAGCATTAATTTAAATATGGATATTATAATTATCCATCCAACACTTACTAAACAACTATTAGGAATGACATAGGTAAATGTTATGTAAATATTTACAATTTTAAGGTTAATATTATTATACTCAGTGACTATTTTTTAAAATAAAATAATGAGCTAGAAGTTATTTAAATACATGAATACTTCAAAAAATAGTTACTCATACTTTATATGTGAGTACTGTTATTTCCTAATTTTTGGTAAAAATATGTTATAGAACAGAGTTCATCAAGTTTTCTTAGAAAACAAAAATCTAATTAAATCTGAAATATACTTCTGTTTCTTTACTTGAATGATCCCGGTTCATCATTTAGATCTGTACTTAGAGCTCTTTTTCATCCAGTTCCATATTAAATACAATGTCTCACCACGTAATACTATATTGTCATCTACTGTAATAGCCCATGAAAAAATGTTCTCTCCCAACTTGACTCCATTATGCTCTGTGGTGCCACAGACTATGTACATTTAGCTCATTATTGTAACTCTGGCATTATTTTGTGTTTATTATATTTTTTGAATGAATTAAGGACTTAATATATTTCTGTACCTGGGTAGACTATTTCTAGGATGGATTTTGTGGGGGAAAAAATGGACTTGCATATAAAACTTGTTTTAAAACAATATTTTAATAAAAAAAGAATTTGATAAGCAATTAATCTGACTTACAAATATGAAATATGAAGCTATAAAATAATTCCAATTATTTTAAATATGTGGAGTTATTGCTATAGAACTGCCTAACTTATAAACATCATTCATTACAAACACTCTTAGATTTCATATTTTCTTCTGTTAAAATGTATAACGGTATTCATCTCAAGTTCATTGTTAAAATCCACTATTATAACTAAATGTAAAGGAAAATGATTGCTACTATGAATTATGTACTGTAATTCATTCAAACCAGCCAAGCTGTTAAGCCCAGATAATTGAGTAATGAATAAAAATAAAATACTACTACATAATGTATTACTCAGAACTTTATTTCAATTCACATTCTGTTAACTCTACTTCTAATATTAAGAAATGCAAGCCGGGCTCGGTGGCTCAGCCTGTAATCCCGCGCTTTGGGAGGCCGAGGTGAGTGAATTGCCAGAGCCCGCGGGTTTGAGACCCGCCTGGGCAACTTGGCGAGACCTCACCTCTACAATAAATCCAAAAAAAATGAGCCAGGCGTGGTAGCGCGCGCCTGTAGTTCCAGCTACCCGGAAGTCTGAGGCGGAAGGATCGCCGGAGCCCAGCGGGTCGAGGCTGCGGGGGCCGGGAGCAGCCACTGCGCTCCGGTCTGGGCGACAGAGTGAGACTCCAACTCGAAAAAAAAAAAGAAGAAATGCAGGTCACTTTAAGTTGACAAAAATAATTGAACAATCATGCATGATATTCACCATAATTCAAGAAAAAGTATTTCATAACTTACTCTCATCACAATTTTTCAACATTAAAAAAAATCTAAGATAAATTTTGGTTTCTGCTATAATCAGCATTTTCTAAAATAACATATGTGTAAAATATATTATAACACTATATATTCACTTATGGTTTAAACAAAACCTAGTCTATTTACAGTGTACCTCAACTGTCCCTCAACTAAATATATTATTTGGAAAGTGAAGTGGCAACTATGTGATTTTTCTTTCATAGAAAAATAGCCAGGGAAATAGGTTTTTATTTTTATTATTTTATTTTATTTATTTGAGTTGGAGTCTCACTCTGTCACCCAGACTGGAATTCAGTGGCCGCTCCCGGCCACCGCAGCCTCGACCTGCTGGGCTCCGGCGATCCTTCCGCCTCAGCCTTCCGAGTAGCCGGAATTACAGGCATGCGCTACCACGCCCGGCTGGTTTTTGATTTATTGTAGAGATGCGGTCTGGCCAACTTGCCCGAGTGGGTCTCGAACCCGCGGGGTTAGGCAATTCACTTACCTCACCCTCCCAAAGCACGGGATCACAGGTTGAGCCACCGAGCCCGGCCGGAAACAGCTTCTAAATAACACTACTTAAGTTCAAATAGCAAACGTATTATACAAACACTATATTAAAAGCTAAAGCACAAAACTCATAATATTGACTATAACTTAAAACATAACATATACTCATTATCAAATACAATATTAAATATGGACGTTCAATACAGAAGTGAATGTGGGAACTTCATGAAATCTTCCTCTAAAGGAAGATTTAATATGTATTAAAAACCCTTTACTATAATTATTTTTTGCAATTTAGCCAATAGACTAAATTCAAATGCTGCCCAAGCAAAATCAGGACAAATTATTTTGTGATTTAACCAAACATCCTACTGTAATTTCAGACAACTGAAAATGTTGCCGATGCTGTATCCTCAATCATACACAGGTACAGAAAATTTAAAGAAAATAATCTATGAAAGTAAGACAAAGTTATATGTGACTTTATACAGTTTAAATATCTTTTGTTTGTTTGTTTTTTGAGTTGGAGTCTCACTGTCGCCCAGACTGAAGTGCACTGGCCGCTCCCGGCCACCGCAGCCTCGACCTGCTGGGCTCCGGCGATCCGCCTCAGCCTTCCCAGTAGCCGGAATTACAAGCATGCGCTACCACGCCCGGCTGATTGTTTGATTTATTGTAGAGATGAGGTTTCGCCAAGTTGCCCGGGCGGGTCTCTACCTCGCGGGCTTCGAGGTATGCTTTGAAAATTATTTTGAGAAATGCTCTGAAAATTATTTTGAGAGAATGGAAAATCTCATATTACATTAGGAAAAAACATTTCAAAATTGCATTTTTTATGTTTATAAAGTATATGATTTAATTTATAGTATACCATATGAAACACTTAACCTTAATTTAGTGGGTACTATTTGTAATATCACTGAATCAAAGATAAATTTAACTTGCTCAATCATTTTACAAACTGAAATTTTCTTGGTTTCACGTGAGTAGCTCTATCATTCTCTTCAAATTCTGTAATAAAAAAGAATTTACTCTAGAAAATAATAATCTTTAATGAATCATAATTTAAGCTAAATGGCATACCATCAAGAATATTTAAAGGCAGTGATTGTGGCACAACTGTTAATTGGTAAACACGAGTCTTTAACTTAAATGTAAGAGTTATAACACAGTGGAGCCATAACATCTTTGGTTGTGCTAGTGTAAATAGGTTGTGTTTTCCACCATAGGAAACAATAGTTTTATGTAGTAAAGCTTACAGTTCAGTCATTGCGTAGGTCATATTAAAGAGAAGAAAAACAAAAGAAAGCAATGGCAATTGTAGATTTAAAAAAGAATCAAAATACTGGCAAAATTCCTGTCTTAAAAAGTTGATCACATATATTTTGAAGGCCCCAATAACCTTAAGATAAAAACTTTAAAGTAGTTTTTTGACAGAGTAAGCAAAAATGATTTCAAATAAAACCAAACACTTCTATTTAATTACAATACTAAGAAGAAAGGTTTATTTGACATACATTTTAAGTTTTAATGTACAACACTGTTAATAGGTAAAAATTTATAGTATCACCAAAGATTAACAACTAAATGAAAACTTTTAATGCATTTTAATTATTTTCAATAAATACTTTAACGTAATAAAAAGATGTTTGATAGGTTGGTTGCTCATCTTTACATCACTGGGAGTGGCCTACTGATTTAATAAATGTAATATTAAATTAAAAAATAGAATTTTAACTAGCAGAGAGTAAACCAACAGACTAATGCAAAAAGATAACACAATTTACAGATTTCTTTCCAAAATGTCAGATCTACAATTTGTCTATTTTTAACCTATACAGTCTATTAATAGGATATTTTCGTTGAAATATTTTTGTAGAGTCTGAACAAATGTTGCATAAAAAATCATTTGAAAAACAAAAAAGTAGCATTTCAGCTCTTGCCTTCCCAAATGTCTGTAAAAGAAATACTGATTTAAAAATACCCAGAAAAATTTAATCATGCTTTTCCACCATTAGAACTGACCATTCAACACTAAGTCCTTTTTTCCATATAATTAAGCTTTTGTTCAGCTAGGAAAAAACTAGAAACTGATTGCTTGAAAATGAGCTGCATGCCCTTTGTCCTGATTTGTCACCTTTGACCCTTAATTTGATGATCCTGCATATCAACCCATTCTATTTTTAGAAGAATCATGTCAAAGTTTTGTGCTTAAAATAGTATTTTTCACTGAAATACTAAATGTATTACAACATTCTTTTTCAGGTAATTTCTAACAATGGTTTCATACCAGTACTCATTTCTCACAATACAGACCACAAAAATACTGTAAACAGTGAAAGCCTGGTGTCTGTCTTATTTCAAACAATAGAAAATTTCCAAAAATACCATGTCAAAATTTTAATTTCAAATTTTATATTTTTCTCCTTATTTAGAAAATTGCTTATGTTATTGTTGGTAAGTGGAATTTACCTCATGAATAATTTCTAATCTAAGTTTGATAATCACATGGTTTGATGCTGGTTTTGATAGTGCCAGAATACAAACCTGAGTCAAAAATTGCAAATATCAAGTTCATACACAACCTTAAAGCAGTGTCAACTAAAATTGTACAATTTTTGAGTTAACTCATTAGTTGCTTAAACTGGCTTTAAAATCTTTTTATCATCTGTAAGTGGTAGCTTTCAAAGAAAGAGAAAGCCACTACATTGATACTATTGATTTTACTGACATTATTCAAAATCAATGTAATACAGTAAATATATACTTCAAGGACAACATTTCTTTATTACAGTTTCTGGATGATTCCAATTCAACTAGGTAAAAAGCAAAAAATAAAAATATTCATGAAATATACATGCATATATTTCCTACAGTCAATGATGCTACTTCAACCCCTACACAATTTCTGTGTACTGTACAGTTTTCAGTCAGATTTGGCAATGACCAATATGGCTGTCTTGATTCAGCACTATGGCCAGCGACTTCATCCAGCATAATTGTGCCAGAGAAATCCAATCCAATACATGTACATGTACACAGGCACATGATGGGGAAGTTTCACAAAACAATGCTATTTTATATTTCATATATTCTGGGACATATTCATATAAATCCATCTTAAATATCTGAGTACAAATAATTTTCATTGTTCTGCTCGACAAGCTAGAAATTTTTTATCTTGTGGTTCATCAAACACAGTACTTGTTTGTAAAGTATATATGTGTTTGTAAATAAAATGCTCCCTTTAAAAGACAGGAAACTCAGGAACAGATTTGTAAGCATTTAAAAAGAAAACTTTGAGCATCTGAGAATTTTAAAAGAAAATTAAATTCTACTAAACAAAGTAAGAAAACACTTTACCTAACCAAAAATCTGTAATGTCTCATAATCAATAATGTAATTACCTCTAAATTGACTCATCTCTATATCCTCACATTTCATTTTTTTAATCAACTCAACTATGAATCAAGACCAATGTTTATAGATCATTTCCTGACCTCAGCTTGCTAATAAACTCCCCAAATCTGGTAGCTGTAGCTGTGCCTAGTACTTCAATTATTGTTAAAGAGATATCAGCCCCCATACCTGAAGACTGCTATTCATGTATGTTTTATTTAATAACTTATTTTTTCCTGTAAATTATAACAGTAATGTGTTACAAATACCCCCAAAAATGTGACCAGATCAAATGCCAAGCATTATTAAACTTTCAGGCAAGTAAGATCTGTGAAATCTTCTCTTTCTTCAGAGTAAACAGGAAAAAAACAACCTTAAATCCACTTTTTGGAATTTCATGTGCAATGCACTTTAGAATATTACGAAGACTTTGAGCACTACTATTTTTAAAATCTCAATCTGCTTAATTTACAATGAAATATAAGATTGATCACATCTTCACAGTCCAGTAGATTTTAAAATTTAAATCCTAAATTTTACAACAAACTTTTTAAAGTTTCTAAAAGATGTTGGGCGCAGAACATATAGCAAGATACCCTACAATCTGACAAGAATTAAAGAGAATGTAATCACTGAATCAGTTGGTTCCAGCTCCACTACTTGAGAAGAACCTATATACAGTTCCCGTAACCAACATTCATTACAAACTGATTCAATTCTTTAAATTTTTATGACCTCATATTATCAAGCAATGATTAGCTGATCCTACTTATAAATAGAAAAGTCAAATAAAACTTTGTATTCATTGGTGGTACAGCCCCTCCTCACTAAGTACTAGAAAGAGGCCTTGTGTCACTTTAATTCCTAAATCTCTTTAGGAAATTAGGCACACTGGTTTGCTGTATTTCACACATGCAAAGGTAAATAATTTGGGGAGCAAGAACATTCCCTAAGATGAACAAGGGTGTAGTTATTATTCTAAATGGAATACTGATTATTTCATGCTCTTTTGTTAATTTATAGTCTGACTCCTCTAAAAAAATCTTTGCAAATCCACAGAAGAAAAAAGGGCATAAATTTTACAACAAAAATGGTGTATTTTAAAAATCACACTAGCTGCCATACATTTTCAAGAATGCAACCTTAATTTTTAAAATTTCCCTGAAAGCTTTCACCAAATTTAAAACTGTGATGTTTTCTAACTTATTGTAGACTTAAACATTTGCTTTATTTTAAAAAAGCGTTTTTGCATGACTATCTAGCTAAATATGGTAATTACCTGCATCCAAAATTGAAACATTAAGATTTCCTTGATCAGAGTTTTAAAAAAAATCACTTTAAGTCATCCTTTTCCAGCAACGCTGTAAAATGTCTTCAATTCATTCGAATACTAGCTGTCATGTATTAATTTCCACTTCCACAACATTTGTGATCAAGAAATGAAAAAAACTACAGGAAAACACAAGCATCCTTTATTTGCCCCTTGCATTAACAATCACAGGTATAAAGATCCTCCGTGGAGAACGGAGGTCCATGAACGGTGATTATACTTGAGAACCTTCAAAACCCAGGGATGAAAACAAACCCACAGAAAGACCTGGAGGGGACTCGAGGAGACACAGGCACCCAAGATTTCACTCTGTGTTACATGAAACGATCCAAAATGGCGGACTTACTATTACTTACATTTAAAAAATTTCTGCAAGGAGAGCACTACATACATACTGTGAGATTTTACTCGAAAACACTCACTATTTACCAACATGCAATTAAAAAAAAAAGTTTCTGGAGTGCAAATCCTCGTCACCCGCATCCGGGGCTGCAGTCGGCAATCGGTGCATGCTCCTGCCGGTGCTTCTCTGGTTTTTCCTGTTCGAAAGCAACCTAGATCCCTGCGCGTTCTCCTCTGCCGGACACCCTCCCAATCCTTAATTTTAATTCGAGAATGGACATCACCGACACCGAAGCACAGCACGAGCCCCG